>NC_138062.1:59030350-59488108 GCF_964194185.1 Rhinolophus hipposideros | reverse complement strand
TCAGCAGCTTCTCAGAAGGAGGGGCACAGCTACCTCCTAACTTTACATTAGCTCATGGGGGTCCTAGGGGCGTCCCGTCTGGCTTAGGTTGTTTCTCCCATGAGAAATCTTACCTGTCTTTGACTGCAGACCCTGCTTACAAGGACCAAACATGGAGACTTAGGGTAGCATAAACTCAACCCCAATGAGGAACAATCCCGCAGGGTCACCTTTCCCTAAGGAAAGATTGGAGGGGACAGACTGCTAGGCTGCTGTGTGACTACAATCTCTGAAACATGTAATTTTACTCCTGTTACACTTTCTTTCATTTGCCCAGGATCCATTGTTTTTCAGTACAATTGCCATTATTATAAGAAGGCTATGTTTTTAATCTACCTCAATTTATTTTTCAACACCTGTAATTCAGGTATAGTTTAAATACCAGAAACTTTGTTGAAAATATAAAATTCAATAGCATTCATTACATGTGCGGTATTGTGCCCCCATCCTCATGTTCTCATGTTAAAACATTTTCATCCTCCTACAGATTTTTATATGTACTGGCACTCACTCCCCATCCAACATGCCTGTCCTTGGGTTCTAGGCATTTTGTTAACCTACGTTCTACAGATTGGCTTTTTCTATGCATTTCACATAAATGATATGACACTGTGTGTGGTTGTTGTGAAGCCTAATGTCCTTAAGGATCATTGATTTCATGTCAGAGGTCATCACTTCATTCCTCTTATTGCCACATTTATTGCATGAATATCCCACATTTTGCTTCTCCAAATCTGTTGCACTTTTGAATTTCCACTTTTTTTCTATCATGATTCACACTGCTATACGTGTCTGTGCATTAGGTCTTGTGTTGATGTGTTTTTGCTTTCTCTGGGTGTGTGGACACCTAGGAATGGAATTGCTGTGTTATATGGTCACCATGCTCACCATTTTGAGGACCTGCCAGGCTATCTTCCAAAGTGGCTGCTCCACGTTACTTCCTATCAACCATGTGTGAGGATCCCAGTGTCCTCACGTGTTCGCCAGCACTTGTGTGTCTGTCTGCACAGCCGACCTAGTGGTGTGAACAGGAATCTGCTTTGGTTTGATTTGCATTTTCCTGATGACTCATGTCTAGCGACTTTCATGTGCTTATTGGCCATTGGTATTTCTTCTTTGGGAAATGTCTACTCATAGTCTGTGCCCTTATTTAATCATATTATATGTCTTTATATTGTTATCTTTTATTTTAATGTCTTATGCGTTCCCCAAATATATTTAAAATACAAATTTTGTAGCTGTTGTATGCTTATTCACCTACGGTTGCAACCTCAGTTGAAGTAGCATGGTTTCTGTTGTAGCTGTTTTGGTGGTTTTTTCGATAGGTTTTAAGAACATGTTTTTGTTTTTAAAAATATCATTTTCATAATTGTTTGCTCTTTATTTCTTTGGGTTCGGTGCTATCCCATATTGCTCTAAAGATTCTGATGAGTTATATTTTTGTGTGTTACGTCACGTTGGTCTTTATTTCCTTCAGATCCTTCAGTGATTTTCTTCGTGGGGCTATTTTCTTAAATTCCAGGCCCTCAGTTTTGTATGAGAGGCCCGACTGGCTTTACAGATTCTTCAGGAATCAGCTACCTCTTTTACCAACAGATGTGCCAGGCCTGGGCCCTGGCCTGTGTCTCTGTCCACAGTGTCCCCCACATCCTGGATGGGGTCTTGTCTGTCTCTGGCAGATATGAGGGGACTAGATCAGGCTCCTCGAGAGTGACAACTTCGAAGGTCAGGTCAGCAGCCCTGAAAAACTCAGTGTCCATGATGTCCTGACATTCTGGTTCCAGGTCTTGGAGATACAGAAATAGCTTCTCAGTGACCCAGGTGTGCAGTTTTGTATTAATGATTGATGTCATTTTTCAGTCTTTACCTGATCTCAGAATATTCTCCATCTCAAGAGAATTCATTTTATAATTATGTGAGGAGAAGTATATGTTGGTTGACAAACTTTGCAGATTCCAAGCGCTGCCCATCCCTGAGGGTTGTGCATGTCATTTGCTTGTTCATTGTCATTTCCCATGAGAACATGAGCTCAGGCGTCCCAGGAACTGAGTCCTAGGAATTGAGTCCAGCTGACTGTCAGCTTCCTCCATTTCCTGCACTCAGTGGTGTAGAGATGCCTTGCTGAAATAGAACCTGTGGGATGTTTCAGGACACTGTGGTCTTTGCGGATGTGGCTGTAAACTTCACCCGGGAAGAGAGGGCTTTGCTGGATGGTGCTCAGAGGAAGCTCTGCAGAGAAGTGATGCAGGAGACCTGCCAGAACCTGGCCTCAGTGGGTAAGGACGGCTTCATCTCTTCCCTTTGGAATGTGCATATGTTGAAAAAAGACAGACCCACTCCAAGCATTCTTGGAACAACTTAGAGTCAAATAACTTTTCTGTGAAAACAAAGTTTCATATATGAAAGTGACTATTAATCTCCATCAAAAGTCTGAGACTCCCTAATTTTATGTATGTCCATCATCTCCAGTTGCTGTGGGGCTGTGAGAGCAGCTTGGTTTCTACTCTGAGAAAGTTACACTGTGGTTAATAAGCAGTTCACGTGGACATTTTCCTGCCGTTAATCCCACACGTGACCAACATCAATGGTGTTAAAGGCCTAAGTAATGGCCCATCTCATGGGATGTTTGGTGCCCTCCGTCTTCAATAATGAGGACCTTTCCTCCAGGAGCAGGGCAGCACCGCACACACGGCCCAATCAGCCAATGGCATCTGGGGACCGTGAGAAAGGCTCCATCCATGTAGGGTCTGTGTATCTGAGAACTGGAGGAGAGTGACAACCCTCAGGGAACAACAGGTTCTAGATAAGGGAATGATGTTTGTCCATGTGCATCAGAAGTATGACTCCCAGTCTGTTTGAGGAGGGTGACATTTGTCATGTCCCTGACTTTCTTGTTGGACTTGTCATCCATCCTAAAACACTTGGAAAGAATTTCTGCGGGTCCTCTTCTAAAGAGAGCACTTGCACACATTCATTTTACCCATTTCTTTCCTACTTTGCATTATGTGATATTAATAATATTTATTTGAACTTCTGTCTCCATCTCTTTTGACGTAGTTCCTAAAATGCAGGTTGCTATTTTGACTTATTTTACCTGTTTCTGCCACAGTCCCAAATCGCTGGGGTAGTCAGTGTTCTTATTTCCTCACATGTTGGTTTATTCCTACATTTGTTTGTATTTTATATCAATATATGAAAATACACAAATGATCTCTTTTCTTATTCCCAACACTTCGTTTACATGAAATTAAGTTTTCCTCCCAAATGTTGCAGATTATTGCAGTCAAGTTAGAACCAGTGAGTCACGTTCTCAGCGGAATATTTTGAACAATAATATACCCAGTGAAGAGAAAACAGGGAGATTTACAAGAATTAGTTCTCGGTCACTTATTGGAGAAAGCCAGTTGATCAGTAACAATGGAGATCGGCACCTAACCCAGGAGATACCTGTTAGGTGAGTGGCTGTACTCGGGTTGAAGCGGAATATCTGCATAGCGCTAAATTAATTTCAAAATTGAAAAAGTTTGTAAATCTTCCCAAACAATTGAGTACCCACAGAATTTTAATAACACAACATTTTCAAAACTATGATTTAGACATTGAGAGTTTCCATAGAACTCAATGCAAACAATGATGAGGAAACCCCGGGTGTAAGAAGCACTGAAATTTATGGCCCCGTTTCCGCCCTTGGCCCAAGCAGTAAGCTTTTTAACACCATGTAACAATTCAGACCCTGCCAGAAATACACGCTTTCATTGAAAATGGTAAAGATGTAGTCAAAGTAAACATTTACATCATTAATCATTAATAAAGAAATCACTTATGATTATTGATCCCTAATTGTCTGTTTAACGTTTTGAACAGAAGTCCTTTGCCAGGGAGTCTCTGTGAAACTAACGAAGGTGACCAATGTGGATGCCCCCTGAACGAGGTTACATCACTTCCTGTGGGTGAGAAATGCCCAGGTGGAGTTCAACCCTGTGAATGCACTAAGTGTGGAAAAGCCCTCATGGAACGTTCTTTCCTTCAGAATCAGGAAAGATGTCAAACTGGGTACACATCTGATGTGCATGAGGAACGTGGGCAAGCCGGCAGGTGTGTCTCGTGCCTAAGCTCTCATGTGGGAACAGACTTTATGGAGAAACCCTGTACAAGTCAGGATAGTGAGACAGCATCGGAGAAATCCATAATCAACCTGAGTGATAAAAAAGGGTTTTTCCAGTGTAGCAAATGTGTAAAAGCTTTCAGTTGTTCCTCCTCCCTTCAAGCACATATGAGGATACACACTGGAGACAAACGCTATGAATGTGAGCACTGTGGGAAAGCCTTTAGGTTTCCTTCAGTCCTGCGCGAACATGTTAGAATCCACACTGGAGAGAAACCATACGTGTGTAAAGAGTGTGGGAAAGGATTCAGGATGTCCACACTCCTGCAAGAACATGTAAGAACACATACTGGGGAGAAACCTTATAAATGTAAGGGGTGTGGGGAAGCCTTCACCAGTGCCTACTATCTTCAGGTGCATGTGAGAACGCACACTGGGGAGAAACCCTATGAATGTAAGGAGTGTGGGAAAGCCTTCAGCCTTTCATGTTCCATTCAAAGCCATGTGGACACGCACTGCGGGGTGAATACCCATGAATGTAAGGAATGTGGAAAGGCATTCAGTATGCAGTCCAGCCTTCGTAAGCATGTGAGAACTCACAATAGGAAGGACCCCTATGTATGTGAGTACTGTGGAAAAGCCTTCAGACACCAATCTGCCCTGAAATCACATTCAAGAACACACACTGGGGAGAAACCATACGACTGTGACAAGTGTGGGAAAGCTTTCAGTAAGCGATCCAGCCTTACAGCACATTCGAGAATACACACTGGGGACAGACCCTTTGTATGTGAGCAGTGTGGGAAAGCTTTCACTCAGCGATGCATCCTTGAATCACATTCGAGAATACACTCAGGGGAGAAACCCTTTGTATGTGAACAGTGTGGGAAAGCCTTTAATCATCCATTGAGCCTGAAAATACATTCTAGAACACACACGGGGGAGAAACCCTATGAATGTCAGCAATGTGGGAAAGCCTTCAGTTTTCAGTCCTCCCATAAAGTACATATGAGAGTGCACACTAAAGTACATAAGAGAAAGCACACTGGAGAGAAGCCCTAAAAACGTCAGCAATGTCAGAAAGCCTTTAGTGGGCCCTGATCCCTATATAGACGTGGGAATGTACAGTAGGGCAAAACCCTATGAATGTCAGCAATGTGGCCAAGCTTTCAGTTTTCACTACTCCCTTAAAGAAAATGTGAGAAAACACAGTGGGGAGAAAATGTCGGCAGTGTGGGATAGCTTTAAGTTGTCAGTCTTTCCTTTAAGTACATGTGAGAATGCACAATGGAGAGAAACCTTATCAATGTAGAAAATCATTCAGTCATTATGTCTCCCTTCAAAAACATGCAGGAACACACCATGGAGAGAGACCTGTGATTGTCAGCAAGGAGGAGAAGCTTTCAATATTCCACAACTTGCACACTCATAAAAGAACACATACTGGGGCATACGTCTGAACACAAGAACTGTAGGAAACCTTCAGTCTCCCTTAAAACCATGTCAATCTGAACAGGCAACAGAGAGATACCCATGAATATAAAGAATGTGGGAAATTTTTCAGATGTAGCATTTCACATAGGTGGTACCTAAAAACAGCAGGACAGACATCTTATACATGTTACAAATATGGTTTCATTTTTGTAATGCCTCATTTTTGTGCAGTGTGTCAGTAATAATGTCAGTGTACTAATTTCTAGTTCGTTTTGATAGGCACGCTTTAGATAATAAATATTCCTCTATGTTCTCTTCATCTCTAGTATACATATTTTAGTATCTCAGATTTTAAGTAATTATACAATTATATAAAACTTGTCATTTGCATTGTAGTGTCTTTTCAACCCATGGGTAATACGTCTTGTTGTTGTTTTTTGTTTTGTTCTTAATATTAAGGTTGATATAATTTTACTTGAAAACTTTTATGACTTATTACGACCTCCCTAAGTGATCATACTAGAGACCTAAATTGTTGAAATTTTACTTTTGGTGCACTGCTGTACGTACTGGAATTTTCTGACTAGATATCTACCTCTCTCGTCTGTGTTCCTTATTGAAAGATGTCAATTCCATGTTTGTTTCCAGTGGATATCACATCCATTTTTGTCACTGGCTGGGAATTGTAAGTGATACATTGAGATACAATTAGGGATTTTGTGGCATGACGATGAAATCTTGTATCCAAATTGTTTCACTGAATTGTGCTGCCAGCATGGGTGAAGTTGGAAGTTTTATCCCAGAGACTTTGTGATTATGCTGTGAGTTCATGAGAAGAGGAAGACCCATGACTCTCAGTTCCTAACCATCAGGAGACAGAGATGCGTGGGAACCCAGTAGGCCTGAGTTACAGCATTCTTCTGACTGCTGACTCTGCCAGAGTGGAACATTTGAACCCAAATACACGTTTGATGTTAGTTCCCCTGAGGCAGCAGATTCCTCAGACTTCCACAAGCTCACTCATTGTGGATTATCTTTCAGGTTTACTCAGATTCTTCCATTTTCTTGTAGCATGTTAGTATCCATCAGGCCAGTTCTTTTCGATGTCACACTTAGAGATCTTCTGTCATCCTGTCACCCCCACCCCATCTTCAATGTTTCTCCTCATTACATGCTTTCTGTAGGAAACATCTTGTTCCTTTATCGGGAGATCTTTTTGCAGCCTGTACCCCAGACACACTTAATACTGCGGCAAAATGCAGGACACTTCCTATCCAGGTTGCACTGTGGAGAGGCTGGACTGACCCTGTATCAATTGGTTGTGGATACTTCCATGATTGAAATACACTTTTGTAAAAAGCCAAGAACCATATGATTTCACTGTTATGTGGCATATAAAACGAAAACAACAAAAGAACAAGACAAACAAATGAAGTAAAACTCATAGACAATAGTGGTTACCGGAGGGTAAGGGGGCAGCGGGTGGTACATGAGGGTAAAGGGGATCAAATATATGGTGATGGAAGGAGAACTGACTCTGGGTGGTGAATATAGAATGGGATTTATAGATGATGTAATACAGAATTGTACACCTGAAATCTATGTAACTTTACTACCAATTGTCACCCCAATAAACTTAAAAAAAGTAAAAAATAAACTTATGAATATATTTGGCAGTGTGTATAAATTTTCTTTTATAGGTAACTGCTAAGTCATAAACCCGTGTTTTTACATTCAATTTTGATGTGATTACCCATTTTATTCTCATATATGGTTGGAAAAGTGCATTTTTATTAAACATTATTCTCTACATTGTTTTTATATAAATACGAATACATTCTCAATGCTGTTGTATAATTGCAAGATTATTATGTTTTATGTTTAGTGACAAAATTTGTTAAGCTAGTCCTTTCTGGAGGAATAGCTTATTTTTTCACCTCCTGCCTCCCCCCACCCCACTCCAGTTCAAGTTTCTCAGTCTAGTTGTGAACACAGCTCCCTGGCCCATGCTGGTGTTATGAGCCTTGCGCTCCCTTCAGTTGATGCAGTCGATCGCTGGTCATTGTTCAGCCGCTCACAGCAGCTTTTGCCAGCTGGCCAGCAGCCACTCCTGGTAGCACACGGTAGCCCGCAGCAGCTCACACCGACTTCCGGCTGCTCATGGCAGCCCACCTCCAGGGAGAGCTGTTCACAATCTTAGCCGTAGAAGGCGCAGCTCACTGGCCCATGTGGGAATCGAACCAGTGACCTCAGCATTAGGGTACAGTGCACCACCTGAGCCACTGGGCCAGCCCCGAATTTCTGATTTCTTGTTGACAACTTATAAAACCTCTTGAAATTAACTCAAAGCTCACAGAGCGGTCTTTTCACAGCGCACTTCCGGGACATGAAGACATTCTCATCACAACCTACAACCTGGAGACATGGTCTGTTAGGAGAGACATCTCCACAAAGATCCCTCCAGCGTCACTGGGAAGCACTGTCCCAGGTGTTGATTACTAATCCCTGTGCTGCAGTTACCATGTATTGACTCAGGGAGTCACGTTTCTCGTTTAAAGAAAGGTTCCCTCACCTGCACCTGACTCATGTGGTTGGATTTCCCACACCTCAAGTTAAAGTTATCTGGAGCAGACAACATCTGAAGAAGGTGGCTTGTCCCAAGGTCTGGGACCACCCAGGAAAGCCAACTGCTGGTCACATAGTTCTTATGTTTATTTCATAGTTGTCATAATAATTACATTCCTGGCTATGTTAGGGATGTTTATTAGCTTGCAATAACCTAGTCACCATCTCTGTGTTTTACATTGTATATTTTGACCACTCCATGTTATTAGCCTCTGACTATGCAGTTCTTTATGGTTTTTGTTGTTTTAACCCATGTAAATGGGAAATCTTGACATAGAAACATGATACAGTACTCTCAAAACCTCACTGTCTGTAGGGGCCGTGTCTGAGTGCTGGATTTGTCATCCGATGCCTGCTTCTACCCTTGGTAACTGATGATCCATAGTTATTCCTGTTAGCAATTTCTCAACTGTCCCTAAATTTATTGCTTTTTTGTTTGTTTGTTTTTAATTTTTGTTTTTTTTATTGGGGAAGGAGTACAGGACTTTCATTGGGGGAACAGTGTGTACTTCCAGGACTGGTTTTTTCCCCCAAGTCAAGTTGTTGTCCTTTCAATCTTAGTTGTGGAGGGTGCCATTCAGCTTCATGTTGTCCTTTCAGTCTTAATTGTGGAGGGCACAGCTCAGCAACAGGTCCAGTTGCCGTTGCTAGTTGTAGGGGGAGCAGCCCACCATCCCTTGTGGGAGTCGAACCGACAACCTTGTGGTTGAGAGTATGTGCTCTAACCAACTGAGCCATCCGGGAGGCAGCTCAGCTTAAGGTGCCGTGTTCAATCTTAGTTGCAGGGGGCAGAGCTCACCATCCTTTGTGGGACTCGAGGAATCGAACCAGTAACCTTGTGGTTGAGAGCCCACTGGCCCATGTGGGAATTGAACCGGCAGCCTTCGGAGTTAGGAGCATGGAGTTCTAATCGCCTGAGCCACCAGGCCTGCCCCTTGTTGTTTTTATAAAAACAAAACAAAACCAAAACACCTCTGTAAAACCACCAGGGCAGGAGACAGTCCTTTTCAGCCCAGTCCCCTCTCTGCCATTGAAATTGACATTGCAGTATTTTCCCCACAACCCAGTGGGGAAACAGTAGCTGGTTATTAAGGAGAAATCATAGCCTCATGATCCCCTTGTACAAGGAGCTATTTTGGTAGAGTGTCCATATGCCCTTGTTTCTGACTCATCAGTGAAGACACACTTGTGTGTCCTGGTCGGACAAAATGCCGCTCGTTAATGGAATGTGTGTTGAGATGGAGTCCCAGGGAGCAGGTTTCAGGCTCTTGGCCTTACATGGAAAGGTGGTGACTCAGTTGTGTACCCACCCATGTAAACATTCATGTAACTAGTTGGGCATCAGCTGTAACCAGTTGACTGTCAGCCACTATTGTTCTGTATGCTGTATATCTGCTGTGGGTACATTAGCAAGCACCGATGTTGTGGATCTTGTGGATACTACTTCCTTTGTTTTGACTGGCTGCCATCAAGAATATAGTGGTATGATCCCCCATCCATGGCTCCGTCGTTCCTTTTCAGCCTCACTATATCCTGCATTCGCCTGCCAGGAGCTGAGCTCCTCATTAGCCCCTGCATTACAGTATTTGATGTTCCTTTTATCTTGCTTCTAATGCTGAAAGGATTTGTAACTTCTCTGTGCATATCTGATCACGTTTTTAAGTGGAAAGGACCTATGTTTCAATTGAGGTGGTACAGAGCAACATGGTAAAGTAAAAATTGATGACTAAGAGAAGGAAATAAAGAGGCCCAAGTGGCCTCTACTTCTTTAGGCAGTGAGAGGGGACAAGCATCTCTTCAGTAACATCAAAGGTTCATGCTCATGACTGCCTTTTGAGTGATGGGTGAAAGAAGGCTTCGCCACGTTCACCCTTGACTCAGTTCCTGTCCCCATCCCTGATTGTGTCCTTGAGCATGTATCTTTGCCCAACATTTTAGTAGGTGCTTTAGAGAATACATGAAAAGAATGAGACCTGGTCCTACTCACTAATTTTAATTTAAGAGAGAAGATCCAAGTCTTCTCTGACAATTGGGGAACTGAGTTCATTGGCAGTTGGTCTTAACTTCTCATTCATTGGTCCTGAAATATATTTCAGCAAGAGACATGGGTTTCTGGCAGACAGGCTTTTTGCACAATACTATGAATATTCTGCAACCAAGAAATTCAATTAATTGCATTTTTTAGAGCACCTATCTTAGCCCAGACACTGTAATAACTATATCAGATTCATGAGAATGAGCAAAAGTTGTAGTGAAATTGTCCCCTTTTCACCTCTGAAAGTGCGATGATGTGTTGAAAAGGGTGGAACGTGTATAATGTCCCTTATAATGGGGGAATATTTAGGTGAAGCCATGTTAACAGGTGAATAAAAAATTTTGGGGTATTGGGTCTTCACCCTTAAGACAGTGAGCTGCTTTCGTAATTGGTGTAACTCACTACACATGAGTATGATGTTCATGAGATCTCACAAACAGCTCTTTGCATTGGAAATAGGTGATTGTGGCTCTTTGTAAATCGGTGTGTGATTCTGGTACTTCTGTGGATGTAACTGGTACTTTTTTCTAATTCCAACACTATGTATATAGCAAATAAACCCAGTTACACAATTTTTAAATGCCACCAGTAGAAAACATGTAAAAGCACATAAGACTATTCTTTTTGGTTATAGGTTGTGATTTCCATCATTTGCCTTCCTTTGAACTCTTAAATGTAGCTGAATATTGATCATTCCAAGACAAGGGCAGGTAGAATTTGAGATGATTATGGAGTGATACCCGTTTCCGTATGGTTGTTGGCTCATGGACTGGGCTTGTCATTGCTCGGGTAGATATAACGATGAAAAATCTAAAACAGGAACAGTCAACACTGGAGCCAGCAGAGCTCAACAAAGGACTTTCTGGTCCCTAGCTGACAACAGTCCCCTTAAATTATCTGCCTGCAGCCCGAGGAGGATTTTGTGCTACAGCTCACATATCTGCTACACTTGGATAAATACCCAACAGGTAAAATTAGAAACAACCAAACTTTTTAAACTTGCCAAGTACCTCAAGGGACATTCCAGTTTCATGACAAGTTCCACTAACTGGTTAGGAACTAAATTGTCTGATATTTTCAGCTGGTTCCCTCCTGGGCTCAGGGCTACTTTCAGGTCTGGATTGCAAATTGTTCTACCCATCATTGTTCTGATCTGTCTCATAAACCTCATTGTCAAAAGGTTTATGTTTTGTGTAACGAAGTGTGTTAAGTGCCTTGTGAAACCCCAGATAATGTTTGCTCGAAGATCAAAGATGACCAATCAAGCCTTCCCTTCTGAAGGACCACTGGCCATAGCTGAAATCCAGATAAGGGGCAATTCTATGCCTAAGACAAACTCCTCTTAACCTTATTTCTCAGATGTGACCATTGTCCCTATGACTCTGACTCCTGTTCAGTGACACCTATTTACTTCTATTGGGACGTGATACATTGAACATAAGCTTTTCCAACCTCAAGAGACCACGTGTTCCAACCACATGCCAAAACGGTTGAGCATCAATGCTTTCTATGGAAAGACCTTCATCATAGGAATAATGGGAATGGAAATGGCCATGATAGAGTCATTTATGTGAAAAGAACAAGAATGAAGCTGGGAGATCAGAAAGAGATTACCTGATGCTCACTGCACCTATGAGCTTTTGAACCAGCTGTGAGACCACCCTGAACTTGACTTCCTCCTCACGGTGACAACCAGGCCATCTGTACACTTCCTGTTGAAAGGAGCCACTGCATGTACCAGCCAGTCCCCTTCACTGCATACAGGATCAACAAGTGTGGAAGTCTTGGCCTTTGTGCTTGCTGACGAAGTACCTTCAGGAACCTGTTTGCCTCAGAATCTCACCAGCTGCAGCTGAGCCATCCTTTTTGAACTGGGCATGACACCATGATAGACAGCCAATAGGAAAAGTTAGTTCTTTTTCAAACTTTGTGAATTTTGCCTTCATAAACCCTGCCTTTCTGTTCTCTCCAGAGCCTCGTTTGGGTTGCAACCTGAATCTGCATTTCTTGGATTGCAATCCTTTTGCTCAGATCAATGCTTTTAATGTTTTGTTACAGCTTGAACGATTTTTTTGGTTGGCAGAATACGTAAAGAATCCTTACATCTGAATAAGAAACACACACATACAACCCAGTTAAAAAGCAGGCAAAGGAGTTGAAAG
Source organism: Rhinolophus hipposideros (assembly GCF_964194185.1). NCBI lineage: Eukaryota > Metazoa > Chordata > Mammalia > Chiroptera > Rhinolophidae > Rhinolophus > Rhinolophus hipposideros. Next base: position 59,475,708 of record NC_138062.1, on the reverse strand, counting down.
ACATTTCTCCAAAGATGCGATTCAAACAGCCTATACATGCATGAAAAGATCTCAGTCTCGCTCATCATAACGGAATGCAAATGAGAACCACAAGGAGATGCGACTTCACCCCCACTGGGATGGCTAGAATCTAAACATCAGAAAACACGTGTCTCACAGTTGGAGACATCGGAACCCTTGTCCACAGCAGGTGGGAAGGTGTAAACCCTGTGCAAAGAGCTTGGTGGTTCCTCACAGAATTACCCATAGAGGTCCTATGACCCAGCTATTCCACTCCTAGCTACACTGAAACAGATACTCAAGATGTGTAAGGAATGTTCATTGTAGCAATATTAAAAATAGCCCACAGTTGACACATCTGTAATGCCCACCCATGGCTGAATGGATAATCAAGTGTAGCATATACACAGGATGGGAAATCACTGACCCCTATAAAGGAAGGAAGCACTGACACGTGCTGCAACATGAAAGAGCCTTGAAAATACGGTTAGTGAAACCAGCCAAACACAAAAGGCCACATAGTGTGATTCTAATGATAGCAAATATCCAGAACAGGCAAATTCATGAAGATGGGAAGTATTTTAGTGGTGCCCAGGAGGTAGAGTTTGGTTACCATGGCCTGTAAATTTGTTCCTAAAAGTGGGGATGTAATTCACAAACCACAATGTTCACAGTTTTTAGTATAAAACTCAATGGTTTTGTTACAGGAATCTTGGTTTTTCTTGTCAACATAGTGACGAATCAAAGGTCAGCAAGCTGATTAGTACGCCAGCAAGGTTTATTAGTGATACATTCTCAGGGAAGAGAAGGGGCCTAGTTGAGGTGGAGAAGAGAGAGTGTAAGACAGAGAAAGAGAGAAAGAGAGAGAGAGCGGGAGGGCATGAGCAAGGGAGGGAGGGAGAGAGACAGCCCTTGTCCCAAGGACTTATAGTTTGCTGGGTGAGGGCATGTTGACATGTTGACATGTTGATTTTACTCTTCCACAGGAGTTGTGACCTCCTAAGATGGGTGAAGTTCTGGTAATTCAGATCCTTATCTTGCTCCATATCACCTCTCTGTTGTAAAAACCAATATGTGGCTGGAGGCAGTTAATCAAAGTTATGAGCTTTTTCTGTAGGCACGATGGACCCCCTCCCACCCCTCCCCTTCTCCTACATTTTCTAACTTCTACCTAACATTTTCTCTCCTCAAGCAGTAGGAACCCAAATCTTTGGGGACTTTGGGGCAACGATCACTCTGGCTGCTTTCTGCTGTAATGGGACATTGAGACTTCTTTGGGTTCTGTCTGCTTGCTAACTGTTGCTCAGAGAAGGTGGAGGGAAGTATCCATCCATCAGTCCACGATAGGTATCTGGAACTTCAGATCCTAGGGATCAACAGTTGTTCATGAAGATCATTTATAGCTTTATAGCCTCTATTCTAGAAGAGATAAATTTAGTTAGTGAGTTGATTATTGTGGGATTGCAGGACCTTGTGCACCCCTTCCTTGTCTCCTAGGAGGCAAGTCCTTAACCCACTCATTCCTAGTTCTCCCTTCATGCCCAGGCCCCCTCTTGGGCCGAGACCTCCTTACCAAGGTTGGGGCCACACTGCAGTTTCCCCACGGCCCCTCGACTTCCCTACTCCTCATTCTCCCCCGCTCCCCTTCTCCCCACAGAAATCCTGATCCCCTATCCCTCCATCCTTAGTCACCCCGGCAGTCTGGGACCCCTCTACTCCTCTAGTGGCAAGACATCACGTCCCTGTAAAAGTTACTCTTAAAGACCCAACTTCCTTCCCCTCTCGTCCTCAGTTCCCCATTTCTCTTACCCACCACCAAGGGCTCAAGCATCTCATCACCCGGCTGCTTAGTCAAGGACTCCTAGTACCTATTAACTCCCCCTGCAACACCCCAATCCTCCCAGTGAAGAAATCAGACGGGACCTATAGGCTAGTTCAAGACCTCCGACTAATCAATGAGGTCGTCATTCCTATCCACCCAGTGGTTCCAAACCCCTACACCCTCCTTTCGCGTGTCCCATCTGGTACCACCCACTTCACAGTGTTAGATCTCAAGGACACTGTGGGGACAGAGCCCCAGAGAGCACTTTCCAGGCTCTCGGCCTCATGTAGAGAGGTGCTGGCTCGGGTAGTAGATGGCCGTCAGCTGTGGCTGGTTGGCCATCAGCTGTAACCATCGAGCCACTGGCCACTAATGTAACTGCCGCGGCTACAGAGGGGAGCTGAGGAGAGTGGAGGAGAGTGAAGGAGAGTCGAGGAGAGTCAGTCAGTTGGCAGCAAAGCGGACAGCAGGTCACACGTCGTGTGAACCCAGCCTCCAGTGAGACCACAGTGGTATGACCGCCCTACCTATGGCTCCGTGGGTGTTCCTTTCTGGCCTAGCCAGATCCTGCGTTCTTATGTGGGGAGCGGGAGCTGAGACCCCGCCTGACACCCCGCGTGACAGACGCCTTCTTCACCATCCCTCTCGATCCAGACTCCTACCACCTTTTTGCCTTTACCTGGGAAGACCCTGACACGCAGACTTCCCAACAATTGGCCTGGACAGTTTTACCTCAAGGCTTTAGAGACAGCCCTCACCTGTTTGGCCAGGCCCTAGCAAAAGACCTTCTGCAATGCCCCGTAGCCCCCAGCACCCTCCTCCAATACGTAGATGATCTCCTCCTTTGCAGCCCTTCGCTGGACATATCCAAAAGGCACACAGCAGCCCTCCTTGATTTCCTAGGGGACAAAGAGTACCGTGTTTCCCCTGCCAAGGCACAACTGTCCAAGCCCACTGTCACCTATCTAGGAATCTGTCTCACTCCCCATTCCTGAGGCCTAACAGTAGACTGGGCACAGGCATTAAGGGACCTACAGCCTCCCACCTGTGCTGAACAGATATTGTCCTTTTTAGGACTTGTTGGATTTTTTCGGCATTGGATTCCAAATTTTGTCTTACTGGCAAAGCCTCTTTACCAAGTCACTAAAGAGATGCCTGTCGGCCCTCTTTCATCCCCCTCTACTGTCTCTAAAGGGTTTTCCCGACTCCGGGACACCCTCCTAAATTCACCCCCTCTCTCTCTGCCCAACATCAACAAACCTTTTCAGTTATATACTGATGAAAAACAAGGTATCGCTTTGGGGGTCCTTACCCAACTCTTAGGCCCTACCTTAACCCCAGTAACTTACCTGTCCAAACAACTCGATCCCACGGTCCGGGGGTGGCAGCCTTGCCTCCGCGCCCTGGCTGCGGCAGCTGTTCTTACCAAGGAGGCCAAAAAAATTTGCCTCCAACAACCATTGCAGGTGTTTTCCACCCATCGGCTACAGGACTTGCTCTCCCACCGCTCTCTCTCTCTCTCTCTCATTGCCTCCTTCCGGACACAAGAGTTCCACCTCCTATTTCTGGAGAACCCTGATATTACCCTCACCCAATCTCCCTCTCTTAATCCGGCTACCCTCCTTCCCACTACCCCTACAACTACGCTTCCCTCGCACTCTTGGCACTGAAATAGTTGAAGCCTTCACTCAGCCCCGAGAAGGACTCTCAAACCAACCACTTTCAGCGCTAGACCTAACACTTTGTCGATGGGAGTTCTTACCTTGATCCCCAAGGCCGCCGGAGAGCCTCCTATGCAGTAGTTACCCCTGAGCAGACTCTAGAAGCTGCCCGACTCCCAGAAGGGACCGCCTCCCAAAAGGCTGAGCTCGTCGCCCTCACCCGTGCCTTACACTTAGCACGGGGAAAAGGGTAAACATCTACACAGACTCCAAACACTCCTTCCTTATCGCGCAGTGCCATGCAGCCATTTGGAGAGAGAGAGAGGCTTTCTCTCTACCAAGGGCTCCCCTATCATCAACGCTACCCTCATCACTCGCTTACTCGAAGCTCTACAGCTCCCATCCCAGATAGCCATCATACATTGCAGGGGTCACCAAACTGATTCCGCCCTTATCACGCAAGGGAACATCAAGGCTGACGCAGTAGCCAGAAGCCTAACCCGAGATACTAAATCCCCAGCCCCAGTCCTCTTCTTGTCTATTCCCTTCTTCAAACCCCAATACACTGAAGCTGAAAAGAGTGAATTACAGCTTGCTAATACCCCAGGCCCTGACGGATGGATTTTCCTAAATAACAAAATCGTTCTGCCTCAAAGTCAGGTCAGAACGATAGTACGGCAGGTCCATGAGTCACTCCATATCGGAGCTCTCCCTCTTTACAGGTTTCTCACCCTGCTCTTTACCTCAGCAGCTTTGTGAGAAACGGTCAACGCCGTCTGCTCTTCCTGCCCTACCTGTGCTGCCCTCTCTCCCCAAAGGGGACTACGCCCCACCTTTCCTACCCATCAGATGAGAGGCCACCTCCCCAGCCAAGACTGGCAAATAGACTTACTCACATGCCTCCCCACAAAACGACCAGATATCTGCTTCCCTTGGTCGACACACTGACAGGGTGGGGCGAAGCTTTCCCAACCCGCTATGAGACCGCAGCAGTAGTAGCTGAGGTCCTTCTGACGCACATTCTTCCCCTGTTGGGACTCCCCAACTCGCTACAATCAGACAATGGGCCTGCCTTTATCTCTAATGTTGTCCAACAAGTTAGGTCTTCCCTAGGCATCGCCTGGAAACTCCATATTCCCTACCGCCCCCAATCTTCCGGTAAGGTTGAGAGAGCTAACGGCCCCCTCAAAGATCACTTAAGTAAATTGTCCTTAGAAATCCGGAAATCACGGCCTGAGCGCCTGCCCATCGCCCTGGCCAGGATTCGGGCCACCCCAGAAGGCCTACCTTCCTAAGTTCCTTTGAACTGTTATATGGGAGGCCCTTTCTGCTTAATCACCATCTTCCTACAGATCCTCCACCGTTGGCCAACTACCTCCCTTACCTGTCGCTGCTCAGGCAACTTCTCCGTGAACACACTGACAGGTATTACCCAAGCCAGGAACAACACAACACGGAGCCCAAGGACTGACTCTACAACCAGGCAACTCGGTCCTCCTCAAGAATCTACACCCCAAGACCTTAGAGCCTCAGTGGACAGGGCCCCATACAGTCATCCTTACAACTCCCACTGCAGCCAACTTGCTCGGCGATCCCTCGTGGCACCACTTATGCAGACTAAAGAGGACCCCGGAGCAGTATGACCTCTATACCTGTAAGATGCTGGGCCCCACTGAGGTTCGCCTTTGTCGCCCTAACCCTAACCCTACCCTCCTCCCAAGAGCCCCGTTCCCCCATTAACTCATATGTGTGGTTTTATATAACAGAATCATACCATAGCAATAATAAGGCCTCCACCCACATTCTGGGAACCGGGGGTCGCAAGCCCGAAGAATGCCAGCAGCAGGTATCCATTATCATTCCATCCAACACCTTCAAATCTATCACTCGTTGGTCTTCTGACCCGGCTGTTTGCTTTCCCCATAACCAAATCCACGACTACTGCCACCAGTGGGAGGACACATATGGTGGACGCCCCTACACTTCTTGTTACATAAATACCGTCAACTGGAAATCGGGGTTCTTTTTTGGTAACGGCCAAGGCCAATACACATTCAGGATTAAAGACCCCTGGCATCAAACGTGGGCATCAGGAGTTAAAGGAAAGCTCTACCCATGGGCTCTCTCCTCAAAGCCTGTAGCAACACTCTATGTTTACCGGGCGTATATCCGAGTTATCCTTCCACAACTTCAGCAATTAAGAGACATGTCCCAAAACATCCTCCAGCAGGAATAGGCTATAAAAACCCAACTGCAGCCTGCAGGACAGATCAAGAGCTCAGATCCGCCCACCCCATTCACCTGGCTGAAAATAATGCAAGAAGCTGCCTTCCTCCTTAATATCTCTGGATTTCCTAACATAACAGATTGTTTTCTCTGTGCCTCTCTGCAACGCCCCCTTTTAGCGGCTGTATCTTTAACACAGTTCGCTCCTAGTGACAACTTAGGACAACTTAGGACAGTGCCCATCGCCAAGATACCATTATACCTTCCCCCACCTAACCTCACTTTACCCATATGCTACGGTGGTTCTAACCAGTCCTTCTGCAATACAACCTGACCACTCTTGTCCACTCTTCAGGCTCCCTCTGGCACATTCTTCTGGTGCAACAAGACACTCACCAAGTGTATAAATACCTCATCCCCTAACCCCTGCATTCTGACAACCGTAGCCCCCCAACTAATGCTCTACAGCCAGGCTGAATTCACAGAACTGCAGCCTCACTATGAGAAAATTTCCACTCCTGTTCAAAAGAGGGCCGCTTTCCTACCCCTTATCCTAGGGGTTTCCCTAGCCTCCTCCTTTGCAGCTGCCGGTTTGGGCGCTGGTGCTCTCGGGCACAGCGTCCACTCTGCCCAGGACTTGGACACACACCTCCAGGTTGCCACAGAGGCCTCCTCACTCTCCATCGCATCGCTCCAGCGACAACTAACCTCTGTGGCCCAAATTGCCTTGCAGAACCGACGGGCTCTGGACCTGCTAACCGCCGAGAAAGGAGGAACCTGCCTCTTCCTCCGGGAAGAATGCTGTTACTACATCAACGAGTCCAGATTGGTCAAGGAAAACGTGCAGACCCTGAATAAGTTACAAGAGGAGCTCCGGCGCCGGAGAGGGTCCACCAACCCTCTCTCAGACTGGTGGCAATCACCACTGACGACATGGGTAACGCCACTAATAGGCCCACTCGTCCTAATCAGTCTCCTGCTTCTAATGGCCCCTTGCTGTTTAAAATTTCTACAGAACCGCCTCCACGATATGTCCAGAGTAATAGTGAACCAGCTTTTACTCCACCCATACTCCCAGCTGCCCACAAGCCCTCCCGTCACTGACCAGGCCTAGTACCCTTCTCCGCCCCTTGTCAACAGGAAGCAGTAAGGTTGACCTCGCTGCCCCTTTACAACCAAAAAGGCCCCTGGGTTAAGAATTCCAGAGATATAGGGTATTGTGGTGAGGAAAATTCCATGAATAGTATTTGTAAGAGAAGGATTTGGGATTAGAAAATTCTGTTGCCTTTGGCTATTGGCAATCTTTCTTACAGACGTGCCTCCTGGAGCATTATTGGCAATGCAGACGGGATAGCCAGTCTGAAGATGGTTCATTATGTGAGAGAATAGAGCCCCTCTAGGGGAACATTGACTGCTAGTGGAAAAAAATCTTGAGTAACAATTTAGCAAGGTTTTAAGTAGCTCTGGTGCCCCATGAGTTGGAATATAGTCTTTTCATGGAGACATAGCATAAGCGAAAAGGGTAAGTAGTGAAATAAGGAGGTACTTGTCAGATTCAAAAGTAGTCTGAAAAAGGAACTTGAGGTCTTCCACTGGCTCACAGGAGTAGGTAGCATTGTCCTGCTGTCTTGGAAGTCCTAAGAATGCAGTTAATTCCTACCACGGTTTGACTTGAAAATGGTGCATCCAGCTGAAGATGCCAGGGACCTTGACGGCTATTGGAGAAGGCATAAGAATAGGGAGGGGTCCCTTCCTTGACGGTCGTAGTTGAGAACCAGGGGAACCGTCCTCCCAAACTTTTATTAAAACCTGGGCTTCTGGGGCATACAATGGAGTAGTTGTATCCTGACTAGGTTTTTGCTACAGGCCAGATTCCCTGAGGGTGGCCTGAAACTGAGCCACCGTCTGCGTGTCTGCTTCCAAAGAGGAAGCCTCCGCCTCTAACAAGAGGTCTGAATATAGAAAAGGCTGACCATATAATGTTTCAAAGGGACTGGATGTCAAGCAGACTTTGGGGGCCACCCTGGTGCAGAGCAAAGCAATCAGCAGGGCTTCTTTCCATGTAAGAGAGGTTTCCTGTGTCATTTTTCTAATGGCAGTTTTTAAGAATTGATTGTCCCTCTCTACCTCTTCCCATGACTAGGGCACAGTGAAGTTTAGAGTTTATTCCCAGGGCCTTGGGGATTGTTTGAGCTATGGTGGAAGTAAAGGCTGCCCCATTATTGCTCTAAAGTGAGCAGGGTAACCCGAATCTAGGAATAATTTCATGTAAAAGCTTTCTAGCTGCTTCTTGGGCCCTCTCAGATCAGGTTGGAAAGGCCTGTATCCACCCGGTAAAGGTGTCTGCAAAGACTAACCATGGGAGAGGTAATTGTGTACTCTCCCATGTAGGAGTGAGAGTATTCAGATGTTTTTCACTTTGTGTACCTATTTGCATAACATTTGGAGGGACAGGATTTTCTCCTATAACTATTTTGGTTCCTAACAATTGGAGAAGCTCCCTCCTGAGGAGAGGCGTTGGGCATTCAGGGACTACAAGAAAGTAATTAATGAAATAATATCCATCCCAGAGACAGTCCAAAGGAGGAACGAAGTTCTTAGTGGTGGGCTTTCCCACCACACCCAGGGCAGTGCAAGTTTGGGAGGAAAGGAGTTTGGAGAAGGCAATAAGGACAGTGTAGGTGGCCCCAGTATCCAATAAAAAGGTTATTGTCCCACCTGCAACATCCATGCATACCCTAGGTTCCAGTCCAGTAATGGTGACTTCTTGAGGTGGGACCTACTGGGGCCGGCAACTTCCATCTTGAGTGACATCTGCAAGGCAGTCGCAGCATCAGGCCTGGGGGCCCTTTGGCCCTTGGGACAGAGGGCTGCCCAACGGACTGTACTCCTGCATTTGTAGTAGGGCATTTGAGGAGGCTTATTACCATTAGGGCACTGCTTTGCCCAGTGCCCTGCCTCTCGGCACACGTGGAACTTAGTGTCTTTTGGAGCAAGCCATGCAGGGCCTGCAGGATGTGACTGAATGTCCCACAAACGCAGCTAAAACTTGGGTGTCCCTAGTCTCCTTCCATCTCTCCTTCTCTTGAGCTCTGGACTCCATCTCCTGGTCGCGGTTGTAAAAGACTGCATTGGTTGTGGTCAGCATTTCATCCAAGGAAACCCCAGGTCTCTACAGAAGCTTTTGTAACTTTCTCCTAATGCCAGAAGTAGATTGAGTTAGAAATTTGTCCTTTAATATTATTTGTCCCTCGCAGGACTCTAGATCTAAGTTAGTATGTTTAATGAGAGCTTCCCTCAGCTTTTCTAAGAAGGTAATAGGATTTTCATCTGGGCCCTGGCTAATGGCAGACACCTTAGAATAATTAATGGCCTTTTGATGGCCTGCCTTGAGTTTCACCTTAATACAGAGTAAGAAATGGTTTCTCTCCCACTTTGGGGAATTGCTGTTATAATCCCATTCAGGGCCCATGGGTGGGACCTTATTTCTCCTATAGGGTATTTGTTGTCAGACAGATGTAAATCGTTAGTGATGTAGGAAATTTTCTGTGAGTGCCTGGATCGTGTCTTGTGAAACCGAAGAATGGAAACACGGACCAAGGAGAGGTGAGGAGTTGTAAAAGAGGATAGTTTATTGAAAGCAAAAAATCACAGCTCTCGGAAAGAGAGAGGGTCCCCGACTGGGGTGCCCAGTGACTGAGGCAAAAGCTCTTACTTTTACACCTTCCATTGCCTATTTGGAGAAGGGGAGCTGGTACCTTCTAATGGAATTTGTCTACCAGGTTTGTCCTGTTTGCCCATCCTGAAGGGATTAACAAACCCATTCTTACAAGATAATTTATTAACCTAAAGGTGCTGTTATATTTTGTCCTGGAGTAAAGGAGTTATTTCAGAACCTGAAGTTTCAGTGTTACAGATACCAGGACCGGAAAGAACCCAAGCGGCACTCAGAGAGTTAGGAAGGTCAGCTTTATTACGCCAGCGGGCTCAGCGGGTTCCTTCCCAAATACTGAGCCCCTAGCAAGGTTTTGAGCAGATTTTTATGGGTTGGGGACTTCCCTGAGTTGGGAAAGGGGTAGGTGTCGTCTGGTAATTGGCTCAGGGTGTGGCTTGGAGGGGGTTATGCCGAAATGGGCTGGAGCGTAGGCTGGGGACTTCTCTCTCCGCTAGGGCCACCATTTTAGGTTAGTTTCACGTGTCAGGGAACCATTTTAGGTCAGATCCCCCATCATCAGGATATGGCTGTCTTTGTTTATTTTACCAGGGGTCTACCTAACAACAGGCTAACTAACCTGTCTCAATGTTAGCAAATTTTCTGCCTCCTTAATTACTTTTTCCTGTTCAATGGCTAACAAAGTTTGTCCCAGAACTTTCATCACATCTTTCCAGGTTAGTTCCTATGCTGACATAAGATGTTGGGAAACATCGACATATTTGTCCGGAATTTTCGAATAGTTCCCAAGGTCAGCTTTAATTTGCCTGAGCTCAGTGAGGGAGATGGGTCTGTGTATTAGTTGGGGTTGAATTCTCCCATCGTTTCTATCAGGGGCAAGAGCTTAGCTGTTATCACATCTTTAGGGACAGGAGTAGGGGCCAGTGGTTGTGCTGGGGACCCCAGGTAAGGGGTAGTGAAGAAGGCAAAGAAAGGGCCTTCTCTGGGATCACTGGAGCTGGGGTTGGTTCAGTGAGCATTTGGGGATCAGTAAGCACCACCTTAATAGGGCTAAGTTACACTTTTTACATAAATCTCTATGGCCCCTCAAATAGAAAAATACGAGTATATAAGGCGTCTCTGACCATTTTCCAAGACGTTTACAAAAAAGGCTGAGTCATATAATTGTGTTATAGTTTAGGATCCCATTAAGGGGCCAAACCTCCCCTTCCCCTAGTTGGTATTGGGGCCAAGCTGTGTTACAAAAAAGAATTAGTGGCTTTTTTTTTCTTTCTTTTTTTTTTTTTTTAGGGTCAAATTGCGACCAATTAGAAAGGATACATCTCACAGGGGTACTAGCGGGAGTGGACTCTTGATTCCCCATCTAGAAAAGGGAAAACAGCATATGATTCGCTGAGATGAGGCAAGTTGCCCTGGGGAATGGTCAGTGGCAAGACTGTCCCACCTTTCTCCGGATTTCTGGGGATTGAGAAAGAGTCCTGGTAGTTCCTGCATTCTTCTGGGAGTTGAAAAAGGTTCAGCCAGGAGGGGGAATTATAAAGGGCTAATAGGGAAAATCCAGGGTAGATTTTGATTATTCCACCCAGAATGAAGTACTTAAGCCCTCATGCAAGCAGTTGTCCCTTTGTTCCTCCACCTACGGGTCTGCTGGTATTAGCATTACCCCCTGTTGAGCAACAGTGATCAAAAACAGCATGGCTTTAAGGGATTAGATTGCTGCTCAGCTTGGAAACAAACATGGCAATTACTCTGTGGCAGAATGGACAGCGGGGTGGTACAGATGTAAATAGAGTAGTCAAGAAAGGCATTGAAGACTTGTGAGACGCAAATTTGAGCGAGCAGGCATAGTTAAAAGAAAGAGGCCTGAAAAGTCCGAGAATCTCCCCTGAAGGTTCAACAATTGTCTCCTCTCCAGAACTAAACCTAAAGCGGGGATGTGCAGCACGGGTGGGAATGTGATTGCCTCTGGGGACAGTGGAACAAATGAAAGATTTAGGGTGGAGAAAGTAACAAGAGGGAGCCTAGGCAGGGCTGGTGGTAGCTCATCTGTAAGTCAGAGAAAGAAAAGGGGAGCCCTGGATACAGGATCAGGGGGTAACGCTGGGTAGAGCCGTCCCTGCCCACTGCTCTCCTGGCTGCAAGTCTCCTTGGGACCCTCAGAATTTAGGAGAAAATAAAAAGTTCATGCCTGAGAATGGGGCATGGGCTGCTCTAGGGTGAGCCTGCCTGAAACCGGAGGTCAAACATGTCTGGGGCTCGTGCCGCCTGTGCCGCTCAGCCAACAGACCAACATAGGAGATGGGTCGTAGAATAAGCGTTTATTGTTGTTCGGCAGGGCCAGAGGAATGAGTTGCAGGAGACCAAAACTGGTCTATTCGAGTTTATTTGGCATGTTTGAGCTGCGGGAGGTCAGGCTAGAAAAGACCATAACCTCCCTGAACAAAAGGGGGTGTGGAGTTTTATAGGAGGGGCTAAATGAGGTTGTTCCCCCTTCAATGACAAAGGGTTTCAGGGCAGGACCAGCTCCACACCCTGGCGCCAGGTCGCTGTGTGGACTGCCCAGGTCCGCTGATCACAGGCCCCTAGGAGATAAAGCAAGACAGGGATCAAGACAAGATGGCTTTTAAGATAAGCTTTCTGCTCCTGGCCGAAATATGACTTAACAATTATCAGAGCACCAGTGGTCTGAGAATGCAGCAGGTTAACACCTCCGAAAACTGCCTTAACATTCTCCGACGGCCTTGGGGTTTTAAGGGAAACTCTGGGCATTTCTCCAGAGACTACAGGACGGTTTGGGGGTCTGCATGGAGCCTTCCCTCCGGCTACATGATTCTATGATGGAGTCAGCAACCCAAGAACAATGATGGATTAGCCTGGAAAGAATGCTAGACCATAGAGATTGTAATCAATAAGCCTAAAGGTATTAAGCATAAGTTTCAGGGTAATTTCCTATCGTGTTTCTTCGAAAATAAGACCTAGCCAATCAGCTCTAATGCGTCTTTTGGAGCAAAAACTAATGTAAGACCCGGTCTTATGTTAGATAAGACCCGATCTTGTAGTAAAATAAGACCCGGTCTTATATTAATGTTTTGCTCTAAAGATGCATTAGAGCTGATTTGTCCGGCGAGGTCTTATTTTCAGGGAAACACAGTAAAACAGGGAACTGGGTGGGACCAGGGACATTCCAAGCTCAAGCCACAGGGGATGATCTATTGTGAATCTATGGGTAGGCCAAGGAAAGGTGAGGCTGGGGATGTGGAGAGGCCTACCGAGGGGGTGCCAACCAGGCCCTGTTTCATGCCCAGGCCCACAGGGCAAAAAGTATTCAGATGCAGAGTAAGTTGTTAGAGGCACCTGAGGTGGAGGGAGATGCTGCAAGCTTACAATTGTCCAATGATTTAAACTGATTTCTCTTTTGGCCAAGTTTAAAGGCAGAAAAGACTAAGGCTTTGTTTCTGCCTCCAAACACAGGCCTAGCATGTTTGACTTTGCCTCCCCCGCAATGGGGCATCTCTCTTTAACCCCAAAGGTGGGAAAGGCAAGAAAACCTTGCCGATCCGTGCTCACTGCATTCCAAATGGCTGGAGACAAAGGGTACAATCAGAGTGACGGCACCAAAATTTTACCGGAGTCTTGGTTCTTCTTGCCGACACCGTGAAGAATCAAAGGTCAGCAAGCTGATGAGTGTGCTAGCAGGGATTATCAGTGGTACGTTCTCAGAGGAGAGAACGGGCCCAGCCGAGGTGGGAGAGAGAGGCCGAGGCTCCGTGTATTCGTGATATGTTCTCAGGGAAGAGAATAGGCCTACCTGAGGTGGAAGAGAGAGAGACAGACAGACAGACATAGAGTGAGACAGAGAGCAAGAGGGCTAGAGAGGGAAGGAGAGAGAGAGAGCCCTTTTCCCGAGGACTTATAGTTTCCTGGATGGGGTGAGGGACTTACATATTAATTTGGCAGGAAAAGTGGTGCGTGCTCTTCCATGGGAGGGTGAGACCTTCTAAGATGTGTGGAGGTGTGTTGAGTCAGACCCTCCTCTTGTCATCAGTTGTTGTAAAAACCAATACCTGGCTGGAGGCAGTTAATCAAAGCTAGTTATGAGCTTTTTCTGTAGTCACTGTGGACCCCCTCTAACACCTCCTCTTCCTCCTCCATTTTCTAACTTCTACCTAACAGTTTGTGTACATTCACAAAGCTTTGGAATATGACTATACAACCTGAGTAAGGAAAAACACGCTTTTATATTTCAAAATTCTCTGGGGACTGACTGAAATGTAATCTGAAAACCTTACCTGCAGCAAAATGCACTCTTGATAATTCTAAAATCTCACACCTGTGGCTGTGCTGAGAGCAGTCCTGTGCAGGCTGGGGCGAGAGTTCCACTGCCCACACAGGGCTGTAGATTCGTCATATTAAGTCCCAATATGGGGGCATAAATGGAGGGCAGGGCCTCCAGATGCTAAAGATCATAGGTCCAAAACAATCTGGAAGCTTCCGTATACCTGGTGAGATTACTGGTGTTTCTAAAGGGAATAGATCCAACGTGACCGTGCCCCCTGGCCCATCCATGACCCCTCCTGTCCCCAGTCCCTCCTGTCTCATTCTGGACAAGGGGTGATTTGTGGGAAAACTGAGTCTGGGCTTCCCAGTCGTGGAGGAAAACTCAGAGACCATTGGCTTATGAATTTATGCCTGACAGCCCCACCTGGAGCGAGGGTTTTTCTTTACCCTCCTTCCTTGCAGGGCTATACTGGTCTCCAGAAAAGGTGGAGTACGGAAAGGCCCAGGCCTAGGAATGGCCCTGTTTCTGCCGTGTTGGGCCTCGTGACCTCCACTTCTGCCTAACACTCTGGCCTCACGGGACTGTAACTCTGTCAAATCAGGTAATTCAGGGGTGGAGCCCATAGAAAAGTCATGAATACTGCGGGGCCATGGAACTGTAAAGGGAAAAGACCATGGGAAAGGTCTTTACTTCTGTCTAATCAAGGCCATCTGTGTGGCGAGCTCTGTCCAGTCATAGTCTCCTGATGGGCTAAATGCCTGGAATTCCGTCCAATCAGGTTTCGGGAGTTTGGAGTACAATCCAATCAGACCCCGGAGCAGCTCCATTGCTGGCCAGGCCATTTGGTGCCTGCTCTCAGGAGCCATATCTCTTTTTCATTATTACACAGCTGTGCGTTTCCACGACTCAGGTTTCATTGCTCTCAGCTGTGGGGGCAGAGGGGCCGACAGCCTGGAGCACGGCCTGGGGGTGGTGAGTCCGCGGGGTCGACAGATTGGAAATGGCCAGAGTAGTGGACCCGGCTCTGGGCCCTTTCTCCCGACGCCACACCGGGTTCTGTCCTGAGACTACTACTTCGGTCGCAGGGTGGGGCTCCGGGGCTCCTGGGCTCCAACCCTCCGACCCACCTCTACATGGGGGTTGCCGAGTCCTAACCCAAGTCTGCAGCTCTGTGTGGAATGGAAGCAAGACGGGACCACCATTGGATTCAGTAGACAGACACTGATGGGTGGTCTGTAGAGACAAGGCACTATGTGCCCGCATCTCAAATCAAACAGCAAGGGTTTTTCTGGGTAAGAGGGTGTGGGGACAGAGCCAGGAGTGCAGTTTCCAGGCTCTTGGCCTCACATGGAAAGGTCCTGGCTCAACTGTCATTGGATGGCCATCAGCTGTGGCTAGTTGGCCGTCAGCTGTAACCAGTGAGCCATTGGCCACTAATATAACTGCCGTGGCTACCCTAGCAGCAAATGGGGGCTAGCAACGGTGGATTGTGGATTGAGGATTGCAGAGAAGTGGACGGTAGGTTGCAGATCGTGTGGCTCCTGTTTCCTGTGTCTCCAACCCAGCCGCCAGCGAGACTATAGTTGTATGACCCCCTATCTATGGCTCCGTGCGTGTTCCTTTTTGGCCTCACCATGTCCTGCGTTCTTATGTGGGGAGCAAGAGCTGAGACCCCACATGCCACCTGGCATGACAGAGGGTGAGCCGGAAGGCGGTATGATAGGGACCATGCTCCTCATACTGAGCACGTTCTCCCCTCGGGTCAGCAGGGGATGTTGGATGTCAGTGCTTGTTCAGACCAGGGGCTGGGGAAGAGGACAGAGGCTGAGTAAAGCTTGGATAAAAAAAATGGGATATTGTGATCACTTGGTTAAGCCCGTAGAATATGAAAAACCCACACTTTATTTGGTGAGAGTTTCATTTAAAGGAATTATTGCAAAGGTCTCAAGAATTGGGCAAAAAGAAATTTCCTTTGATAGACAAGAGTCAACAAAACTGGAAGGACCAGACGTGGTTGGGATGGCAGGTCCTGAGGCCAGCGTGTTCTCAGGGGCTGTCCCCTGGCTGGGTGAGGACAGGCCAGAGTTCAGGGGTCTGGGTTTAGCAGAGAAGCTGAATCAAGGTTTGGCCAACAAGCATTGACTCTGATTGGTCACTGGAGTCGCACAGTTCATGTCCTAGGAGATGAGGCACTGAAGTGGATGGGGGACGGGGCAGTGGGTGGGCCCTGGCCTTGTCCTGAGTAAACAGTGGGGCAGCTGTGAGTCTTACCTGACTTGAATGGGAAGCGGGTTACCTGCAGAGTTCCCTTTTCCAGAACAAAAGGGAGGGGCCTTTCCTTTTACCCCCATCAGTGATTCCAGGAGCACAGGGCTCAGAGGATTCAGCATTGTCACCTGACACCTGTGAGCAGCCTTCCCTGTGTCCAGCTCAGTACTGAGAGCTTTCCCTCATTCCAGCCTCTGGTTTCCGCTGATGTAAAATGATTCAATTCTTTTTGCCTCCTTTCTTCTCTTTTTAGTGGGATGGTAATGGTGCCAGGTCTTTCTCTGTTATGTTCACTTTCACCATCCCATGTGGGAATTGAAGCAACAGCCTTGTTATTGAGAGCTCACATTCTAACCAACTGAGCCATCCGGCTGCCCCACCGGAAGCTCGTTGTCTTCAGTCTAGTTGTGGAGGGCTCAGGTCACTGGCCCATGGGGGAATCGAACCGGCAACCCTGTTGTTGAAAGCTTGCCCTCTAACCAACTGAGCCATCTGGCCACCCTCCAATTTACTTTTATCCAATCCCAGGGATTTCCCGCTTTGCATTCTCCCACCCCCTTAATCTATCACCAGTGGATTTCACGTAACCCTCCTCCTTTGATTCTATGTATTAAATAAGCTACAAACCGCCATTTCACGGAGCATTTTCTGTCTGTTGAGATTTTTCTTCCCCAACAATTGTCAGTTTGGCTCAAATAAACTCTTTAAGCTTTCTCTTAGGCTGGATGTTTTTCATTGACAAAATTTTTATAAAAACCATAGTGACTCAGATGCAGGGTGTAGAGTGTGTGACCCTGTGATCCTGTCCCACTTCCTGTTTAGCAGTAAAATAACTGCTAAATTTACTAGGAAATGATGGTAAAGGGTGTGAATTGACTCCCCCCA
This sequence comes from Rhinolophus hipposideros, assembly GCF_964194185.1. Lineage (NCBI taxonomy): Eukaryota > Metazoa > Chordata > Mammalia > Chiroptera > Rhinolophidae > Rhinolophus > Rhinolophus hipposideros. The sequence continues at coordinate 59,458,894 of NC_138062.1, read as the reverse complement.
ACACCTTTTCTTCCTAGGTTTCATTCTTTTAAGTAAGTGCCCGCATCTAAATTACAAACTTTATTTTTGTCTTTCTGATGTGTGACCCAGATCTCCTCTTGCTAACATGGTTTTTACTTATCACGACTGAGGCAGACCTTGTGATGTTTCATCTTCTGGGAAATAGTTTTCAGTCGTTTGGTCGCCTTTGATTCACCTGCATGTTCACTGATTTCTGTGCTCGGGCAGGAGTCCCTATTCATGTGCAGACACCGTGCACGTTTTCTCTGCAGTGTGGTTATCTTTTCACTCTCTTTACTCTGTGCTGGTGCATGGACTCTTAATACTTTATCGTCCTTGTCCTTTGTAGCTTATTCTTTTTTTCCTTATATAAGAAATCTCTGTAGTCGGAAGTCATAGAACACTTGACTCCAGCTGGTTCTGAAAGTTCTACATTTAAATCTGCATCAGGTTGGTTATTTCCCATGAAGTCGATGACAGGGACATTCACTGTCCCCTGTCGCTAACCATTCCTCATCCCCCGTGTGTTACAGTGTCCGTCGTCCCCACCCCGGGGCAGTGCCTGCTCTGGCAGAGATTCAGGCCCCACAGAGGGTCCCGTGTCACAGACTCCCATTCTTATCCGTGGGTCCCTCCTCCTGCTGTGCTGAGCTGTCGCAGTCACTCTTGTGACTTAATGTCTTGATGAGACGTGGGGAAGTCCTTCCACCTGGTTCTGTAGAGAACGTGGCTATTCTTAGACATTTGCTTTCATTTTAGTTTTTAGAAGTAGTTTTCCATAAATTCAAAAATAACCCCATACTGATGTTGGTTTAGAAGAATTTTATTACAACTCTATATCTACTTGAAGATTTCCTGTCATGATGGCGCTGAGTTCACTTCAGAGAACAATTGTCCTCTTTCTATTTCTTGCTTTGTAGTCTGATGTCATTCAGTAAGATTTTTATGATTTTTCGTTATGACCATTTTACTCTTTATTAGATGTTGAATTGGATAAAGTAGTTCTCCTGTGTCTTCTTTCTCCTTTACTTTCACATGGAAATTTCACTTCTGACAGCTTTGGTCACCAGATAACGCAGCGTTTCCCCGCCACAAGCAGTGCTGTGTCACCAACCAGGGGTCCTGGAGTTTACTTCAATTCTGACACTAGATAGTGGACTTCCTCAGTGGAGTTAATGAATTCTGAACCTATTTCTAGCTCCTGTCTTCTACCTGCGAGATGTGATTACGCCTGAACAGTGCACCCTTCTAATGTGACAGCCCTGCTGGAGCCACCCAGAGTCGCCTCATTAGAACAAAAGGTTCTCCTAGTGCTCTTATCACTTAGGAATTTACAGGCGTTTTAGGAGCCTCTTGTGAGGAACCAGGAGCAGAATTCAATATATATAATTTCTGTTATCTGTCAGACACACTTTAGGACTTCAGGAATTTTGTAATAAATTGAAAAGTTGTCATTAAAATTACTTTATCATAGTTTAGCTTTGTTGTGAAATTTTTAAAAAATGTGCTTGGTTCCAAGTGAATTGTGATTTATTTTATATCATCTTAGCTTTCTGGGAACTCAGTAAAGGTCGTATTTTCTGATCATTGCCGTATTCCATTGGATCTTCCATAATAACACTTTGAGCTGTGAATATGGGCAACTTGTTTTTCTGCCATAGTTCCTACGTGTTTGTCTCCGGTGACTCCGGGTGGGGTCTCTACAAGGAGTGAGGTAACGGGCCTCCGTGTTTTACCTGCTGTTGGGAAAGGGTCTCATTTTCTGTCATTGGATGTTCTCCAGTGAACATGCCTTTCCCACGTGTCCTGCCTCAGATTCTGCTGGGTCCCGCCCATTCCTCACCTGCTAAAGTTGTCATGGGGACGCCTGTGGACTAGGACACACCTTGTTTTTCATCTATTCAGGTTCTGCGACATTCTCCTTTTAAGGTGGTATTGTGATAAATTATAACTGGTTTCATCCTGTTTGACGGTACAATACACTGTATGCAGAAAGTGCACAAGCAACTGCACAGCCACCTACACAACCTGAAGTGACCGTCCAGGCCAGACCTGGACCAGGCCTCACACCAGACACCCCACTTGAAGTGTCTCCCAGACAGGCCTCCTGTCCGGGTGGATCACATGTGTGTGCTCCCCAAAGTCAGTGGATTCATTCCTGCATGTTTTCTTTTCAGTGAACATGGCATCCATCACACCATATGCCTGATTGTGTCAGTTGTCTGTTGTTCCCAGTTCTGTACCTTCCTATGGAATGGTGGCTCTCTCACTTGTCTTATTCCCTAGTGTCCCCTGATGGGACTGTACCAGTTTCATATCTTGATTCCACTGGTGGTGTCCACATGGGTGGCCTCAAGTATTTCGTTTGCGACAAGTACTTCTAACCACAGTATTGCGTATCTTGTGCATTTGGGTGTCGTAGGCTTGTGTTCTCAACATTTCCCAGGCTGAACCCCCGTCCTCCCCCAAAGCCACGTTCCATGTGTGCCCTGCTGTTTTATGGTTGTCCTTTTGGGACAGGACCCAATTCCGGCCCCACCCAAAGTGGGTTTGGATGTCAGGATGATGTCAGGTGCACCAAGAGGTTAATAAAATAGTCAATCTGGGGAGATCGAGTCAGAGAATTTGCGCAGCCCTGTCATTGTCTCCTCCAGTGGTGGAAGAGATTGGATATAAATAAAGAGAAGGAGAATGGAGCTGAGGGTTACTGATGAGTAAATGGTTATGTGATGAAGGGACCCCACTTTTACACTAACACCTGGAAAGGAGCTCAGAGCAAGAGAGCATGTCTTCTTAGCTCAGTTACTCCAGATGCCCTAAAGGGTGCAGCCTTGTGTTACTGAGACCATGGCTGCTTCTGGAACCTGACAAGACCAAGGGGAAGCCTGCAAGGCTGAGTGTTGTCTCCCTGGGAGACATTTCCATGTGTTACAATGACGAACTGGATAGTTATTCATGACCGAATGAGATGCTAGAAACGTGTCACTGTCGTTATTGTTTTACTTTAAGGACTCCCTGTTCGAAGACCAGGGATGGCCTATGACAATGTGATATAAGAAATACATATTTCCTCATTCAGATAATAAGATGTGTTTCTCAAACCTATTTGGCCTTGGTCCAAGTTCTGGCTCACAGCTCCCCAAAACCCTTGGAATTTCTTTTAGTGTTGACAGTACTGAAGGCGTTCTTTGTTATGGTAATGAGGTGACTTTTGGAAAGCCCCTGAGGATGGGGCTGGTTGTCAGTGGAGCCAACCTTCAGTCCCACCCCCTGAGCTCCAGGGAGGGGGGAGAGGGGAGAGATTGAGTTCAGTTACTGTTGACCGATGATGTAACCAATCCTATCTAAGTCAAGGAACCTCTAGAAAAACCCAAAGCACACGGTCTGCACAGCTTCCAGGGTTGGTGAGCACGTGCAGATATGGGAGAGGGGGCACCACAGAGGGGACGGAAGCTCCAGGCCTCTTCCCGTAGCTTCTCCCCACATCTCTTCCATTTGCCGCTTCTGAATTATAACTTTTTACACTAAAAGGGTGACCCAGTGAGTAATGCATTTCCCTGATTTCTGTGAGTCTGTCCAGCAAATTAACCAAATTCAAGAAGAGGGTGTCCTGAAAACTTCTGCTTTATAGGCAGTTGCTCAGAAGTACAGGTGACAACCTGGCCTTGAGAGTGGCCTCTGAAGTGGAGGAGGGGTGGGTGGCCGGCTCCTGGAACTGAGTCCTCAACCTGTAGTGTCTGATGCCATCATCTGGTAGATCATGAAAAGGGAGTTGAATTCTTGACACTGAGCTCTGTTCTGACAGTTGCCTGGTGGAGGTGTGGTGTACCACCACCCCCGGCCCCACAGTCAAAATTGAGTGTCAGAGTACAATTTACATCTAATCTAGAAAGTGTCTTCCCTCAAGTGGCTTGAAAATATCAACCTGCTTAATCTCTGAAACATCTGTAATTTCGTTTTTTTCACACTTTCTCCTACTTGCCCAACATATATCATTTATGAATAAAATTGCCATTAGGGTAAGAAGGATATATCTTTACCCTGCCTCAATTTATTTTTCCAATACCTATAATTCAGGTATAATTTAAATACCAGAAGCTTGAGTGTTGAAAGTATAAAATCCAGTGGCATTCATTATATTTGCAGCATTGTGCCCCCATCCTCATGTTCTCATGTTAAAAAGTTTTCATCTCCCACAGACTCTTAAAAGTACTGGCCCTCACTCCCCATGCAGTGTGCCTGTCCCTGGGTTCCAGGCATGGTGTTAATCTGCGTTCTGCAGATTGGCTTTTTCTGTGCATTTCATGTAAGTGATATTACACTGTATGTGGTTGTTGTGAAGCCTCGTAATGTCCTTAAGGTTCACTGATTTCACGTCAAAGGTCATCACTTTATTCCTCTTATTGTCACACGTATTTTATTGCAGGAATATCCCACATTTTGCTTCTCCAAACCTGTTGGACTTTTGAGTTGTTTCTACTTTTCGGTTATTATGAATCATACTGCTGTCCTGTCTGTGCGTTAGTTTTTGTGTTGATTTTTGTTCCCTTCCCCCAGGTACATGGACACCTAGGAATGGAATTGCTGTGTTACATGGTCACCATGCTCACCATTTTGAGGCCCTGCCAAGCTGTCTTCCAAAGTGGCTTCCCTATGTTACTTTCTATCAACCACGTGTGAGGCTCCTGCCATCCTCACCAGCTCTTGTTTGTCTGCACAGCCATCCTAGTGGGGTGAATAGAAATCTGCTTTGGTTTGATTTGCATTTTCCTGATGACTCATGTCTAGCATTTGTCGTGTCCTTATTGGCCATTGGCATTTTTTCTTTGGGAAATGTCTACTCACATTCTGTTCCCCTATTCAGTTACATTATGTGTCTTTATATTGTCTTTTAGTTTTATTGGCATATGAGCTTCCCAAATATATTTAGAATAAAAACTTACACCCATTGTGTGCTTATTAAACAGCTGTTGCAACCACCATTAAAGTAGCATTGTTTCTGTAGCTGTTTTGGCTATTTTGTTCCATAGTTTTTTAAGAACATATTTTTGTTTTTAAAAAACCTATCATTTTCATAATTGTTTGCTCATCATCTCTTTGGGTGTGGTGCTGTCTCATATTGCCCTAAAGATATTGGTTAGTTACATTTTCTCTCTGTTAATGTCACATTTGTCTCTATTATCATTAGATCCTTCAGCAATTCTTCTTGTGCGGCCATTTTCTCAAATTCCAGGGCCTCAGTTTTGTATTAGAGTACCTACTGTCTTGACACACTTTTCAGGAGTCAGCTACTTCTTTTACCAACAGGTGTGCCAGTTCCAGGCTCTGGCCTGAGCCTGTGCCCATAGTGTCGCCCTCATCCTGGAAGGGGTTGTGTCTCTGCCTCTTGCACATGAGAGGACTCAACCAGGCTTCTCAACGCTGATGACTTCCAAGGAGAGAGTTGTCAGATCAGCAGCCCTGGAATCTCAGTGTTCACGCTGAGTTCATGCTGAACATTCACGCTCAATGTTCATGCTGACATTCTGGTTCCTGGTCTTGGAGCTGATGTGGGCAAAACTTATGAGTAAGCCAAGTATCCATTTCCATGTTACCTGAATGCTGAGTTCATTTTTCACTTTTTATCTTACCCAAGAATCTGTTCCATCTCAGGAAAAATTATTCTATAATTATGTGAGAAGTAGATGTCAGTTGTCAAACTTTGCAGGTGCCAAGCACTGCCCATCACCGAGGGTCTCTCATGTGGTTTGCTTTCTTGTTGTCATTTCCCATGAGAACATGAGCTCAGGCGTCCTAGGAATTGAGTCCGGGTCCCTGACTGGCGGCCTCCCCCATCCTCCCGCACACAGTGGTGAAGAGCAGCAGCCTTGTTGAAATAGAACCTATGGGATGTTTCAGGACACCGTGGTCTTTGCGGATGTGGCTGTGAACTTCACCCGGGAAGAGTGGGCTTTGCTGGATGGTGCTCAGAGGAAGCTCTACAGAGAAGTGATGCTGGAGACCTGCCGGCACCTGGTCTCAGTGGGCGAGGACGGCTTCATCCTTTCCCTTAGGCTTTAGACAACAAATCTTTGTTATAATTATTGTTTCTTTTGAAGACCAAATACTGAAAATATATCGAACAAAGACAGACACACTGCAAGCATTCACATAACAACCTACAGTCAAATAGCTTTCCCATACATCAAGTTTTCATGCATCAAACTAACTTCTTATTAATAAACAGAAGTCTAAGGCTCCCTAATTTTATGTGTGACCATGTCTCCAGTTGCTGTGGGGCTGTGAGAGCAGCTTGGTTTCCACCCCTGAGAAAGTTACACTGTAGTTAATACACAGTTGACATCATCATTTTCCTGCAATTAATCACACATGTGACCAACATCAATGGTCTTAAAGACCTAAGTAATAACCCATCTCATGGGATGTTTGGTGCCCTCCATCCTCCATCATGACGACTTTTCTCCAGGAGCAGGGCAGCACCACACACACTACCCAATCAGCCAGTGGCATCTGGGGACCGTGAGAAAGGCTCCATGTAGGGTCTGTGTGTCTGAGAACTGCAGGAGAGTGACAACCCTTGGGGAGCAACAGGTTCTAGATAAGGAAATGATGTTTGTCCATGCGCATCAGAAGCATGACTCAGTCTGTGTTTGAGAAGGGTGGTTTGTCATGTCCGTGGCTATCTTGTTGGACCTTTCATCCATCCTACAACAATTGGGAAGGCTCTCTGTGCGTAACCTTCCAAAGTGAGCATTTGAGCATATGCATTGTGCTCATTTCCTATCTTCTTTGCATTCTGTGATAATATTTATCTGAATATCAGTCTCCATTTCTTTTGAAGTATTTCTAAGAAAAGTAGGGGGCCATTTGACTCACTTTACCTGGTTATGCCATGGTCCCAAATTGCTGAGGTTGGCAGTTTTCTTATTTCCCCTGCATGTTGGTTCATTCCTACAACATTTGTTTACATTGTATATTAATATATGAAAATACACAGATTATCTCTTTTCTTTTCCCACCATTTCACTTCCATGAAGTTAAATTATCCTCCCAATTTTGCAGATTATTGCAGTCAGGTTAAAACCAGTGAGTCACGTTCTCAGGGGAATTTTTTGGACAATAACATATACAGTGATGAGAAAACAGTGATATTTATAAAAAATGATTCTCGGTCAGTTATTTTAGAAAAACCAGTCAATTAATAACAATGGACATTGGTGTGTAACCCAGGAGACACGTTTTAGGTGAGTGACCATGCTCAGGACAAAACGGGATATGTGCATAGTGCTAAAGTAATTGAAACAACTATAAAAAGCATATAAATGTTCCCAAAGAATTAAGGACCCGGAGAATTTTCATAAGACAACATTTTCATAAATGTGATATAGATATTCAGGGTCTGTAAAAAAATTCAATGGAAACAATGATGACAAAACCCCAGATGTAAGAAACACTGAGAGTTGTGGCCCCATTACTGCCCTGGGCCACAAATTTAATCTTTTTTCACAATGTAACAATGCAAACATTGCCAAAAACAAACCCATTCATTGAAAATGGCAAATATGTAGTCAAAGTAATAATTTATATTATCAGTCAATCATTAAGAAAGAAATCACTTATGATCATTAATCCCTAGTTGTCTGTTTAATGTTTTGAACAGAGGTCCTTTGCTGGGGAGTCTCTGTGAAACTAACGAAGGTGACCAATGTGGACGCCCCCTGAACGAGGTTACATCACTTCCTGTGGGTGAGAGATGCCCAGGTGGAGTTAAACACTGTGAATGCACTAAGTGTGGAAAAGCCCTCCTGGAACGTTCTTTCCTTCAGAATCAGGAAAGATGTCAAACTGGATACACACCTCATCTGTGTGAGGCATGTGGGCAGTTGTCACTCAGCAGCCTAGCCGACTGTCTCCTCGTACCTTTCCTTAAGGAAAGAAGTGTCTGTGAGACTGTGCCTTCTTGGGATCTTGCTTCATCTTTATGCTTATGCTTTATGTTGCTCTGTTTGGCCCCCAAAAGATAGTTTGTCAGCCAAGGACGGGTAAGATTTCTCACGAGAGAGACAACCTAAGACAGGCGGAACCATGTGGGGACCCCCATGAGCTACCATGAAAAATATGGAAAGGGGCTTTATCTCTTTCCCCTGTTCAAAGCGAGCCACTGCGGACACTGGCTTTCCCTCTCACCTGATTGTGAGAGAAGTCAGGAGAGCGATAACATCAGCTCTCCCTGTTTAGCTCAACAATAAGGTTTCAACAGGAGAGACGTCCCCAGGAGGGTGCTTACCTTGATTGAGTCATCATGGAATTTTCTGCTTTGGCTGTTTGCAGGCAAGGGTGATTGGTTTGAATCATTTTTCCTGTATGATGTATGAGACTCACAGACCATGGAAAAAACAATGTTACTTCCTTGTCTGATCAATAAAAGCCACTGAACAGCCCGATTCCGGGCTCCAGTCTTTCACGACTGGGAGACCCTTGGCTCTCTGTGATTTAACTGCGTTAAGTCTCTGTTTCTTTCTTTCTTAAAAACTTAACCTAATACTGCCCCTTCTTGTTCCCTCACTGCCATGTTGCGCTGGATGCGACAGTGTGCAAGCCGGCAGGTGTGTCTCATGCCTAAGCTGTCATGTGGGAACAGACCTTCTGGAGAAACCCTGTAGAAGTCTGTATCCTGGAAGAGTGTCTAAGAGATACGTGAATAACTTGAGTGATAAGAAATCTTTTTTCCAGTGTAGCAAATGTGGAAAAGTTTCCAGTTGTTCCTCCTCCCTTCGAGCACATGTGAGCATGCACATTGGAGACAAACCCTCTGAATGTGAGCACTGTGGGAAAGCCTTTACGTGTCCTTCAGTCATGAGTGAACATGGTAGAATCTACACCAGAGAGAAACCATCTGTGTGTAAAGAGTGTGGGAAAGGATTCAGGATTTCCACACTCCTGCAAGATTGTGTGAGAATGCACACTGGGGAGAAAACTTATAAATGTAAGGCGTGTGGGAAATGTTCAGCCTTTCATGTTCTCTTCAAAGCCGTGTGAGAACATACAGAAAAGTGAAATCCTAGGAATGTAAGGAGTGTGGAAAAGCCTTTAGTTTTTCAATCCATCCTTCAAAGACATGAAAGAACACACACTGGGGAGAAACCCTATGAATGTGAGCAGTGCAGGAAAGCCTTCTTCACTCAGCGATGCAGCCTTAAATCACATTCAAGAACACACTGGGGAGAAACCCTATGAATGTGAACAGTGTGGGAAGGCCTTCACTCAGTGAGTCAGCCTAAAATCCCATTCGAGAATACAAACGGGGGAGAAGATCTATAAATGTCAGCATTGTGGGAAAGCCTTCAGTTTTAAATCCTCCCATAATGTACATGTGAGCAAGCACACTGGAGAGAGACCCTAAAAATGTCAGGAATGTCAGAAAGCCTTCAGTGGACCGTCATCCCTTTAAGACACATGGGAACGCACAGTAGGGAGAAACCCTATGAATGTCAGCAATGTGGCCAAGCTCTCAGTTTTTAATACTCCCTTAAAGAACATGCGCGGACACAGTGGGGAGAGAATGTGTGAATGTCAGCAGTGTGGGAAAGCTGTAAGTTGTCAGTTTTCAAGTATGTATGAGAACGCACAATGGGTGAAACATTATGAATGTAAGAAATGTGGGAAATCCTTCAATCATTATTTCTTCCTTCAAAAATGTGCAAGAACACTCTGTGGGGAGAGACTTATGAATGTCAGCCAGGAGGAAAAGCTTCAGGTATTCCATAAGCTACATGCTCATAGGAGGACACATACTGGGGCATATTCTGAACACAAGAACTGTGGGCAACCTTCAGTCTCCCTTACCATGTCAACCTGAACAGACACCAGAGAGCTACCCATGAATATAAAGAATGTGGGAAATTTTTTGCGTAAGTGGTACCTAAAAGCTAAGAGCAGCACAGGCATATTTTGTATGTTACAACATATGGTTTGGTTTGTGTAATGTCTCATTTTTGTTTAATGTGTCAGTAGTGATCACAATATACTAATTTTTAGTTCATGTTTTGATTTGAACACTTGAGCTAATACCCCTCTATATCCCCTTCATATCTATTAGTTTGGTGCAAAAGTAATTGCAGTTTAAAAAGGTTAATAATTGCAAAAACTGCAATTACTTTTGCACCAACCTAATAGTACACATTTTATTATCTTAGATTTTAAATAAATATACAGTCATATAAAACTTGTGTCATTTGCATTACAGTGTCTTTTCAACCCATAGGTAATCAGTAAGTTTTTTTATGTGAAGTTTGATATAATTTTACATGAAAAGTTTTATGACTATTTCTTTTTATTATGTTCTTCATAAGTGATCATGGTAGACACCTTAATTTTGAAGTTTTTCTTTTGGTCCAGTGCTGTACTTTGCTGGAATTTTCTGACTTGATATCTACCTTTCCCTTCTGTCTTTGTTATTGAAACATGTAAATTCCCCATTCATTACTTCCAGTACATAGCACATCTGTATTTGTCACTTGCTGGAAAGTGGATGTGATGGCTTGAGTTACAACTAGAGATTTTGTGGTGTGACGATAAACGCTCATATCCAAGTTGTTCCACTGAACTGTGCTGTCGTTGTGGATGAGGTGGGAAATTTTACACCAGAGTCCTTGTGATGATGCTTCTGAGTTCATGAGAAGAGGAAGACGCATGAGGTTGGAAGCTGAAGTGAAGAAGCCATGACTCTCAGTTCCTAACCATCAGGAGACAGAGATGTGTGGGAACCCAGTGGGCCTGAGTTACAGCACGTTCTTCTGACTGCTGTCTCTGTCCGTCTGGAAAAATTGAAACCAAACACACGTTTGATGTTAGTTCCCTCTGAGGCAGCAGATTCCATAGACTTTTCCATGAGGCCCTGCATTGTGGATTCTCTTTCAGGTTCTCTCAGATTCTTCTCTATTTTTCTGTAGTACAAGCAATCTTCTCTCACCCTATCAACCCCTCCTCAGTTCCAACACTTCTTATTACATGATATCTGTAGAAAGCATCTTGTTCCTTTATTGGTAGATCTTTTTCCAGCTTTCATCAGGGCACATTTAATGCTGCAGCAAAAAAGAGGAAAATTCCCATCCAAGTTGCATGATGAAGAGGCTGGAATGACTGTGCATTACTTGGCTGTGGATACTTCCATGATTAAAATAAACTTTTAGGAATATATTCGGCAGTTTGTGAAAATTTTCTTTTATAGGTGACTGCTTTCTAAGTCATAAACCCAGTATTTTAAATTATATTTAATTTTGATGTGATTACCCAATGTTTTATTCTCATTTTTTATATATGGTTCAAAAGCTGCATTTTGGTCAAATGTCATTCTGTACATTGTTTTTTGTTTTTTTTGTTTTTTATTAATTAATTTATTTATTAGTTTCAGGTGTACAAAACAAGGTAATACTTAGACGTTCATCATTTATATCCCTCATACTGTGAACCCCCCTCCCCCCATCCACTATCCCTCCGACCTCACACTGAACCATCACATTATATATATAAAATTATAGTTGGCATTCATTAATGTGTACATTGTTTTTATAGAAATATGTTTGTGTGTGTTCTCAAGGCAGTTGTATAATTTCAAGATTATTGTTTTACATTTTATTAATAAGAGGATATGTTAAAATATCCCTTTCTGGAAGAATAATTTATTCATGAATTTATGTCCATCTTCTGTATATAATATGAAATTATAGTAATTATATTAACCACATTTTGACACTTTTCATTCTGGTTTGTTGTGTAATTTTTATGAAGTTGCTATTCTTTTTTCATTACAATGACTGAGAGTAGTGGTGGTACTTGTTCTGTTGACAGTTCTGTTAGCGGGAGGAGGAACTATAGTACATGTTTTGCATGATGGCAAAACATGTACTATAGAAAATTATTGGGCAATCTTGCCTCCCTGTCTCCAAAATGCAGAGTATTCCCTATAGTAAAAATAAGAGCTCTTCCGTTAAGGGATTTTTGAAAGTGACTTCTTAGCACTTTCTTTAAAGATGAGAGACATGCCTTCCACATCCTCCTTAGCTACTAGGATTGGAAACTAGTAACATTGTCTCCTTTTATTTTGTTTTGCCATATGCTATTGACTGTCATATTTCACAAGTTAAGAAACATGTTATTTATTTGTTTATTTTGTCAGTCTTTAGTATTCTTGGGATAGAAATTACATATGTAAGTTTGAGTGGAAACGATTTAATCTGTTTCTCTTGGTGTCTCTAGACTCAACCTAACTCCTGTGTTTCAGTCAGAGGTTTTCCTTTTTCCTCATTGGTGAGCAGGAGAATATGTTCCAGATTCAGGAAACTACAGGTTTCTCAGCATATCATGTTAAAGACTTTCCAATGTAGAAGGAAGTTGCCCTAGGAATTTTACCTCTTGCTTCACTCTTGTTTGAAATTTGCTCTCTCAATACAATTACTCAACTCTAAAGGATCCATTGACCTTGTGCTTTGGACGTTTCCATCATTGCAATCATACTGTGCCTGCAGGTCTCTTGTTACCTTCTACATATCAAACATCCACCTCCTTATAACACAGGTTACACTGGATGTGTGCATTGTGCACCACAGGTTGACGGTTCAGGCAAATCCTTAGACTGTTTCTCTCCCCAAGTAATTTGCCTGATTTTATGGGTTGTTTTCTGGTCAATAATGGAGGTCAATTGGGGCCTAGTGGTTATATGTTAAAGAAGAGGAAACCGGTGGACCAGCTGAATGCTTTACTAAGGAGTCACTGGTGTGTTTTTATGAAAACATTTGCATCCTGTCTCATAAAGTGTAAGGAAGTTTAGGTGCTATGTTTTAGGCTTGTTTAAATTATTCTTTTTTAAAATAAGCAGAGTTAAGCTATTTTATAAAATTTTTTATTGGGGAATGTTGGGGAACAGTGTGTTTTTCTAGGACCCATCTGCTCCAAGTCAAGTTGTTTCAATCTAGTTGTGGAGGGTGCAGCTCACTGGCCCATGTGGGAATCGAATCGGCGACTTTGGTGTTATGAGCACTGCGCTCTAACCAACTGAGCCAACCGGCCGCCATAGGCTATCTTATTATTCATTTGTGAGTTATATCCTATAACTTTGGCAATTGTTCTAAGCCAACTATATATAAATATCCCATATAGGTATATATTTCTTATCATATACGTTTCTGATCACTAATAATTAAATACATTAAAGTCTTCGCTACCTGTCTTCTAATTATCTGGTGCCATTCTCCCCTTTTCCAAAGCTTTACTCCCCAGTGCACATTTCATGGAGCATTAGTTCCACAGGAGGCTAGTGCATGTTACCAAAAAGGGGTAGGGGGCTCCTTATTCAAATATATTTGGAAAAGGCTAGATAAAACCAAATTGTCTGTGTTCTGTCAAATGTATCTTTGTTTTCCAGATGACTCCATGTTTCCCACGCTTACTGGAAAGTGAGGCAGTAATGACCCTTGGAGTCATCTTCTGAGATTAATGACCCTTGGAGTCCCACTCAGCAGGGGCCTTTTGGAACTACATACCCAGTGTCAACATTCCGTTGATTTCATCCTTACATTCGGATTAGAAGATAAGACTAACGCATCAATGCCTGGTGTTCAGTATAAGATGGTATGTTGTTAAAACCAAGCTGACTAGAGAGTAGACTCTAGACATTCAAAAGGGATTAGTCCAGAGATGTGGTCAAACCTTCCAATATGTACAATTTTGTCATAAAATGCGTGAACGAGGGCAGCAACACTGAGTGAATGCTGATTAAAGGTTTTGCTCACTCACCAGGTAACGGGGGTTCCTTCACAAGAGCCCTGCTGAGCTCCAGCTCAGAATGTCTGCAGCAGCCAAATGACCAGGAATCTGAACTGGACATTTTGGGAAACTAGCAAATCGTTGAACCAGAATGTTAACTATGTGAATGCCAGTGTCTACGGCAATCATGCAGATACATATCTTGTGCGTAATAGGTAAATATGAATAGCTTAGAAGCGGGGATGATCATTTTGAAGTAGAAGAATCTGGCTAAATTTGTGAAAAAATAGAAGTCAAAACAGACTGAACTATTACTAGAATTAGGAAATCGGAAGAAGAATATTCAAAGAGCGGACTGAAAGGAAATGAGGTAGATCTGAACTCTGTCATAAGCTAGCAGTGGGCGTCCAGAAAGCACTTACAGTATTACAGGTAATCCATATCCTCCCAACCTGGAGCCCCTCCTCTGACCTCAGAACAATTATATATAGTTTTTTTTTTTTTTTTTTTTTTTTGTCAATTACAGCTCATTTCCCAATGTCGGCATCCCATTTTCCAATCTGAAATTTGCCAGTAGGTCCAATGCCCCACATAGTTGTGCAGATTGCACACTGCATATATGTCGTATCTAAGGGCACAATTCACACAGTTAACGCAATAGATTGGTTAAATTATTGTGACAACTTTTCTACAGATGGCAGTAAAGTATGCACTTGGAACAGAAATTGGTGTATTTATAGTCCTTTTTAGAGCCATGGGAGTGAGGCATCTTGAAGGAAGAGATGTCTTTTTCTTTTTTTTCTTTTTCTTTGTTTTTAATTTATTGGGGTGACATTTGTTAGTAAAATTACATAGATTTCAGGTGTACAATTCTGTATTACATCATCTGTAAATCCCATTGTGTGTTCACCACCCAGAGTCAGTTCTCCTTCCATCACCATATATTTGATCCCCTTTACCCTCATCCTTCACCCCCCAAGATGTCTTTTTCTAATGTTCACAGAGGTACTCTGTTGTCACATAGCAGCCTAGCCAACAGTCCCCCCGTGTCTTTCCTTGAGGAAAGACAAGTCTGTGAGACTGTGCCTTTTTGGGACTTTGCTTATCTCAATGTTTTACACCTCATGTTTCTCTGTCTGGTCCCCAAAAGATGGTTTGCAGCCAAAGACGGGTAAGATATCTCATGTGAGATACAACCCAAGCCAGGCAGAACCAAGGGGGACCCCCAATGAGCTGCCTTAGAAAAATATGGGAAGGGTCCTTGCCTCCCCTCCCCTCTGCCTGGGAAAAGCCGTTGCTGACTCTGGCTTTCCTCTCTCACCTGATTGTGAGAGAAGTCATGAGGGCAATAAAGATCAGCTCTCTCCACTTATCTCAACGAAATGGTTACAACATGAGACTTGCCCCCCAGGGAGGTGCATACCTCACCTAAGTCATCATAAGACTTTCTGCTCCGGCTGCTTGGAGACAAAGATAATTGGTTCGATTCACTTTTGTGATATGATGGACGAGTCTCACAGACCGTGTAAAAAAAAATACCACTTCCTGGGCCGGCCCGGTGGCTCAGGTGGTTGGAGCTCCATGCTCCTAACTCCAAAGGCTGTCGGTTCAATTCCCACATGGGCCAGTGGGCTCTCAATCACAAGGTTGCCAGTTCGATCAAAAAAAAAAAAAATACCACTTCCTTGTATGATTATCAATAAAAGCCACCAGTCGGCCCGATTGGATTCGGGCTCCAGTCTCTGGTGACTCCGAGACCCCCTGGCCTTCTGAGATTTAACTGCATTAAGTCTCTGTTTCTTTCTTTCTTAAAACCTAACCCAACGCCACCCCTTCTTGCACCCTCACTGCCCATGTTGCACTAGACGCGACAGTACTCCATGGCCAGTTGTCAAGGTGGGCCATGGCAGGAAGTCACATGCTTGGCCTGTAGCTTCCTTGACAAAGGTCCATCTTTACTTTAAGTGAGCCTGCCTATTGTCTTTTTGCATCTAGGATAATATGCCCTTGGAATGTCAGTAATACTTTTTCTGGACTGCCAGGGGGCACAACCCACCACACCAGAGCAGGAAACTACAAAATCCCTCACTGTTATCTTGTTCCCCAAATACAATCCCTATGTGCTGTAAAACGCTATTAACTATCCTGTACCCATCAATGTAAAAGAAGTGTGTGTCTCCATTTTACTTTTTATCCAATCCCTGCTTTGCTTTATCCCCCCCTTAATCTACAACCAATGGATTTCATGTAACCCACCTCCTTTGATTCTAATGTATAAAATAAATTGCACAACGGCCATTTTCTGAAGCATTTTCTCAATTTGCTGACTTTGCTTCCTGGCAATTGTCAGTTTGGCTCAAATAAACTCTTAGAAGCTTTCTCTTAGGCTGGATGTTTTTTCTTCAACACTGATTAAAAACATGAGCTTTGGAATCACACCCAGTTCTGCACTTGCCTAATCGCTCAGTGGCCATATACAAATTTAAAACAAGAAACTTCTCTAAGCTTCCAGGTCCTCGTGTGAACTGCATTAGTGTTTTTTGGAGGTGTACATGAACTTATGTGTGCAAAACACCTAACACATGGGAAATATTAACCTTTACTTGTTTTATTATTCATCTTATGGATTTCCACTAGAACAGATTTTTTTTCTTCTGAGAAAAGATCTGTAGCATAACTGCTCAGAAAATGACGTGGAATGGAGGGAGGAGGTAATTTACAGCTAAAAGTAAAGGGTAGAAGAGAGAAATTTTGATCACCTCACTGGATGATTAGAGCAATTGAGAGGAGAGACAAGAGATAAATTTTCTAAGTTAAGTTTTCTTTAACTTATAGCCAATATGTTTAAAGTCGGGGTCACAGGGGCCTCACCCAAGTCTGGTTTGGTTGTGGGGTAGAGGGAGGACGGTTCCACCATCGGATTCGGTGTCCTTAGGCTGATGCGGGGCGGTCTGTAGGGACAAGGCATGGATCTCAGAGCTGTGCCCGTATCTCAAATCAGACAGAAAAGTGCTTCTCTTTGGGTAGGAGGGTGAGCGGGAAGGCGGTGTGACAGGGATGGTTTCTCAAGCCAAACCTCTACTCTTTTGTTCCAGCCCCTTTGAAACTGTTCTATTAAGGACAATTAAAATATCTCAGGTCCCTCCTAGACCTCCTCACAACCCACCTCCTACCTTTCCTACCTCTCCTTCAAACTCCTCTACTCCTTCCACCTCTCCTTCAGCTCCCACTTCCTAATTTACCCCAGTTCCCAATCCTGCAGGCACCACATGTCGTGGAGCTCATTTTAAGGCAGACTCCCTGCTGCCCCTCTGGGAGTTCACAAACGGAGAGGCCAGTACAATTACGGTTCCTGTGCCTTTCCCCATGGCAGGTCTAGCCCAGATAAGAGACAAAATTAGGAACCTATTCTGAAGACCCTTCTAAGTTCATTAAGGAATTCCAGGGCATAACCAAGGCCTTGGATCTTACTTGGCAGGAAATTCACGTCACTTTAACCACCTACTGCTCCTTAGAAGAAAAGGACCACATCTGGGCTCTTGCCCAAATATACACAGATGAGCAAGCTGCTCGGAACCCAGGACAATACAGGGTTGGGGCCAAGGCTATTCCCAGTCACGATCCTGATTGGAATTTTCAAGCTGGCCAACAGGGCCGGAACAGACAAGATCATATGGTCACCTGTCTTATTGAGGGCATGAAAAAAGGCATTATTAAAGCAATGAACTATGAGAAGATGAAGGAAATTACTCAAGGTCCAGATGAAAACCTGACCCTATTTCAATCCCACTTGCTGATGCCCTCTGAAAATACAGTAACTAGATCCATCTAGCACCGAGGACATAACTATTCTTAACATGCATTTTATTGGGCAATCAGCTCCAGATATCAGACAGAAGCTTCAGAAATTAGAGATGGGTCCCCAGACTCTGCCCCCGGCACTCCTAGATACAGCCTTTAAGGTCTTTAACAACAGGGATGAGGCTGAAAGGGAGTCTAGGGTATGGAGGGATAAGGAAAAAGTTCAAAGAAGGGCTCAATTAATGGCCGCTGCCCTTGCCAGTGCCCTGCCTTTAGAGTCTTATCCGGGTTCAGGCCCATGAGGAGGGAGACCACTGAAGATGGGCCCAAACACCTGTTACAGCTGTCATCAGGAAGGACATTGGAGTAAGGCTTGTGCTTACTTGGCCAAGAGGGCAACCCCTGGCCCATGTCCCCTAAGCGAAAAGGCAGGACGTTGGAAAAATGACTCTCCCTTCTCCCCTTGAAAGGGAGGCCATCCAGACTCCTAAAAGGCCAAAAGAACGGCTCCTCCAACCAGCTGTCAATGTCAGTCACCGTTGACTATGAGCCAGACAACTGCCACCTCGAATGATGGGCCCCAGAATTCGTCCATTCTCCCCGCCTCAACACCGCAGAGGCCGCGCCCAATGTAAGGCTTCACGTGGCAGCTAAGAACGTCATCTTCCTTCTTGATATGGGAGTCACATGCTCTGCTCTAATTCATCTCCCCGGCTCTACACTTCCCTTCAGCCTCCTCCTAACAGGTATTGAAGGCAATCCCACCTCCTGCAGACAGACCCTGCCTGTACCTGTTGTTTTGGGTCCTTTGCTTTTACACGTAGCTTTCTAATTATGCCTCAGTGCCCTATACCCCTTTTAGGATGAGACATTATGCAGAAGCTATAAACTTCCCTCCAAATCTCTCCTAACCCTACTCTAATAGCTGCTGCTCTGCAGCCTATTTTCCCTTCTCAAGCATTTAACCCTGATCTGTCTACAATTCCTCCCTGGATCAGAAAACAGGTCCACCCCATTGTATGGGTTCAGGAAACTCCTGGCACAGCGTCTCATCTAACTCCAGCACAGAGTAGGCTGAGAGACTCTACCTATTTTTTCTGTAAGCCTCAATACCCTAATTAACAGCGAAGCTCTCTTGGGCTTCAGCCAATTACAAAGTTCGTCAGGACTAGGCTTTTCATATTCTGCAATTCCCTCTGCAATACACCATTTACTGGTCAAGAAGCCATCTGGGCAATACCGGTTGGTTCAAGACTTAAGGATTATTAAAGACACAGTAATTCCAATTCATCGTTTAGTCCCTAACCCTTATACCCTACTGGGACTAATCCCTCCGGGGACTGAATGGTTCACTGCTCTGGACTTACAGGATGCCTTCTTTTGTATTCCACTAGACCTTCAATCTCAATTTTTATTTGCTTTCACCTGGACGGACCCCACCCCCCACACTCAGGTCCACAGCCAATATACTTGGACTGTCCTACCACCAGGCTTCCGAGACAGTCCCCACCTTATTGGCCAGGCCCTAATGAGATTTGAGGGACCCTTCCCTCCCTGGGGCAATTATCCTCCAATATGTTAATAACTTAGAAAAACGTGGTCCAGGGATGGACGGACTGGGCTGGCACTTGGTCTTGGGCCTCCTGCCTTCCGCCTCTCATGGGCCCTCTTATTTCTTTTCTCCTCATACTAATCTTTGGCTCCTGCATCCTTAATCTACTAACAAAGTTTATCGCATCTCATTTGCAGGCATTTGAACACCAACTCCTCCTGCACAACCAGATTATGCTCCTACAAGACATCCAGCCCATCCCCACAAGTAACCCTGAAACTACCATCATAGCTCTGTTGACCAGAGCTCCAACTCCCAGCCTGTCTTTAGAGTTATCAGGGCCATACACTAAGGCAAACATACCACTTTCATTCTACCTGTGTCTGCTACTCAAATCAGCTCATGTTTTCTCTGTTACAAAATTTGTTAATAAGAAAGAAATAAGACAAGATGATGGCCAGTCATGATTAAGTCTCTGTGAAATCTTCAGGCCTATTCTAAATGTGATTTTTAAAAACAAACGGTATATTTCAGGATACATGGAATAAGGGTTTGTGGGCGGAGTTTTAGCAAATAGTTTCCAAAATTCTTTCCTTACTAGAAACTGAAAGTCTGCTAAGTTAGGTTAAATGATTAATATCATCACACTTTAAAGAAGAGGTGACATTAGAAAAGGAACATTGTTGTTTGCTGTGGTGCTATCTTGAGGGCTAGCCACTCAGATGGGAAAACAAGGTAAGAAGTTTGGAGACCTTAGTGAGCCATTTGCAAAGTCAGGAGGGCACAAAATGCGTCAGAGAAAATCCAGACATTTATGACAAAGCATGATTTTGACGTCAAGGGGTGAAATCTTTGGGAAATTGATGAGAATGAAGAGGAAGGGGTTGTGCTTATTGACAATTCTTGTATATGGAAAGTAAGATATGTGTGTTTGGTAAAAGAAGGTATGAGGAATGGAAATATTTTTCGTTGGAGAAAGCAATTTTGTCCTAAAGTAAGGTGATAGTTCCAGAATAAAAATGAAAAATATTGGACAAATGTTTCAACATTTCTGAAAGTTGTAGAAGGTTTATGGAAAGGGCTCTTGAAAAATAAATGTTATTTTTGGTCTAGCTAACTAAGATGGAAATAGATTTATTTAACTTTCTCTTAATGTCCGAAGTACGCTAATACAAAATTAGAACTTGGTGTTTTCTCTCTGTTCAAAGGACTGTTTTCCTGTACCATTCATATGCTCTTAATAAGAAACTATTAAGGGAAAAGAGGGACTTCATGTTTTATTAAAATGATTTCCTGTGCTCTGCATTATCAGGTCTTTGATTGATTAGGTCAGCCAAGTCCTCTTAATATTAAACGAGCTAAAAATGTGATTTAACTTTCTGTATTTACCTGTGATGACTAAGTGGAAAATTACATATTGTTCCTGAGTGACATTACGATCCTATAAGACCCAGTGTTTTAAACCTTTTGATGTATTTGAGAAACTTCCCAAATTTTCAAAATTTAAATAAAATTTTGATCTTAACCTGAAAATAACTGGCATTTTTTCAGAAGGATCCTTAAAACACTTCAAATGGACTCTCTTCAAAGGGGGAAAATTCAACTAATCAGTCCTATTTGACATGCTTAAATCTTGAGGTTTGGAAAGTGGATGTTATGCAATTGCCCCCTTCTCAAGGACACACACAACCCTTAGTGCGATTGTGTGTATCTCTGTGTCGAAGGGCTACAGCAGCAACAGTTACTGAAAAAAACTTCAAAAATACTGTAGGAAGGATTTTTCCAAACTAGGAAATCTTGTTAGCTCCGTAGTGATCAGGGGATACACTTTACCGGAGAAATTCTATAGCAGGAAATGTGGCTGATATTGCAGTATTTCCACTGCGCTTATCACCCCCAGTCCTGTAGCCTGGTGGAGTGCATAAGGAGGTGATTAAAACTCAATTGGTGAAACTTGTTGAATCTTTTAATGTGTCTTGTCCTAAAGCCCTTCCCTTGACATTGCTTAACCTGAGATCTACTCCAGTTGGTAAACATCGACTGTCTCCTTTTAAAATAATTACTGGAAGACCCCTGAGACTAGATCAGGGAATGTATGAACCAGCCTTAAGGAGACATACTGATTTCTTGTCGAGAATTTATAAAACCTCTGAAATTAACTCAAAGCTCATAGAGTGATCTTTTCACAGTGCACTTCCGGGACATAAAGACATGGCTCATCACAACCTACAACCTGGAGACATGGTCTATTAGAAGAGACATCTCCACAAAGGTCCCGTCCAGTGTTACTGGAAAGCACCATACCAGGGATTATTAATCCCTGTGCTGCAAAGTTACAACATATTGACCCATGGGGTCCCGTTTCTCCTTTAAAAAAAGGTTCCCTCACCTGCACCTGAGTCATCCCACACCTCAAAATACAGTTATCTGGAGCAGACAACATCTGAAGAAGATGGCTTGTCTCAAAATCTGGGACAAGATCAGCTTGTCTCAGCCAGCTGACAATTTTGATGCACAATTCCATGAAGTTTTGCAATATTTTCATCAGTTCTGCTCATTACTGGAAGCCCTGACCTCTCTTCATCAGTGATGCCTTCTGTCCCCTCAGAAAAACCATTAATCCATTTGTACACTGCCGTTTTTTTCATGGCATTATCCCCATAACCTTAACCTAACATGTCCCTGATTTCACTTCCACTCTTGCCAAGCTGAACAAGAAATTTAATGTTTGTTCATCGCTCTAATTGAAGCTCAGGCATTCTTGTGATGTCACACAAAAACATGCAACAACAGTAATGAATACCACTCAGTAAGACACCACCACACGTTGACCTGAACACAGCTGTGAGACACTGATATACCAAGGTTATGAAACCTTAGCAAGCTGTTGTACAGTGCTGCCAATGTAAGTGCTCAGTGGCAAGTTCTCGAACTTAGTTATCAGACCTTGCATACACAGGATGGGATATCACCCAGCCTTAAAAAGGAATGACGCACTGACCTGTTGTGCAACATGAATGAACCTTGAAAATATACTGATTGAAATCAGCCAGATATACAAATATATGGTGATGGAAGGAGAACTGACTCTGGGTGGTGAACACACAATGGGATTTATAGATGATGTATTATAGAATTGTACACCTGAAATCTATGTAAATTTACTAACAATTGTCACCCCAATAAATTTATTTTTATTTTTATTTTATTTTTATTTATTATTTATTTTTTTATTAAATTTATTGGGGTGACAATTGTTAGTAAATTTACATAGATTTCAGGTGTACAATTCTGTATTACATCATCTATAAATCCCATTGTGTGTTCACCACCCAGAGTCAGTTCTCCTTCCATCACCATATATTTGATCCCCCTTACCCTCATCACCCACCCCCCACCCCCTTACCCTCTGGTAAACCACTAAACTATTGTCTGTGTCTATGAGTTTTTCTTTCTCATTTGTTTGTCTTGTTCTTTTGTTGTTTTTGGTTTATATACCACATATCAGTGAAATGATAGGGTTCTCTGCTTTTTCTGTCTGACTTATTTCACTTAGCATTATACTCTCAAGATCCATCCATGTTGTCACAAATGCTCCTATATCATCTTTGCTTACCGCCGAATAGTATTCCATTGTGTATATATACCACAACTTCTTTATCCATTCATCTATCGAAGGACATTTTGGTTGTTACCATGTCTTGGCCACCGTAAACAAAGCTGCAATGAACATTGGAGTACACGTGTCTCTATAGAGAAATGCTTTCAGATTTTTTGGGTAGATACCCAGAAGAGCGATTGCTGGGTCGTATGGTAATTCTATTTGTAATTTCTTGAGGAACCTCCACACTGCCTTCCATAGCAGCTGCACCAGCCTGCATTCCCACCAACAGTGTATGAGGGTTCCTTTTTCTCCACAGCCTCTCCAACACTTGTTACTATTTGTCTTGTTGATGAAAGCCATTCTGACTGGGGTGAGGTGATATCTCATTGTGGTTTTCATTTGCATTTCTCTGATGATTAGCGATGTTGAGCATTTTTTCACATGTCTATTTGCCATTTGTAAGTTCTCTTTGGAGAAATGTCTCTTCAGGTCCTCTGCCCATTTTTCAATTGGGTTGTTTGTTTTTTTGTTGTTGAGTTTCATGAGTTCCTTGTATATTTTGGATATTAGCCCCTTATCAGAGGCACTGTTTGCAAAAATCTTCTCCCATTCAGTTGGTTGCCTCATTATTTTGTCAATAGTTTCTTTTGCTGTGCAGAAGCTTTTCAGTTTCATATAATCCCATTCGTTTATTTTAGTTTTTACTTCCATTGCCTTTGGAGTCAAATTCATAAAATGCTCTTTGAACCCAAGGTCCATAAGTTTAGTACCTATGTTTTCTTCAATGCAGTTTATTGTGTCAAGTCTTATGCTTAAGTCTTCGATCCATTTTGAATTAATTTTTGTATATGGTGACAGAAAGCAGTCCAGTTTCATTCTTTTGCACATAGCTATCCAATTCTGCCAGCACCATTTATTGAAGAGGCTGTCTTTCCTCCATTGTATGTTTTTAGCTTCTTTGTCAAAAATTATCTGTCCATATTTATGTGGTTTTATTTCTGGGTCCTCAATTCTATTCCATTGGTCTATGTGTCTGTTTTTCTGCCAATACCAAGCTGTTTTGATTATTGTAGCCCTGTAGTACGAGCAAAAATCAGGGAGTGTGATACCGCCAGTATTGTTCTTTTTTTTAAATATTGCTTTGGCTATTCAGGGTCTTTTGTGGTTCCAAACAAATCTGATGATTTTTTGTTCTATTTTTTTAAAAAATGCCATTGGGATTTTGATGGGGATTGCATTAAATCTGTATATGGCTTTGGGTAATATGGCCATTTTAACTATGTTGATTCTTCCAATCCATGAGCACAGAATGTCTTTTCATTTCTTTGTGTCTTCTTCAATTTCTTTCAAAAATGTCTTATAGTTTTCAGCATATAAATCCTTCACATCCTTGGTTAAGTTTATTTCTAGGTATTTTATTCTTTTTGCTGCAATTGCAAAAGGAATTGTTTTTTTCTATTTCTTTTTCTGAGATTTCATTGTTGGTATATAGGAAAGCAATGGACTTTTGTACGTTGATTTTGTAGCCAGCAACTTTACTGTATTCGTTGATTGTTTCTAATAGCTTTTTGGTGGAGTCTTTAGGGTTTTCTATATATAGCATCATGTCATCTGCAAAGAGTGACAATTTAACTTCTTCATTCCCAATTTGGATGCCTTTTATTTCTTTCTCTTGCCTGATGGCTCTGGCAAGGACTTCCAACACTATGTTGAAAAGCAGAGGTGATAGGGGACAACCTTGTCGTGTTCCTGAACGTAGAGCAAAGGGCTTCAGCTTTTCACTATTAATTATGAGATTAGCTGAGGGCTTGTCGTATATGGCCTTTATTATGTTGAGGTATTTTCCTACTATACCAATTTTATTAAGTGTTTTAATCATAAATGGATGTTGTATCTTATCAAATGCTTTTTCTGCATCACTTGATAGAATCATATGATTTTTGTCCTTTATTTTGTTAATGTGATGTATCATATTGATGGATTTGCGGATGTTGAACCATCCTTGTGCCCCGCACCCCAATAAATTTAATTAAAAAAAAAAAAGAAATCAGCCAGATATAAAAGGCTACTGTCATGCGGGAGACCTTGCTCGTTGCGCCATGTGTCTCGTGGGGCAGCCTGTGGGGTCTCAGCTCCCACTCCACACATAAGAATGCAGGATATGGTGCGGTCAAAAAGGAACACCCATGGAGACATAGATGGGGAAGTCATACTACTATATTCTCGCTGGTGGCTGGGTTGGAGACACAGGAAGCAGGAGCCACACTGTCTGCAACCTGCAGTCCTAACTGCAATCCGCGCTTGCCAGCCACCATCTTCTTGCTAGCCCTCATTTTTTTGCTGGCGTAGCCACAGCAGTTATATTAGTGGCCAATGGCTCACTGGTTACAGCTGACGGCCATCCAATCACAGTTGATGGCCATTTACTACCTGAGCCAGCACCTTTCTATGTGAGGCCGAGAGCCTGGAAACTGCACTCATGGCTCTGCCCCCACACTACATAGTGGGGCAGACGGGTTGCTCAGTTGGTTGGAGCACGTCCTCTCAACTACGAGGTTGCTGGTTCAACTCCTGCAAGGGATGGTGGGCTGTGCCCTCTGCAACTAACAATGGTCAACTGAACTTGGAGCTGAGATGTACCCTCCACAACTAAGATTGAAAGGACAACAACTTGACTAGCATGGAGCTGATAGGTCCTGGGAAAGACACACTGTTCCCCCATAAAGTCTTGTTCCCCTTCCCCAACAAAATCTTTAAAAAGAAAAAGCCACATAATGTATGATTCCAATTATATAAAATATCCAGAAAAAGGCAAATTCGTTCATACAAGATGTATTTTAGTGGTCCCTAGGAAGTAGGGTTTCCACGGTTATCATAGTTATCACTGTTTTTAATGTAAAACTCGGTGGTTTGTGTACATTCACAAAGCTTTGGAACATGAATATACAATCTAAATAAGGAAAGACACCCTATTTTAAGTGAAAATTCTGTGGGGACTGACTGAAATGTGATCTGATTAATTTTCCTGCAGCAAAACCCACTCGTGAGAATTCTAGCACCTCACACCTGTGGCTGTACTGAGAGCACTGCTGTGCAGGCTGGGGCGAGAGTTCCACTGCCCACACAAGGCGGTAGATTGCTTACCATAAGCCCCAATGTGGGGGCATAGATGGAGGACTGGGCTTTCAGCTGCCAAAGGTCATAGGTCCAAAACAGTCTGGAACCTTCCTTTATACCTGGTGAGATTACTGGTGAGTGTTTCTAAAGGGAACAGATCCAAGGTTGCTGTGCCCCCTGTCCCACCTCTGACCCCGGAGGTCACTAGGCCCTCCTGTCCCATTCTGGACAAGGGGTGATTTGTGGGAAACACACTCCAGACGTCCCAGTTCTGGAGGAAAACTCAGGAGAGACCACTGGCGTATGATTTTCTGCCTGGTCAGCCCCAGCAGGAGCGTTTTTTTTTTTCTGTCTCCAGAGTAGGTGGAGAAGGAAAATGCCCAGGCCAAGAAATGATGGCATTTCTGCCCGGTGAGGCCTTGCCCTCCATCTGTGCCCATCACTCAAGGCCCCAGAGGAATGTAACTGACCGATAGGTAATTCGGAGGTGGAGCCCGTAGAAACGTCATGAATACAGGGCGGGGCCATAGAACTGTAAACGGAAGGGACCGTGGGAAGGGTCTTCTGTCCAATCAGGGCCATCTGCATGCGGAACTCTGTCCAGTCATAGTCTTCCGGTGGGCGAGTGTCTGGTCTACCGTCCAATCAGAGTTCGGGAGCTTGGTGTACCATCCAATCAGAGCAGGGGTGGCTGCATTGCCCGCCCCCTGGTGGCTGCTCTCGGGAGCCGGAGCTCTTTTCCATTATTACGCAGCGGCGCGTCTCCGTGAGTCTCCGCCCATCGCTGGCAGCTGCGGGCGGAGGCGGCGAGGAGGAGGCGGCGAGGAGGACGCCGAGAGCTTGGAGCGGCGGGAGATGGTGAGTGCGCGGGTTTGGGGCTCGAGAAGGTGAGGGGCCTGTTGCTAACCGCCCGAGTTTTCTGGAAGCGGCTCTGGACCGTTTCTCCCGGCGCCACACCGGGTCCCAGCGGAGACCACTCCTCGGGCCGCAGGGGGTTCGGGGGCTCCGCCCGGTCCCAGCGTGTGGCGCACGGGGGTCCTGACCCAAAAGCAGCTCGGTGGTGGGGTGGAGAGAAGACGGGACCACCGTTGGGTTCGGTGGCCCGGGGCTGAATGGGGGCGGCGTGTAGGGACGAGGCAGGACCTCAGAGCTGTGCCCACGTCTCACATCGCGCAGCAAAGGGCTTCTCTTTTCTGGGCAGGAGGGTGACCGGGAGGCGGCGCGACAGGGACCGTCCTCCCTGCGCTGAGCACGTTCTCACCGCCGCTCAGCGGCGGCTGCTGCTGGTCGGTGCTTGTTCAGGACCGGGGTGCGGGGAGGACAGAGGCCGGGTAAAGCGTGGGTAAAAAATGGGGTATTGTGATCGTGTGGTCAAGCCCGTGGACTATGAAAAATCCACTTTATTTGCTGAGTTTAATTTAAAAGAATTACCGCAAGGGTTTCAAGAATTGGGCAAAGAGAAATTTCCTTTGACACACGGGAGTCAACAAAACTGGAAGGACCAGGAGTGGTTGGGATGGCAGGTCCCAAGGCCAGCGTGTTCTCAGGGGCTGTCCCCTGGCTGGGTGAGGACAGGCCATTGTTCAGGGTTAGGGGGTTAGGAGAGAAGCCTAATCAGAAGCCTAATCGTTTGGCCAGCGAGCATTGGCTGTTTGGTCACTGGAGTCGTGCAGCTCATCTCCTGGGAGATGAGACTCAGAAGTGATGGGGGAGGGGCAGTGGGCAGGCCCTGGCCTTGTCCTGAGTAAACAGTGGGGCAGCTGTGAGTCTTACCTGACTTGAATGGGAAGCGGGGTACCTGCAGAGTTACCTTTTCCAGATCCAAAGGGAGGGGCCTTTCCTTTCACCGCCATCAGTGCTTCCAGGAGCACAGGGCTCAGAGGATTCAGCATTGTCACCTGACGCCTGTGAGCAGCCTCCCCTGTGTCCAGCTGCACTGAGAGCTTTCCCTCATTCCGGCCTCCGGTTTTGGCTCATGTAAAACGACTGAATTCTTTTTGTCTACTTCTTAGTGAGGGTGGTAACAGTCCTGGGTCTTTGCCTCTTCTCACTTTTATTCTGTGTCTGAACAGATGTCTGCATCGGCCAGAAAAAAGTGTCTCAGATGCTCAAAATATATCTTCCATTAGAATTGGGGGAAAGTAGTTCCACACTTTCATGGGAGGTTGGTTGATTTTAGGATTAAAGTATTGTTAAAAATCATAGTGACTCAGGGTGCAGAGTGTGTGACCCCGTGATTCCTTCCCACTTCCTGCTAATAACTGGTCCTCAAAGGTTTATGCACATTTCACTAAACGGGACTTGTGAAACTGACTTGTGTTCAGTTCTCATTAGATGGTATAGAGTTTCTTACTTGAGGTTAATACTGAACTAACACCTGTTTTCTGAAAGAGCTAAGCAGTTTCGTGTTCTTTTAAATGATAAAAGTGTCCTAGAATTGCATCCCCCACTTTGTCCTTGAACAGTGGAGGAAGCAGTGATTCTGGGGATCTCATTTACATACATAATGTGGTCCTTGTGTCATCTAAGTCTGTGCTTGAAGCAGGTGGGTCCCCTAGGATGGGACAAGCTGCCGGAAAAGCTAGGCCTGTAGAGGTTAGGGTGCACTGGGGTGGTGCTGGGGGCCTCCTCCTGCGGGCGGCCTCCAGCCCCCAGGGCCACCCAGAAGGAGCTGGTGGTGCTGAGAGAAGCCACAGAGCCTGGGAAGGGGGACCCACCTGCACGTGGGCTGGGTGTTTGTCCTGTCCGAGGTGTACTGTGGTTACCTTGCGGCTGCTTCTAACCCAATAGTTGTTTTTTGCATTCAGATTTAATAACAGTACAAACACCTGTGACCTCACTGCTCAGGTGAACAGCGAGGCCCTGGGCAGCTGTTCGCATCCCTGTCTTCTGGGTATTTCTGCCAGGTCTTGTCTTCCTGCCACAGCCAGTGTGACTTGCCTGACTCTGTTATTCTGCATACCTTTGTCACTTCTCATTCATCGCCCAGCAGTGTGTTGTTTGATTTTGCCTCATGCATTTCCAGTAAGTGACTATTACCATCACTACACCAGTAATGTCACACGGACTTCTCTCTGATTCTCAGCCCACTGTGTCACATGTGCTGACGTCTCAGGCTCGGTCCCCCTGTTTCCTCACCTATTACAGTGCTGTGTGTCCTGGGTGCTGTCAAGTATGTTTCTCATTAGTCAGCAAGGCTACTACAGGGATTCTGGGGTTTGTCTCCAAGTGCAAATTGCAACTTAAGGTTCTGCATAAAGAAGCAAATTGTGGGCTTATAGATTATGGACAGATTTAAATTTACTAGGAAATAAATCTGCATCAGGTTGGTTATTTCCCATGAAGTCGATGACAGGGACATTCACTGTCCCCTGTCGCTAACCGTTCCTCATCCCCCGTGTGTTACAGTGTCCGTCGTCCCCACCCCGGGGCAGTGCCTGCTCTGGCAGAGATTCAGGCCCCACAGAGGGTCCCGTGTCACAGACTCCCATTCTTATCCGTGGGTCCCTCCTCCTGTTGTGCTGAGCTGTCCCAGTGACTCTTGTGACTTAATGTCTTGATGAGACGTGGGGAAGTCCGTCCACCTGGTTCTGTAGAGAATGTGGCTATTCCTAGACATTTGCTTTCCGTTTAGTTTTAAGAAGTAGTTTTTCATAAAATCAAAAGCAAATAACCCCATCCTCATGTGGCTTTAAAGGAATTTTATTACAACTCTGTATACTTGAAGATTTCCTGTCATGATGGTGTTGAGTTCACTTTCAGAGAACAATTGTCCTCTTTCTATTTCTTGCTTTGTAGTCTGATGTCATTCAGTAAGATTTTTATGATTTTTCGTTATGACCATTTTACTCTTTATTAGATGTTGAATTGGATAAAGTAGTTCTCCTGTGTCTTCTTTCTCCTTTACTTTCACATGGAAATTTCACTTCTGACAGCTTTGGTCACCAGATAACGCAGCGTTTCCCTGCCACAAGCAGTGCTGTGTCACCAACCAGGGGTCCTGGAGTTTACTTCAATTCTGACACTAGCTAGTGGACTTCCTCAGTGGAGTTAATGAATTCTGAACCTATTTCTAGCTCCTGTCTTCACCTGCGAGATATTACGCCTGAACAGTGCACCCTTCTAATGTGACAGCCCTGCTGGAGCCACCCAGAGTCGCCTCATTAGAACAAAAGGTTCCCCTAGTGCTCTTATCACTTAGGAAATTACAGACGTTTTAGGAGCCCAGTGCACAAGATCAGGGGTAGAGTCAATATATATACTTTCTGTTATATCACACATGTAATTTCAAATGAAAACAAAATTTGTAGTATATTGCAAGTTTGGATTAGAATTGTTTCTAATTGTTTGCACTGTCTTTAGCAGATTAACTGCTGTTGGTA
Organism: Rhinolophus hipposideros; assembly: GCF_964194185.1. NCBI lineage: Eukaryota > Metazoa > Chordata > Mammalia > Chiroptera > Rhinolophidae > Rhinolophus > Rhinolophus hipposideros. Next base: position 59,428,674 of record NC_138062.1, on the reverse strand, counting down.
GTGATGTAAAATGAATAGTTTTATGTTCACAGCGCCTTAAATTCTGCAAACTCGCTAAAGAGAATATTTTAAGCTTTTTATTGTTCTTTGTGGATCTTTCATATTTATACTTTTAGCTGTCAATATGGGCAACTTGTTTTCTACTGTAATTCTGATGTGTTTGTTTCTGGTGACTCCGGGAGGGGGTCTCTACAAGGAGTGAGGTAACGGGCCTCCGTGTTTTACCTGCTGTCGGGGAAGGGTGTTTCTTTCCATCATTAGATGTCCTCCAGTGAGCATGTCTTTTCCACGTGTCCTCCCGCAGACTCTGCAGGGTCGTGCCTATCCTTAGCTGCTAAGGGTTGTCGTGGGGACGCCTGTGAACTAGGATGCATCTTGGTCTTCACCTACCATGTTTCCCTGAAAATAAGACCTACCCAGACAGTCAGCTGTAAGGGATCTTTTGGAGCAAAAATTAATATAAAACCTAGTATCATATTATATTAACTAAGACCCGGTCTTATTTTACTATTTACTATTTTACTATTTACTATTTTACTATATTTTATAGTAAAATAAGACCGGGTCTCATATTAATTTTTGCTCCAAAGGACTCATGAGAGCTGATTGTCTGGCTAGGTCTTATTTTCAGGGAAACACAGCATTCAGGTACTGTGATATGGTCTTTTTAAGGTAGTATTGTGATAAATTATAACTGGTTTCATCGTGTTTAACTGTACAATGCAGTGTATGTAGAAAGTGCATAAGCAACTGCACAGCCGCCTACAGAACCTGAAGTGACCGTCCTCACACCAGACACCCCACATGAAATGACTCCCTGGACAGGCGTCCTGTCCGGGTGGATCACACGTGTATGCTCCCTGAAGTCATTGGATTCATTTCTGCACGTTTTCTTGTGGGTGTCTGCATCTGCATTCTGATGTCCGATTTTCAGTTTTCTGTGGTTCACAGTTCTGTACCTTCTCGTGGAATCGTGGCTCACTCACTTTTGTCGTTCCCTAGTGTCCCCTGATTGGACTGTACCAGTTTCATGTTTTGATTCCATGGTGGTGGCACGTAGGTGGTTTCAAGGATTTTTCCAAGACAAGTGCTTCTAAGCACAATATTGCGTATCTCGTGCATTTGGGTGTCCTAGGCTCATCTTCTCAACATTTCCCACACAGGACCCCGTCCTCCCCCAAAGCCATGTTCCAGGTATGCCCTTGTGTTCTGTGTCCTTTGTGCCTGCATCCACCCCTGATCCTCAGAAAATGGGTTTGGACGAGACGACGATGCCACAGGAACCAAGAGGATAAGAAAACAGTCCTCAATCTGTGGAGATCAAGGCAGCTGTGAGTTCTTGCAGGAGGCCCAGGGAGAGTGGGAGGGACTCTGTTGTGCCTGGTGATGGGGTGTGAGCTTTGACCTTCCCGACCCCGGGATCACATGACGTGTGTCACCTGTGGGCTTGTTACCAGTTTGCCTGAAGTGGCCCAAGTAGGATAGTGGGAGGGGATCTGAGACTGTTCCCAGTCAGAGCACAGATCACATCACAGATGGAGCCAGTCTCTTCATGAGAACTCACTGTGATGTTGGCCTGAGGCCTGGCATAGGTATCCTCTCATTTCATTTAATATGAATTTGTCTGAGTGTGGATTTTGAAAGCCAAGTGTCCTCAGGACGTATCTTAGGACCAGCAGGTGTTGGAACCCACTCTCCCAGGGCTTTGGAGAGAAGCAGGAAATATGTCAGGAGTCCGGCCTCTGCTCTAATGTTTCAGCACCTATTACAAGGTGTAATGTGCTGCGTCACGGCTGAGGTTTGTGCAGCCCTGTCATTGTCCCCTCCAGTGGTGGGAGAGATTGGATATAAATACTATAGACAAGGAGAACATCCTTGAGTGTTACTGATGAGTAAATGATTATGTGATGATGGGACCCCACTTTTGCACTAACACCTGGAAAGGGGCTCAGAGCCAGAAGGCCTATCCTCTCTTAGCTCAGTTACATCAGATGCCCAAAAGGGTGCAGCCGTGTGTTGCTGGAACCACAGCTGCTTCTGGAACCTGACAAGACCAAGGGGAAAGCGGCAAATCTGAGTGTCACCCTGGGAGACATTTCCATGTGTTACAATGATGGACTGGATAGTCAGTCATGATGGAATGAGCTTCTTGAAATGTCAGTATCTTCCCACTGTATGATTGTTTTGCTATAAGGACTCCGTGTTCAATGACCGGGGTTGGCCTGTGACATTTGAATAAGAAATATATGTATTTCATCATTCAGATAACGAAAATATTACTCATTCGTATTTGGCTGTGGTCCAGAGTTCTGGCTCACAGCTTCCAAAAACCCTTGGAATTTCTTTTAGTGTTGACAGTACTGAAGGTGTCTTTTGTTTTGTTAATGAGGTGACTTTTGGAAAGCCCCTGAGGATGGGGCTGGTTGTCAGGGGAGCCAACATGTGATTAGAGGTTTGGAACATGTGATTAGAGTTCAATTACTGCTGCCCAGTGATGTAACCATTGTAACCAATCATGTCTACGTCGTGGCACCGCCATAAAAACCCAAAACAGGTTCCGGACAGCTTCCATCTTTGGTGAACACGTGCAGATGTGGGGAGAGGAGGCACTGCAAAGGGTACAGAAGCTCCAAGCCGCTTCCCTTCCCTAGTATCCCCATCTCTTCCATCTCCTGTTTCTGACTTAACCTTTTATACTAAACAGGTGACCTAGTGAGTAACACAGTTCCCTGAGTTCTGTGAGTCTGCCCAACAAATTAACCAAATTCAAGGAGCGGGTGTCCTGAGAACTTCTGCTTTCTAGGCGGTCGGTGAGAAGTACAGGTGACAACCTGGCCTTGAGAGTGGCCTCTGAAGTGGGGGTGGGGTGGGTGGCCGTCTCCTAGGACCGAGTCCTGTAGTGTCTGATGCCATCGTCCGGTAGGTCATGAGAATGGAGTTGAATTCTTGACACTGAGCTCTGTTCTGACAGTTGCTTGGTGGAGGTTTGCTTACCACCCCCACAGTCAAAAATTAGTGTCAGAGTGCAATTTACATCTAATCTAAAAAATGCCTTCCCATAAGTGGTTTATAAAATGTCAACTTCCTTAATGTCTGAAGCATCTGTAATTTCATGTTTCCCCACTCTTTCCTCTTGTTGCCCAAGATCTATTGTTTTAGAATAAAATGGCCATTAGGATAAGAAGGTTGTATTTTTCGTCTGCCTCAATTTATTTTCCAACACCTATAATTCAGGTATAATTTAAATACCAGAATCTTAACCTGTTGAAAGTATAAAATCCAGTGGCATTCATTATATTTGTAGCATTGTGCTCCCATCCTCATGTTCTCATGTTAAAACGTTTTCATCCCCCACAGACTCTCAGAAGTACTGGCCCTCACTCCCCATGCAGTGTGCCTGTCCCTGGGTTCTAGGCATGGTGTTAATCTACTTTCTACAGATTGGCTTTTTCTGTGCATTTCATGTAAGTGATATTACACTGTGTTATGAAGCCTTGTAATGTCCTTAAGGTTCATTGATTTCATGTCACGGATCACCCCGTTATTCCTCTTATTGCCACATATAGTTTATTGCATGAATTTCGTATGTTTTACTTCTCCAAACCTGTTGGACTTTTGAGTTGTTTCCACTTTTTGTCTGTGATGAATCAAGCTGCTGTCGTGTCTGCACATTAGTTTTTGTGATGTTGTTTCCCCTGGGTACGTGGACACCTAGGAGTGGAATTGCTGTGTTATGTGGTCACCATGCTCACAATTTTGAAGGATCTGCCATGCTGTCTTCCAAAGTGGCTTCCCCACGTCACTGCCTGTCAACTGTGTGTGAGGGTCATGCCGTCTTTACGTCCTCGCCTGCACTTGTCTGTCTGTCTGTCTGCACAGCCGTCCTAGTGGTGTGAACAGGAATCTGCTTCATGTTTAGTGTCTTTCATTTGCTAATTGGCCATTTGTATTTCTTCTTTGGGAAATGTCTACTCACATTCTGTTCCCCATTATGTGTCTTTATATTGTTGTCTTTTAGTTTTCTTGTCATGTGAGCTCCCCAAATATATTTTGAATAAAAATTCATACCCATTGTGTGCTTATTAAACTGCTGTTGCAACTACCATTGAAGTAGTATTGTTTCCATAGTTGTTTTGACGTATTTTTTTCTATAGATTTTAAGAACATATTTTTGTTTTTAAAAGTCTATGATTTTCATAATTGTTTTGCTCTTTATTTTTCTTTGGGTGTGGTGCCATCCCCTATTGCTCTAAAGGCATTCATCAGTTATATTTTATACTATTAACGTCACATTTGTCTCTATTACCTTTAGATCCTTCAGCAATTTTTCTTTGTGGGGCCATTTTCTGAAATTCCAGGCCCTCAGTTTTGCTTAAGAATACCTACTGGCTTTACAGTCTTTTCAGGAATCAGCTACTTCTTTTACCTACAGGTTTGCCAGGCCTGGGCCCTGGCCTGAGCCTGCGCCCTCAGTGTCACCATCATCCTCGGAGGGGTCATGTCTCTGCCTCTTGCACATGAGAGGACTCAACCAGGCTCCTTGATGCTGACGACTTCCAAGGCGAGAGTTGTCAGATCAGCAGCCCTGGAATCTCAGTGTTCACGATATCTAGATATTCTGGTTCCCGGTCTTGGTGTTGTTATGGAAAAAACTTCTGAGTAAGCCAAGAACCCATTTCTGTGTTATCTGAATGACAAGTTTATTTTCCAGTCTTTACCTTACCCAACCATCTGCCTCATCTCAAGAGAAATCATTTTATAATTATGTGAGAAGTAGTTGTCAGTTGTCAAACTTTGCAGGTTCCAAGCACTGCCCATCACCGAGGGTCTCTCATGTGGTTTGCTTGCTCGTTGTCATTTCCCATGAGAACATGAGCTCAGGCGTCCTAGGAATTGAGTCCGGGTCCCTGGCGGCCTCCCCCACCCTCCCGCACACAGTGGTGAAGAGGAGCCTTGTTGAGATAGAACCTGTGGGATGTTTCAGGACACGGTGGTCTTTGCGGATGTGGCTGTGAACTTCACCCGGGAAGAGAGGGCTTTGCTGGATGGTGCTCAGAGGGAGCTCTGCAGAGAAGTGATGCAGGAGACCTGCCGGCACCTGGCCTCCGTGGGTGAGGACGGCTTCATTCCTTCCCTTAGCTTTTAGACAACAAATCTTTGTTATAATTATTCTTTCTTTTGAAGACCAAGTAATGAAAATATGTTGAACAAAGACAGGTGCACTGTAAGTATTCATGGAGCAACCTGGAGTCAGACGGCTTTCCCATGAAAACAAGGTTTCATGTATCCAATGACTATTAATCTCCTACAAAAGTCTAAGACTCCCTAATTGTAAGCGAGACCATCGTTTCTGGTTGCTTTGGGGTGTGAGAGCAGCTTGGTTTCCACCCCTGCGAAAGTTACACTGTGCTTAGTACACAGTTGACATGGTCATTTTCCTGCAATTAATCCCGAATGTAACCAACATCAATGGTTCTTAAAGACCTCAGTAATGGCCCAGCTCATGAGACGTTTGGTGCCCTCCATCCTCCATCATGACAACCTTTTCTCCAGGAGCAGGGCAGCACCACACACACTACCCAATCAGCCAATGGCATCTGGGGACCGTGAGAAAGGCTCCATGTAGGGTCTGTGTGTCTGAGAACTGTAGGAGAGTGGCAACCCTCAGGGAACAACAAGTTCTAGATAAGGGAATGATTTTTGTCCATGCACATCAGAAGCATGACTCAGTCTGTTTGAGGAGGGTGATGTTTGTCATGTCTCTGGCTGTCTTGTTGGACCTGTTTCCATCCTACAACACTTGGAAAGACTTTCTGTGGGTCCTGTTCTACAGGGAGCACTTGGGCTCTTGGGTTGTGCCCATTTCCTTCCGACTTTGCCCTCTGTGACAATATTTATCTGAACATCAGTCTCCATCTCTTTTGAAGTATTTCCTAAAAAACAGGTGTATTGTAGCCTTCACTACACTCTGCTACCTTCAAGTACATGTGAGAACGCACACTGTGGAGAAACTCTATGTGTGTCAGGAGGGTGGAAAGGCCTTCACTTTTCAATGTACCCTTCAAAGACGTGTGAGACCACTCACTGGGGAGAAAGCCTACAAATGTGGGAAGTGCAGAAAAGCCTTCAGTAAGCGATTTGACCTTATGTTACATTTGAGAACACACACTGGGGAGAAACTGTATGAGTGTGAGCAGTGTGATGAAACCTTCAGTACACTCTACTATCTAGGATTACATGTGGGAACCCAGACCCAGAGAACCCTGTGAATGTAATGAGTATGGAAAGGCATTTGGTATTCAGTCCATACTTGTAAAAAAAGTGAAGAACATACAATGGGGAGAAACCTATGAATGTCAGCAAGGAGGGAAAGCTTTCGGTGTTCTGCAACATACACACTCAGGAGAGGACACATACTGGGGCGTACGTCTGAACACAAGAACTGTGGGAAGCCTTCAGTCTCTTAAAAGCATCTCAACCTGAACAGACACCAAAGATATCCATGAATACAAAGAATGTTGGAAACTTTTCACTTACGTAGTATCTGAAATATAAGAGCAGGACAGACATCTTTTACATGTTACAAATATGGTTTGTTTTGTGTAATGTGTCAGCAGTGATCACAGTATACTAATTTCTAGTTCATGTTTTTATATGAACACTTGAGGTCATAAATATCCCTCTATGTCCCCTCTACGACACATGTTAGTATCTCAGATTTGAAATAATCGTATGGTTATATAAAACTTGTCTCATTTGCATTACAGTGTGTTTTCAAGCCATGGGTAATAAGCCGTTTTTTTTAATTTAAAACTTGATATAATTTTACATGAAAAGTTCTTTTTATTATGTTCTTCCTACATGATAATGGTAAAGAACTGACTTGTTGAAGTTTTTCTTTTGGTCCAGTGCTGGACATACTGAAACTTTCTGAGTCGATATCTACCTTTCCCCTCTTGTCTTTCTTACTGAAATATATAAATCCCACATTCATGTGTTTCCACTGGATAAGACATCTGTTGTTTGTCACTGTCTGGAAAGTGGATGTCATGCACTGAGTTACAATTAGAGATTTTGTGTCATGACAATGAAAGCTTGTATCCAACTTGTTCCACTGAATTGTGCTGTCAGCATGGGTGAGGTGGGAAGTTTTATCCCAGAGACCTTGTAATTATGCTTCTGAAGTAACGAGAAGAGGAGGTTGGAAGCTGAAATGAAGAAGCCAAGAGTCTCAGTTCTTAACCATCAGGAGACAGAAATGGGTGGGAACCAGGTGAGCCTGAGTCACAGTACAATCTTCTGACTGCTTGCTCTGTTTGTCTGGAACATTAGAAACCAAACAACACGCTTGATGCTAGTTCCCTCTGAGGCAGCAGATTCCTCAGACTTTTCCACCAGTCCCCACATTGTGGAATCTCTTTCAGGTTCGCTCAGATTCTTCCATTTTTCTGTAGCACGTTCGTGTCCATCAGGCCAGTTCTTCACAGTTTCGCTCTGAGCGATCTTCTGTCATCCTGTCACCCCGCCCCCATCTCCAATTCTTCTCCTAATTGCGTGATTTCTGGAGGAAACACTGTGTTCCTTTATTGGTATTTTTTTTTCCAGCCGCCACCTGGATACATTTAATCCTGCAGCAAAATGCAGGAAACTTCCCAACCAGGTTGCACTGTGGAGAGCTCGGACTGACTGTGCGTGACTTGGCTCTGGATACTTCCATGATTGACATAAACTTTTATGAACATATTCGGCAGTTTGTGTAAATTATCTATTATAGGTGACTGCTATCTATGTCATAAACCCAGTATTTTTTATTGATTTATTTTTTAAGATTTTTATTGGGGGAGGGGAACAGGACTTTATTGGGGAACAGTGCATACTTCTAGGACTTTTTTTCCCCCAAGTCAAGTTGTTGTCCTTTCAGTCTTAGTTGTGGAGGGCGCAGCTCAGCTCCAGGTCCAGTTGCCGTTGCTAGTTGCAGGGGGCGCAGCCCACCATCCCTTGCGGGACTCCAGGAATTGAACTGGCAACCTTGTTGAGAGGACGTGCTCCAACCAACTGAGCCATCCGGGAGCTCAGCGGCAGCTCAGCTCAAGGTGCCGTGTTCAATCTTAGTTGCAGGGGGCGCTGCCCACCATCCCTTTGGGGGGCTTGAGGAATTGAACTAGCAACCTTGTGGTTGAGAGCCCACTGGCCCATGTGGGAATCGAACCGGCAGCCTTCGGAGTTAGGAGCATGGAGCTCTAACTGCCTGAGCCACTGGGCTGGCCCCCCTAATTTCTACTTTCTAATCCCTTCATATTCTCCTCCATCCCCACTCCCTCCTGTCTAGCAACCATCAGTTCTCCCCCCCCATAATCTCTGAGTCTATTTCTGCTTTGTTTGCTTGTTTATTCTGTTCTTTATTTTCCATATATAAGTGAGATCATATGGTTTATATATTTCTCAGTATGACTTATTTCTTTTTTTTTTTTTTAATTAATTTTATTGGGGTGACAATTGTTAGTAAATTTACATAGATTTCAGGTGTACAATTCTGTATTACATCGTCTATAAATCCCATTGTGTGTTCACCACCCAGAGTCAGTTCTCCTTCCATCACCATATATTTGATCCCCTTTACCCTCATCACCCACCCCCCTTATTTCTTTTTTTTTTAAATTTATTTATTATTTATTTTTTTAAATAGTTTTATTTTATTTTATTTTATTTTTACATCCCTCACACCGTGAACCCCCCTCCCCCTATCCACCACCACCCCGACCTCACACCAAGCCATCACATTATACACATAAAATTATAGTTGGCATTCATTAATGTCCAGCCTCTGGTGTACAATGCCATGACCAGGCATCCACAGCATCCCTGAGGTGGTCTCCCAAACAGGACACATGTCCATCGGACACCCAACAAAATCCCCAAACACTATTGAATAAGTTCCCCAAAGTAATTCTCAAAAAACCCTGAGGCCATCCTGTGGTCACCAGCCGCCCCCCAATCCCTTCACCCTTCCCCCCATCCCCAACCCCCTCCCCCCCCGCCCATCTAACACCTCTCGGTTTTTTGTGTCCCCAAAACTGTTTCTGATTAGTTCATACACATATTCTTTTCTTTAGATTCCACATATAAGTGAGATCATATGGTACTTGTCTTTCTCTTTCTGACTTATTTCACTTAACATAATGTTCTCTAGATCCATCCATGTTGCTGCAAATGATAAGATTTCTTTTTCTTTATGGCTGCGTAGTACTCCATTGTATAAATGTACCACAGCTTCTTAATCCAGTCAGTATGACTTATTTCACTTAGCACAATATTCTCGTGGTCCATCCATGTTGCTGCAAATAGTAAGATTTCGTACCACAGTTTATTTATTTATTTATTTTAGATTTTATTGGGGAAAGGGAACAGGACTTTATTGGGGAAAAGTGTGTACTTCCAGCACTTTTTTCCAAAGTCAAGTTGTTGTCCTTTCAATCTTAGTTGTGGAGGGCGCAGCTCAGCTCCAAGTCCAGTTGCTATTGCTAGTTGCAGCCGGCAGAGCCCACCATCCCTTGCAATGGAGTCAAACTCCCATGTGGGAATCGAACCGGCAGCCTTCGGAGTTAGGAGCATGGAGCTCTAACAGCCTGAGCCACCGGGCCGGCCCCCACAGTTTGTTAATGAATCTTCTATCGATGGGCATTTCAGTTGTTTCCATACCTTGGCTATTGTGAATAGCGCTGCAATAAACATAGGTAGGGGTGCATATATTTTTTCAAATTAGTGTTTGGATTTCTTTGGATAGATACCCAGGGGTGGAATTGCTGGGTTATAAGATCCATTTTCAATTTTTTGTGGAACCTCCATACTGTTTTCCATAGTGGCTGCACCAATCTGCAATTTCACCAGCAGTGCACGAGGGTTCCCTTTTCTCCACATCCGTGCCAACACTTATTTGTTGATTTTTTGATGATGGCCATTCTGACAGGTGTGAGGAGGTATCTCTTGTGGTTTTTGTTTGCATTTCTCTAATGATTAGTGATGAGCATTTTTTTATATGTGCATTGGCCATGTGTTATGTCCTCTTTAGAGAAATGCCTCTTCATGACCTCTGCCCATTTTTCAATTGGGTTGTTTGCTTTCATGTTGAGTTGTATGAGGATTTTTGTTTTTAGTAAATTTTGAATGTTAACCTCTTATCAGATATATCATTGGCAAATATCTTCTCTCATTCAATTGGATGCCTTTTTGTTTTGATGATTATCTTTGCTGTGAAAAATCTTTTTAGTTTGATGTAATCCTACGTATTTCTTTTTTCTTTTGCTTCTCTTGCCTGAGGGGATATATCAGTAAAAATATCACTAAGTGAAATGTCTGTGAATTTACTTCCTATATTTTCTTCTAGGGGTTTTATGGTCTTACATTTAAGTCTTTAATCCATTTTGAATGTATTCTTGTATATGGCATAATCAGGTGGTCCAGCTTCATTTTTTTTCATGTATCTGTCCAGTTTTGCCAGCACCATTTATTAAATAGACTGTCTTTACCCCAATGTAAATTATTACTTCCACTGTCATAGATTAAATCACCGTGTAGGCATGGGATTTACTTCTGGGCTGTCTGATCTGTTCCATTGAGCTATGTGTTTTTAATGCCAGTACCATTCTGTTTTGATTACTGTAGCCTTGTAGCATGATTTGATGTCAGGTAGAGTCACTTTGTTCTTATTTCTCAAGATTGCCGTGGCTATTCCGGGTCTTTTCTGGTTCCATATAAATTTGAGTATTATTTGTTCTAGTTCTGTGAAAAATGTCATTGGTAATTTGATAAGGATTGTGCTGAATCTATATATTGCCTTAGGAAGTATGGCCATTTTAGCTATATTAATTCTTCCTATCCATGAGCGTGATCTATGTTTCTATTTGTTTGTATCTTCTTTAATTTCTCACTTCAAAGTCTTATACTTTTCTGAGCACAGGTTTGTTACTTCCTTGGTTAAATTTATTCCTAAGTATTTTATTGTTTTTGAAGCAATTGTAAATGAGATTGTTTTCTTAATTTCTCCTTCTGATTTCTATTGGTGACTACAAATGCAACTGATTTCTGAATGTTATTTTTGTACACTACTACTTTACTAAATTCATTTATCAGTTCTAATAGTTTTTTGGTGGACTCTGTGGGGTTCTCTATATATAGTATCATGTCATCTGCATATAAGAACAATTTTACTTCCTCCTTTCCAATTTGGGTGGCTTATATTTATATTTTGTTTTTGTTTTTTTTAAAGATTTTATTGGGGAAAGGGAACAGGACTTTATTGGGGAACAGTGTACTTCCAGGATTTTTTCCGGGTCAAGTTGTTGTCCTTTCAATAGTAGTTGTGGAGGGTGCAGCTCAGCTCCAGGTCTAGTTGCCATTTGTTGCGTCCTGCACAACACAAGCTGTGGGAAGGCGAGGGAGGCAGCGAGGGTTAAACTCTCATAAAGAGACAGAGACTCAAATATAGTTAAATCACAGAGGACCAAGGGACTCACAGCCTCAAGGGACTGGAGCCCCAAATCGGGTCACCGTGGGTATTTATTGATTTTTCACAATAGAGATCACATGATTAGGGGCAGGGTCTGCGAAACTCTTACACCTCACAATAATCATTCATTCCAAATCCCATAATTGTCCCAAAGCAACAGATGCATACCATCCCCCAAATGACCAAGGTGTGGTGCATACAATCCCTGGGGGAACAAGTCTCACAAGATAAGATTATCCCAGGAGCCAAACAGGAGGGGCGAGATGCTATTGTTCTAATGAGTCCATTACACCTCAGGGTAAAGGACAACAGTTGAGGCATGGTCAGCAGCTTCTCAGAAGAGGAGGAGCACAGCTACCTCCTAACTTTACATTAGCTCATGGGGGCCCTAGGGGGGTCCCGTCTGGCTTAGGTTGTTTCTCCCGTGAGAAATCTTACCTGTCTTTGACTGCAGACCCTGCTTACAAGGAGACTTAGGGTAGTGTAAACTCAACCCCAATGAGGGACAATCCCGCAGGGTCACCTTTCCCTAAGGAAAGATTGGAGGGGACAGACTGCTAGGTTGCTGTGTGACTACAGCCATTGTTAGTTGCAGGGGGCCCATCATCCCTTGTGGGAGTCGAGGAGTCGAACTTGCAGCTTTGCGGTTTAGAGCCCACTGGTCCATGTGGGAATCGAACCAGCAGCCTTCGTCGGCGTTGGGAGCACAGAGCTCCAACCACCTGAGCCACAGGCCGGCCCTTATTTCTATTCCTTATCTGATTGCTGTGGCTAAACTTCTAGGTAGTATGTTGAATAAAAGTGGTGAGAGTGGGCATCTTTGTTTTGTTCCTGATCTTAAAGGGAATGCTTTTAGCTTTTCCCCATTGAGTATGATGTTTGCTGTGAGTTTATCATGTATGGCCTTTATTATGTTGACATATGATTCCTCTATTCCCACTTTGCTAAGAGTTTTTGTTTTGTTTTGTTTTTTTAATTTTTATTGGGGAATATTGGGGGGAACAGTGTGTTTCTCCAGGGCCCATCAGCTCCAAGTCGTTGTCCTTCAATCTAGTTGTGGAGGGCGCAGCTCAACTCCAAGTCCAGTCGCCATTTTCAATCTTTAGTTGCAGGGGGTGCAGCCCACCATCCCATGTGGGAATTGAACTGGCAACCTTGTTGAGAGCTCACTCTCTAACCAACTGAGCCACCTTGTTGTCTTCAATCTAGTTGTGGAGGGCGCAGCTCACTGGCCTATGTGGGAATTGAGCCGGCTACCATTTTGTTCAGAGCTCGCGCTCTAACCAACTGAGCCATCCAGCCGCCTGGCTAAGAGTTTTTATCATGTGTGACTGCTGGATTTTGCCAAATGCTTTTTCTGCATCTATTGATAATAGCTATATGATTTTTATTTCTCATTTTGTTAATATGTATCATTAATTGATTTGTGAATATTGAGCCAACCTTAAATATCAGGAATGAATCCCAATTCATCGTGGTGTGTGATCTTTTTAATGTATTGCTGAATTCAGTTTGCTAATATTTTGTTGAGGATTTTTGCATGTATGTTCATTAGGGATGTTGGCCTATAGTTTTCTTTTTTTTCTAATGGCTTTGCCTGGTTTTGGGATCAGGGTAATAGTGGCCTTGTAAAATGAGCTTGGGAGCCTTCCCTTCTTTTAGATTTTTTGGAATAGTTTGAGGAGAATAAGTGATAATTTTTTTGTTTTGAATGGTAAAATTCACCTGTTAAGCCATCTGGTCCAGGACTTTTGTTGTTTTGGAACTTGTTGATTACTGATTTAATTTTGTTGGTAGTAATTCATCTGTTCAGATTTTCTGTGTCTTCTTAATTCAGCCTTGGAAGATTATGTGCTTGTAGGAATTTATCCATATCTTCTAGATTGTCTAATTTGTTGGTGTGTAGTTGCTGGTATTATTTTCTTAAATTTTTCTGTATTTGTGTGGTATCTGTTGTCACTTCTTTTCATTTCTCATTTTATTAATTTGGGTCCTCTCTTATTCTTGATGAGCCTGGCTAAAGATTTGTCAATTTTCTTTTTTCAAAAAAATGGTTCTTGGTTTCATCGATCCTTTGTATTGTTTTTTTGGTCTCTATTTCATTGTATTGTTTTTTTGGTCTCTATTTCATTTGTTTTTTTTGGTCTCTATTTCATGTATTGTTTTTTTGGTCTCTATTTCATTTGGTCTCTGTTTCATTTGGTCTTCTATTTCATTTTTCTTGTTTCTTTAGGTAGGCCTCCATTGCTATGAATTTCCCTCTTAGGACGGTTTTCGCTGCATCCCATAGATTTTGGGTCATTGTGGTTTCATTTTTGTTGTCTCAAGGTATCTTTTGATTTCTTCCTTGATCTCATTGTTGACCCATTCATTATTCAGTAGCATGTTATTCACTCTCCAGGTGTTTGTGTGTTTTCCAGTTTATTTTTTGTAATTTCTAGTTTTATAGTACTGTGGTCAGAGAAGATGCTTGATATGACTTCAGTCTTCTTATTTATTGGGACTTGTTTTGTGGCCTCGCATGAGGTCTATCTTGGAAAATGTACCATGTGCACTTGAAAGGAATGTGTATTCTGCTGCTTTGGGGCAAAATGCTCTAAAAATATTGATTTAATCCTTAAGGCCACTGTTTCCATATTGATTTTCTGTCTGGAGGATCTGTGATAATTGGTGTCAGTGGAGTGTTGAAGTCCGCTGCTATGATTGTGTTCCTGTTGATTTCTCTCTTTATGTTCAACATCTGTTTTATATATTTAGTTGCTGCTATGTTGGGTGCGTAGATGTTTACTAGGGTTATGTCCTCTTGTTGGATTGATCTATTTATTTTTATACAGTGTCCTTCTTTGTCTTTTATTACTCTTTGTTTTAAAGTCTATTTTATCCGATATAAGTATTGCTACTCTAGATTTTTTGTTGTTCCCATTTGCATGAAATACCTTATTCCATCCTTTTACTTTCAGTCTGTACGTGTCTTTTGATTTGAAGTGGGTCTCTTGTGAACAGCATATGCATGGATCTTATTTTCTTATCCGTTCAGCTCCCCTATGTCTTCTGATTGGAGCATTTAATCCATTTATATTTAAAGTGATTATTGATAGGTACATAGTTATTGCCTTTTTAGTATTCATATTTCTGGTCTTTATTCTTTTAACATTTCCTGCTATACTCACTTGGTGGTAATAAATTACTTTAGCTTATTTTTTCGTGGGAAGCTCTTTATTTTTCCTTCTATTTTTTTAATGATAGCCTTGCTGTGGACAGCAATCTTGGTTGTAGGCCTTTGTTTTTGATCACTTTCAATGTTCCCTGTTACTCCCTTCTGGCCTTCAAAGTTTGTGTAGAAAAATCAGCTGATAGTCCTATGGGAGCTCTCTTGTAAGTAACTAGCTGTCTTTCTCTTGCTGCTTCTGGGACTGTAAATTTGTTTTTAAAAATGGAAATATAATTCAAATATGCTAGCTTTCATAGTTTTACATGTACAACTAGTGATTTTTGTACATTCCCCAAACTGTATACTGTGCAGTTTGAATAAGGAAATACAGCCTGTTGTATTTCAAAATTCTCTGGGGACTTACTGAAACATGACCTGACAAATTTCCTGGCAGCAAAATGCACAAGTGAGAATTCTAGCTTCTCACACCTGTGAGAAGAGGAATGTGTGAGAGGAATCTTGTACAGGCTTGTGTACAAGACTGGGTGAGGGGTCCCTTTCACCAGGGGGTCACAGGCGTGTCCAAGAGGAGACATCTCAGAGCAGCGGTTACAGGGTTCTTGTCTCTGTACAAGAAAGAAGTCAAGAGCGAGACGTGTAGGAAAGCACAAGTGATTTATTTGAAAAGAAAGTATGAGGTCTCACAATTTCGGGAACTTGTTGCAACGATGTTGCTAACCTTTTTTGATATCAGAGGGAATATTCATCATGAATTTGTACCAACTGGACAAACAATTAACCAACTTTACTATTTGGAAGTGCTGAAAAGGTACATGAAAAAGTTAGACAACCTGAACTTTTTGCCAACAATTCATGGTTCTTGCATCACGACAGTGCTTCAGCTCACAGAACTGTGAGGAGTTTTTAGCCAGTAAACAAATAACTATTGTAACACCCTCCCTACTCACCTGATCTGACCCCCCATAACTTCTTCTTTACCTGAAGATAAAGGAATGTTGAAACGAAGACATTTTGATGACATTCAGGACATCAAGGGTGCTATGATGACAGCTCTGATGGCCATTCCAGGAAGAGTTCCACAATTGCTTTGAAGAGTGGACTAGGCGCTGGCGTCAGTGCATAGCTTCCCAAGGGGAGTACTTCAAAGGTGACCGTAGTGACATTCTGTGATGAGGTATGTAGCACTTTTTCTAGGATGAGTTTGTAAACTTAATTGTCCCACCATGTACGTATTTAAGAGGAAAGTGTGGGGGTACTTCGAAAATGAGTTGCGCTGAGGAAGTCAGGATCAGTGGTATTTATCTGTCCCAGAGTGGAAATTGTCGACGTCCTAATGACATGGTTGATTCTTCTCCTTTCATAGGCGGGACCCTCCATTTCCCACTTTCTTCCTTATTTGGTTTGTGTGGAACTGTCATGGTGTCAGATGCATAATGGGAGTCATAGTAACCACAGTGCAAATTAGATTATAATGACGTTATACTTAGTTAAAGGTCAGGTCATAGGGATCAGCCTAAGTGGAAGACTGGTTCTTGTTTTTCTCCAGGTGCAGGTGCTGGGTACATTCACTTTGTTACAGGTGTAAGCAGTGAAACACCTCATGTGTATCCTGTCAGTTTTCTAGACTACATGTCCTGCCTCACAAATCCCCCCTGAGAGATTTTGACCCCATAATGATGGGTCATTAAGGATTGGATGTGGGGACAGAGTCCCAGAGAGCAGTTTTTAGGCTCTTGACCTCACATGGAAAGGTGCAGGCTTGGGTAGTAGATGGCCATCAGCTGTGGCTAGTTGGCCGTCAGCTGTAACCAGTTAGCTAATTAACCACTGATATAACGGCCGTGGCTGCTCTAGTTGGTCATTCGGTGGGTTGGCAGGCAGAGAAGTGGACAGCAGGTTGCAGGTCATGTGGATCCAGTCTCCAGTGAGACTATAGTGGTATGACTCCCCTATCTGTGGCTCCGTGGGTGTTCCTTTTTGGCCTAGCCATATCCTGTGTTCTCATGTGGGGAGCGGGAGCAGAGAATCCGCAGGCCGTCTTGCACAATAAATGGCGCAGCGAGCAGGGTCTCCCGCATGACACTGGAGGTCAGACTTCTGTAGCTGCTTCAGGCTGAGATGGGGCATCAACCCTACTAGCCTGGAACCGAACATCTCTACCTGCCTGTCTAAGGGGTCAAGACCTCCCTCCACTGTGGCTTCTGTTGAGGGCACCGGCTGAAATCCTTGGCGGACCATCATCTTTATGTAGAACTGCTATAACCTGGAGGACACAAATTTGACAAGGAGGTTAAAAAGACATGGTCTGAATAATAGTGGAAGTAGTTTAAAGGTCAATGGTCCTAGCAGGGGCAGAAACCAGGTTATAGAAGGCAAAACACTTCTACAGCCTACCAGATGGAGTCAGCTGTTGGGTTTTCCTTTGCAAAATCATGAAGCCATTTAGCTTGATCATATATCTTTTTAACATCTTCCCTTTTCCCTCCACATCCTTCTAAATACATTCGCATTCTCAGTTCAGTCCAGACCTTCAGATTCCTATCACTGACCTCAGCTGAAATCCATCCCATTAGACTCTTTACCCTTTCAGTCTATTGGTCATACTTGTTGCTTCAATAAGATTCCCACACGGCACTCCCTCTTAACACCAGCTCTTATGTAGCTATTTTCTGTCCCTCTTTAATGTCCTTCCCTACTCACACCTTAATCAGCCTCCTTAAGAATTTTGTTGTCACCCAGCTGAAATGGGACTTTAGGGAAACTGATCAGGCTGGGAAGTCTGTGGGAGGAGCTGAGGTCATGGAAGTTCATGAGCCCCCCCAGTCAAACTCTATGGGCCTAATTTCCTTTTCATAGAACTCTGGTTCTTACTTCCTGTCTCCTTGCCTTAGACATCCTCCATGTTAGCACACAAGGCTGTATGTGCATGTGTTTTGCCAGGTCTGCACGTACAGGTACTGTGTTGCAGCCCTTTTTCCTTTTCCCGAAATAAATACCTTTTGGAGATGGAATACCTGGTCAATGGTATTGTTCTGTCTACATTTTTCGTGCTCAGCTGGGATCCAGAGAAGAACAAACCCCAATGTCTTTGGAGCAGGTGAGCAACCAGCTACTGGCGCCTCACATAGAGCCATTTTGGCTCATTGCTTCCTCTCCATTTTGGAAGCCTCGTGTGAGTTTTCTCCTGGATTCAAGCTAATTTTTTTTTTTGTATTTGATGCTCTCTGGGCTTTTTTCAAAATTGTTTCTAGGGGTGTGTGTGTGTGTGTGTGTGTGTACGTGTGTGTGTTAAAAGGTCTTTCTTGATTGTGATAATAACAAACATACTTTAAGAGAACTGATTCGTAAGTTGGGAGATCTATGGACCGAGCTGGGCTACGTGTTACTCTCTAGTCTTGACTTCATGTTAAAAGTCTATGGTTCTGGGGCAGCTGGATGGCTCAGGTGGTTAGAGCACGAGTTCTTAACAACAGGGTTGCCAGTTCAATTCCCACATGGGCCAGTGAGCTGCGCCCTTCACAACTAGATTGAAGGACGACTTGACTTGGAGCTGATGGCTCCTGGAAAAACACACTGTTCCCCAATATTCTCCAATAAAAATAAATTAAAAAACAAAACAAAAAACCTCTATGGTTCTAACTTCCTGCTTGGGGAGGGGGGCAAATATATATAGAAGCCATCTTAGAAGGGGACAGAATGCTGTAGGTGTGAGGCTAGTGGAGGTATGAGTTTTCACACGGCTGCAGTACTTTTGCTTTTTTCTTTTCCCGAATAAACCCTCTTTTTAGCAGACTCCCTGGAAAATTATTTTTGTCCAGTCAACGTTTTGGGGGCTTGTTTGGGATCCAGAGAAGAAAAAAACCTGACAGCTTTTGAACAGTGAGCAAACCTGCTTAGGTGCCTCACAGAGCCAATTGGGGTCGATGCTTTTTTGCTCCCTGACTTAGAGGCCTTGGGTGAGTTCTCTCCTGGATCTGAGCCAACGCCTTTGCGTCAGTCGCTCTCCAGGCTTTATTTGGGAATTGTTGAAAAAAAAATATGTGTGTGTCTGTGTGAATGCATTAAAGGCCTGTTTGTGTATGTTGTCTGAGTATCCACTGTGGCATGTCGGCTTGAATTCTTCAGAAAGCAAGTTGTCCTTTGAGACAAAATCCGGCCTTCACCTCAACTCCTTTTGGAGGTAGAGATTATTTCAACTGAAATTGGACACTTTGGGCTGGTATTAGACTGTGCCGTCTCCTTGAGAAGCTGAGAAGAGTGTTACCCAGCTCAGCCTGTACCTTAACTCCCTGAGAGTTGGTTATTTCCCTGGAAATGGCTCTCAGCCTTTGGCCTGATTCTCAGTGATCGAACTGTTCCAGAGTGAGGTGAGCTGGAGAACTGCAGGTTGCTCGAGTTGTGAAGTGTTGAGGGCCCGGTATTGAAAATGGGATCTCCGCTGTCTAAGCCTCTAAAACTGTCTCTCCAACGGAGACATGGGCTGAATATATATTTAAAACCTGTGGGAGATTTTTATGCACCTATTTAACAGATCTCACTAAGAGTAATGTAGAAAATCAGGGGCTACTTTGGGGAACTTGGAAATTCCCAAACTTGATTTTCTTAAAACTAAATTGGATAATAACAGTGGTATAATTAAGAAAGAGAAATGGAATGCCTATTTTGAGTGGTACTCTGAGGCTTCCAAATAAGATTATGAATCTAAAGTTGCCCATTTACCAAATAAAGTCTCAACGTTTACAAGGGCTGCTAAAAATTCAAAAAGAGACAAAATGGCACCCGAAACCTCTTGCATGTCCTCTGGAGCACTGCCTTGCCCTTCCCCCACTGCTCCTTTATCTCAAGCTCCGCCTCCATCTCTTTCTGTCTCTCACTCCTGTCTCCTCCACTTTCAGCTCATCCCCCAGAGGCAACTTCTTTTTTTTTTTTAAACATTTTTTTTTAATTGAGGAAGGGTAACAGGACTTTATTGGGGAAGAGTGTGTACTTCCAGGACTTTTTCCAAGTCAAGTTTTTGTCCTTTCGATCTCAGTTGTGGAGGGCACCGTTCAGCTCCAGATCCAGTTGCCCTTGTTAATTGCAGGGGGCGCAGCCCACCATCCCTTGCAGGAGTCCAACCGGCAACCTTGTGGTTGAGAGCCCACTGGCCCATGTGGGAATCGAACCAGCAGCCTTCGATGTTAGGAGCGTGGAGCTCCAACCACCTGAGCCACTGGGCCGGCCCGAGGCACCTTCTCTTGAATCTTCTCCTTTTTCTCCTTCCTCAGAACGTATTAGCACTTTCTCATTTAAAATTAAAGCCTCTGGAGATCCTAATGAGCCCCACATCTCCTATATTCCCTGGACTCAAGCTGAGTTAAACGAGCCAATGTAAAGAAATTCCCTAAGGTTACTGAGGACAGTAACAAATTTGCTGAGGAAATTGATATTACTATTCAGGCCCATCAGCCTGGGTTTTCGAATTTGTATCAACTAATCAATATGTTAGTTTGTGAGGGCCAAGTTTGACATTGGATGAAAATTGCCAGATGGGAGTATCCTAATAGACATTTAAGAAAAGCAGACCTCCAATTATTAGGAGGAAGGCAATTATTGCTCCAATTATTGCTCGAAAACTACATGAAGCAATTCCTGTCTCCCAATGCCCAAACCGAAGAACCAATTGCGACATTTTCTTGGGCTAATAGGCGACTGCTGAAATTGGATGCCAGATCTCTCTAGTGGCAAAATCTCTGTATGTCCTACTAAAGAATGACAGTCCCAATGCAATTTCATGCAAAGGACAGGATGACAGCTTTTAAAGCCTTAAAGGAGAGTTTAATAAACTCACCTTCTCTTGGGCATCCTAACTATCAGATTCCCTTTGTCCTTTTTGTGAATGAAAAGGAAGGACATGCCTTTTGGGTGCTCATTCAAAAACATGGTATCAACATAGACCCCCCAGCACACTAGAGTCAACAACTGGACCCTGTGGCTGGGGGATACCCCTCCCCCCTTTGCCTTAGAACCATTGCGGCTGCTGCCCTTTTGGTTAAAGCCACAGAGAAGGTGTCGTGGGATCCCATCTAACCATGGTTGTCACTCATATATCACAAGCTCTCCTGTTTTCTCATCACACCCAGCATCTTTCAGTCCCTAACTTCCTATGAAATGCATCTGTATTTATAACCCTTTTATGTTGTAGTAACCTTACTCCAGCTGCTTTTTTTCCTTCTTAGACTGAGAAAGCCCCTCAGGACTGCTGACACTCACAGGTCACGTCTGACTCCTCGTGACGATTTGCAGGAGACTCCTCTAGGTAAAGCTGATCTTTCTTAGTTTACAGACGGTCCACACTTAACAAAATGAAAGCGTAAGTAATGAGCTGCTTATTCTGTTGTATCTCCGTCTGAAGTCATCGAGGCAACGCCCTTGCCTCTGGCCCCTTCAGCACAGCAGGCTGGATGATATGCCCTCACTGGAGCTTGCATTTTAGCCAAGGGGAAAACTATCAGCATTTATACTGACAGGAGATATGCCTTTGGAGCAGTTCATGACTTCATATATGGAAACTTTTCATGTATGTAACACTGTGCTTTCCTTCCCTCCAAATGGAGATCAAATTACTAATGATCCCCATGTTCAGGGATATTGGACACTATGGTTTTCTCTGATGCTTTAGCTGTTATTAAGATTCTAGGACATTCTAAACTTGACCCCTGGAAGGTAAAGGAAATCACTTTGCAGATATTTCTGCTAAGAAGGCATCAGCAGCCGTCACACCTCTGTCACGGTTCAAAGAGATGTTTCTCCAGTTGCTAACGTAGAAACACTGGCCAAAAAAGCCCAATAATGGGCTTCAGAAGAAGAAACAAAAGATTGGAAACCCAACAGATGCTGCTTGGGTAAGGAAATAAGCTCTGGTTTGGACCAAATAACCCAATGCTACCAGAAACTCTTAAAATTCCCACTCCTAACTATATGCATTAAACCACTGGTCCCCTGACAAAATGGTAGCATTCATGGACCAATATGGTGGGGAGATATTAACAAGGATAAAAACAGTGCCCACCTTACGTGTCCCACTTGTCGAAAGTATAACCCAGGGAAGCCTGTTCACACTGTCCCTGGACAATTTCAATTGCTGAATGGGCCTTTTGAGGTCTGGCAAATAGATTTCATAAAGTTCCCCCATCTCATGGTTACAAATACGTTTTTGTCATGATGTGTATGTATTCTCACTGGACTGAAGCTTTGCCTCGTAGACAAGCTAATGCAGCTACAGTGGCTAAAGTCCTGTTAGAGAAGATTATTCCCGCTTGGTGAACTCCTGTCCAAGACCACAGTGACTGAGCAACCCATTTCACTGGTCAGGTGCTAAAGCAAGTCTGTGCTGTTTGGCCAGTTCTACAACATTTTCACTGTGCTTTACCATCCTCAATCTTCAGGTTTAGTTGAATGAGCTAATGGTATTATTCAAATTCAATTGGCAAAAATTGTAGAAACTCTTCAAATACCTTGGCCGAAAGCACTGGCATGAGTCCTTTGAGATCTCAGGTCTACCCCTTTTCGGACTCCAGCTTTCAACTATTGACATAATTGCAGTACACCACATGCATTTGGCTCCTGGCTCTTATCATTCACAGTTGGTAAGAGAGACATACTTCGATATTGTAAAGGCTTAATTGCTTCTATTGACAATGATCATCATTTGGTACAACAATCTTTTTTCACAGTGCACTTCAGGGAAATGAAACACTCACAATCCGCACTCCACAACCTGGAGATTTTCTTTACTGGAAAGACACCTCAAAAAAGTCTCCCTCCAGCCTCGCTGGAAGGGCCTTTACTAGATGTGGTTGTTGCACAGTAGCCTAACTGTTTGTCCCCTCCTGCCTTTCCCTAAGAAAGGAAGGATTGTGGAACTGTGCCTCTTTGGGATTAGAGTTTTATGACTCATGTCTCTCTGTCTGGTCTCCAGAAAGAAGTGTTCGCAGTCGGAAACAAGTAAGATTCCTTACGGAAGGAACAACTCAAGCCAGACGGGACCCCTTTGAGACCCATGAGCTGCTGTAAAATAAATGGAAAGGAGCCTTGTCTCCCTTCCCCCTTGCTTGAGAAAAGCAGCTGCTGACTCTTGCTGCTCCCTCTCACCTAATCGTGAGAGCGGTCCATTAGAGCGATAAGATCTCGCCCTTACTGCTCAGCTCATGGAATGGCTCATCACAAGAGACTTTCTCCCCTCCGGGAGGTGCATACCACACCTTAGATATCATGGGACTATATGCTTCCCTTGCTGTGGGACCTACAATTGGGCTCAAAAAGTATTTTTTAAATTTTGCAAGAGTTTCACAGGCCGTGCCTAAAATCATATGATTCCTTTGTTTGTAATCAATAAATACCCCAGTCGACCTTATTCGGTGCTCCAGTCTCTTGAGGCTGCGAGTCCCTTGGTCCTCTGTGGTTTAACTGTATTTGAGTCTCTGTCTCTTTATTATAGTTTAACCCTCGCCGTCTCCCTTGTCTTCCCACGGCTTGTGTTGTGCAGGTCGCAACAACTAGATATTTTTGACTAACTCCTGTGCCGCTAAACTGCAGGGAGTAACTCTTGGATATACTTGTCACCTAAAGAAGGCGACACCTGACTGGAACTGCACACTGATGGTCTGAATCCACACCTGTCAAAAATTAAAGCAGGTGGCCTCTGAAGGAAATAAATTGTCACACGACTGAACCACCCTGCACAGCTCTTCTTACTACTGATTCTTACTTCACCTTTCTGTTTTCCATGGAAGGAATGTGCCATCGTTCGCATTTACTCTGCTACTGTGAAAGAGGGGGAACCTTTATGATCGTTGAACCTGTTACCCAGAACTTTGATCTACTAAGATAATAATGGTCTTTGTTTCATTATCCACAGGCTTGAACGTCTGGGATAAATCTGTCAAATAGACTATGTTGTGTTGTTCTAATACTGTTTTTTAAATTCTTATTGTTATTAAGCTCTGTACCTGTTAACCCTGGACACGAGCTGTTCCCCATCCATGCACTTTCCTTGTGATGTGAGAGATGACACCCAGAAGTCCTTCCTGACATCGAGGGATTAAAAGAGTGAAGACAGAAGAACCGACTGTTGATCAATGATGCTTTTGGAGAAAGATCTTGATCAGGTGGGAATGAGAAAGATGAACTTGGAAATTACGGAAATTAATCAGGCTAGGAGGTGTGTGTGGATAGAGCTGGGCTCCT
This sequence comes from Rhinolophus hipposideros, assembly GCF_964194185.1. NCBI lineage: Eukaryota > Metazoa > Chordata > Mammalia > Chiroptera > Rhinolophidae > Rhinolophus > Rhinolophus hipposideros. Next base: position 59,404,768 of record NC_138062.1, on the reverse strand, counting down.
TGAATTGTATGGTCCTAACTTCCTATGCATAAAACTCTATGGCTCTAACTTCCTGTCTCCCTGCCATATATATACATATATATCCACCATCTTGGCGTGAGGCAGATGTGCACATGGCACGTCGGGTCTGCATGTTCTCCTGCTGCTGCAGTACTTTTTCCTTTTCCCTAAGAAATCCTTTTGGTGACGGACTACCTAGTCCACGTTATTGTTCAGTTGACAAGGCAAATCCATAGCAACAGAAAGATCTTAGTGATGGCCAGGAGGTAGGGGTATCATGGTATTCTGTCCTATAAATTTGTTTGTAAAAGTGGAAATATGCTTCACGTATTCTAACGTTCATAGTTTCACATGTGAAACTCAGTGGTGTTTGTATAGTCACAAAGCTGTAGAACAACACTACAATGTAAATAAGGAAAGACAGCCTGTCATATGTTGAAATTTTCTGGGCACTGACTGAAACATGATCTGACAAATTTCCTTGCAGCAAAATGCACCCCTGAGAATTCTCGCCTCTCACAACTGTGGCTGTGCTGAGAGGAGTCTCATGCAGGCAGGGGCGAGGGTTCCCACTGTCCACAGAGCACCGTGGATGGTTACCTTAAGCACCTTTGTGGGGGTATAGATGTAGGACTGATCTCCAGACGTCAAAGATCATAAATTAACACCAAACCATCGTTACATGTAGTCAGGTCACTGTCGAATGTCTTGGCCTAGAATTAACCACTTGTCGTTCGAAGTGCGTGACAAGAATTCACGAGAATCTACAATGTTGGAGAGCAAGAGAGCTTTATTGAAAAGTCAGGCAGAGAGAGTTCTGTTTGGAACTGTCAAAGGAGTTTTGCCAGAGAAGCGTGATAGAAAGAGCTGCTCAGACAGTATGGTAAGAGAATACTGGCAGGAGAAATCTGCCAGGGCAAAGTCTCATGAAGATGGCTGTGCTGATGAGGAGTGTGGGGTTTTACATTTTTATATTCAGGATGTAGGGTGCTTGTCATTTTGCAGAGTAGCTGCCGTTACAATTGTCATATCCTGGGAACTGTCCTCTTTCCAATCTGTGATGGATGTCTGCTGCAGGGCATTGCTTTTGAAATTGGGAACTGTTCTGTTCCCACCTATGATGGATGTAAGATGCTTGGCAGCCTGCAGGTGCAGTGCTAGCCAGGAGATTCAGAGCCAAGTGGTTAATTTTTAAGCTCCTTCCTGATAACTCACAAACTCGCTCCTGTTAACTCTTTACATGTCTCACCAGTGAATGTTTCTAAAGGGAACAGATCCACGGTGACCATACCACCAGCTCACACCTGACCTTGTTCGTCACCAGGCCTCCTGTCCATTCGGTGAAAAGCTGTGATTTGTAGGAATACTAGGTAGGGCCTTCCTAGTTCAGGAGCAAGCCTCAGCAGGGACGACTGGCCTGTGGGTTGATGCCTGGTCAACCCTACACTAAGCTCGTTGTTTTCTGCACCCTCCTTACTGGTCTGTACTGGTCTGCAGAGAAGGTGGGGCAGGGAAAGGCTAACGATCAGAAAAGCATTTTCTGCAGGGTTCCTCCAAGTGGACTCGCTGTCTGCCCGTTATGCAGGCCCCTTGGGACTGCACCTGTGCTCAATCAGGTAACACTGGGTGGGGACCCGACACAAATCAGGAACACTGGGCGGGTTACCAGGGATCTACCAGCCCAAGTGTGCACGGAAGAAGCTGGAAATCTGTCCAATCAGGGCCCTGTGCGTGCCGAGCTCCTGTCCAATGAGACTCTCCGGCTGGGCGAGTGACTGGTCTAATCAGAGAGCGGGTTCTTAGCGCGCCGTCCAGTCACATTCGGGGGCGGGCGCCTCGTGCGCTCTGGGGGCGTTCCTCTCGGGGCCGCGGATCGCGTTCTTTCCTGTTCCCGCGCCGTCCCGAGTCTGCTCGCCGCGCCCTCAGCCCCGGGCCGGAGGGGCCGAGACTAGGGCGCCGACAGCCTGGAGCGGGGCGGGGAGATGGTGAGTGCGCGGGCGGCCGTGGCCCCGATGGGGCCTGGCTGCTTTCCAAACGGGCCGGGGGCCGGCACGGCGGGCGCTCCCAGGGCCGCCGGGTCTGACCTGAGGCCCCGCTTCCACCTCAGGCTGGGGTCCCGTCCCCACGTGCGTGTCCAGGGGCCTCCGACCCGAGTCTCCTTGCGTGGCGAGGTGCCGCCGCGCCGTCCCGTGGCTCCTGGGAGTCGGGGGGGCTGACCCACGTGTGGGCGCGGCCGTGGGTGGGCGGGGTGGTGGGACCCGAGGGATGCGCGGCCGGGGCGTGGGGGCGGTCTGCAGGGACGGGGCGCTGGCCTCAGAACTGTGTCGTGTCTGCATCGCGGAGGGAACCCGCCTCAGAGGAAGCCTACGAGAGTATTTGACCAAACTGACGATTGCTGGGGAAGAGAAATCTCAGCGGATTGAGAAAATCTCTGCGAAATGGTGGTTTGCAGCTTATTTAATGCATAGAATCGAAGGAGGAGGGTTATGTGAAATCCACTGGTGACAGATTAAGGGGTGGGAGAGCGCAAAGCGGGAAATCTGTGGGGTTGGATACAAGTAGATTGGAGAGATTGGTACTTCTGTCACATCGGTGGTGTAGGATAGTGATATTCTCATAGGGACGTTAATCAAGGGACGAGATTAATGATGAGGGATTCTGTACTTTCCTGTTCTGGTGGGGGGGGGGCGAAGGGATTACTGACTCCAAGGAGGTCAGTTGAGGTGCAGAAACACGATAGACAGGCCCGCTTCAAGGCACAGATTAACTTGATGAAGGGAGCTAAAGCTGTGACTTCCCTCCATGGCCCACTGAATTATGACGTTTTGTATGCTCACGCCATCTTATGTGGTTATTTTCAGTCTCCTGAGCTTGTGGCCCCTTCATATTTTCGGTCCGCAGAGATCAGACAGAAAAGGGCTTTTCTGGGTAGCAGGGTCAGCAGGAAGGCGGTTGACAGGGACCGTCGTCTGTGTGCTGAGCAGGTTCTCACGTCCGGTCGGCAGGCTCTGGTGCATCTCAGTGCTCGTTCAGACCTGGGGCTGGCGGGGAGGACAGAAGGCTGAGGACAGCTTAGATTTAAAACATGCGGGATTGTGGTCACTTGGTCAAGCCCGTGGATTATGAAAATTCCAACTTCCGTGGGAGTTTCATTTAAAGGAATTACTGCAAGGGTCTCAAGAACTGGGCAAAAAGGTATTTCCTTTGATAGACAGGAGTCAACAAAACAGGAAGGACCGACCAGGTGGGGTTGGGATGGCAGGTCCCGAGGCCACCTTGTTCTCAGGGGCTGGGTGAACGTGGGCCAAAGTTCAGGACTGTGGGGTTAGGAAAGAAGCTGAAGCAACATTTGTTCAATAAGCATTTGCTCTGGTCACTGCAGTCGGGCAGTCACCTTACCAGAGAGGAAACACAGAACTGATGGGGGAGGGGCAGTGGGTGGGCCCTGGCCTTGTCCTGAGTAAACAGTGGGGCAGCTGTGAGTCTTACCTGACTTGAATGGGAAGCGGGGTACCTGCAGAGTTCCCTTTTCCAGATCAAAAGGGAGGAGCCTTTCCTTTCACGGCCATCAGTGATTCCAGGAGCACAGGGCTCAGAGGATTCAGCATTGTCACCTGACGCCTGTGAGCAGCCTCCCCTGTGTCCAGCTGCACTGAGAGCTTTCCCTCATTCCGGCCTCCGGTTTTGGCTCATGTAAAACGACTGAATTCTTTTTGTCTACTTCTTAGTGAGGGTGGTAATTGTTTTGGCTGTTCGCTCGCGGGTTGTGAAAGAATGTAGAAGGAAGATTTATTAAAGTAAGACGAGGGTTGGTTGGGCAGTCTGCAGGAAACTACTGCAAGTAATGCCTGGAGTCTGCGTTTGGGCTCAAGTTTTATATTTTCTAACCAGGATGTAAATTGCTTCTGCCTCTGGTGGAATTTTCTGTTGTGTTCAGCTGTGTCCATTGGGGTGGCGGAAGGTGCAGTTCAAGTGGTTATTGCAACCTCTGGATGTGTTGTGTAGATTTAAGTTGGAGCCAGGAGTGGATGCCATGCAGATGCAAAGCTTGTCCCAAGTCACCTGACCAGCCCTGGGGTATAGTAAATACAAGCTTTGTAGCCACTATGCACAGTAAATGTACAGCAAGCAGAATCATTAAGGCCTGCCGTAAAGGAAGTGGAGAAAGAAAAGCTTTCAAAAAGTCCCAACATGGGGCTGCCCAGTGGCTTAGGTGGTTAGAGCTCCATGTTCTTAACTCCGAAGGCTTCCGGTTTGATTCCCACATTGGCCAATGGACTCAACCACTAGGTTGCCGGTTCAACTCCTCGAGTCCCACAAGGGATGGTGGGCTCCGCCCCCTGCAACTAAGATGGAACACGGCACCTTGAGCTGAGCTGCCTACCGGATGGCTCAGTTGGTTGGAGCACAGGCTGTCAACCACAAGGGAATAAAAAAAGTCCAGGAAGAACACACTGTTCCCCAATATAGTCCTGTTCTGCTTCCCCAATAAAAATCTTTAAAAAAAAGAAAGTCCCAACGTCCATGAACAAAAGAGAACATGTACCGTATTTCCCCGAAAATAAGACCAGGTCTCATGTTAATTTTGGCTCCATTAGAGCTTATTTTTAGGGGATGTTTTATGTTTTAATGTACTGTCTGTTTAATTTAACTGTCTACATTAATTAAAATAGTCATGTTATCTACTTCTGGAACATCGTCATAACGTACTAAATGGGTCTGTCTGGCTGACGGTCTTAACTGGGGTTAATTTTCGGGGAAACACCGTATAGTGCCACCATTACAATCTCCCGGTCTTAAGAGTAACAGTCCTGGGTCTTTGCTCTTCTCACTTTTGTTATTCAGAGTCTGAACCACACGTGGAGCTGGGGAAAAGTGTCTCAGATCCAGAAAATAATCATATTTTCCATTAGAATTGGGGGACTTGCACACAGTAGTTCCAGACTTTCATGGGAGGTGGGTTGATTTTAGGATTAAAACATTGATAAAAGGCGTGGTGACTCAGATGCAGGGCGCAGAGTGTGTGACCCTGTGATCCTGTCCCACTGCTAATAAAGGCCTCACAGGTTTATGCAAAATCCACTAAATGGGACTTGGGAAACTGATGTGTTAAATTTTGATTCGATGATTTAGAATTTCTTACCTGAGGTTAATACTGAACTGACAACTGTTTTCTGAAAGAGCTAAGCAGTTTCCTATTCTTTTAAACCAAAAAAGTCCTCTAGAATTACTCTCCCCACTTTATCCTTTGTGGACGGAAAAGGCGCCACATGTTAAACCTGACAAGCTCAACAGACTGAAAATAACTACATAAGATGATATGAACATAAAAATTCCTAACCAAGGTGGGCCATGGCAGGAAGTCATATCTTTAGTCTGTAGCTTCCTTGACAAAGGTCAGTCTATATCTTAAGTGAGCCTGTCTGTTGTCTTTTTGCATCTAGGATAACATGCCCTTGGAATGTCAGTAATCCCTTTTTCTGGACCAGAGCTGGAAGCTATAGAATTCCTCATTATTATTCTAGTCTCCTGATTACCGTCTCTATGTGCTGTAAAATTGACTTATTTAAATGTCCTGTACTTATCTGTGTAAAATAATTACCTGTCTATCCAATTTACTTTTATCCAATCCCAGAGATTTCCCTGCTTTCCTTTCTCCCACTGCCTTAATCTTCCACCAGTGGATTTTATGTAACCCTCCTTCCTCTGATTCTACATATAAAATAAAATAAGCTGCAGTCTGCCATTTTACGGAGCATTTTCTCTACGTGTTGAGATTTTGCTTCCTGGCAATTGTTGTTAGTTTGGCTTAAGTAAACTCTTGTAAGCTTTCTTTTAGGCTGGATGTTTTTTCATCGACACTTTGAACAAAGGTGGGACTAGTGATTCTGCGGGTCCCTTCTGTGATCTTTGTGACCCCAGTGCTTAAGCAGGTGCATCACTTGGGTGGGGAGAAGCTGCACCCAAAGCAGGTCCTGTGAAAGGTGAAGGCAGGTGCACTGGGGGGGTGCTGGGCGCCTCCCTTTGCAGGTGGCTTCCAACCTTCAGAATCACCCGGAAGGAGCTGGTGATGCTGAGAGAAGCTGCACAGCCTCGGAAGGGGGACCCACCTGCATGTGGGCTGGGCAGTTTGCCCCATCTGAAGCTGTTTCCAACCCGATGGTTCATTTTTGCATTCAGATTTCATAATAATAATAATAATGAGGAGGAAGAAGAAGAGAAGAACACCTGTGGCCTCAGCACCCAGGTGAACAGCGATGCCCTGGGCAGTTGTTAGCATCTGCGACTTCCGGGTGCTTCTGCCAGGTCTTGTCTCCCTCTTGCGGCCAGGGTGAGCACTGTCCTGACTGTTATTCTTCATACCTTGGTCACTTCTCATTCATTGCCCAGCAGTGTGTGGTTTGATTTTGCCTCTTACATTTCCAGTAAGTGACTATTACCAGCCGTGCACCAGTATTGTCACACAGAGGCTTCTCTGATTCTTCAGCCCCCGTCTGTGTCACTTGTACTGGTGCCTGAGGCTCGGTCCCCGCTTACTCACCTATTACAGTGCTGTGTGTCCTGGGTGCTGTCAAGTGTGTTCACATTGGCAAGGCTAAAACATTCTGCGGCCGGCCCGGTGGCTCAGGTGCTTGGAGCGCCGTGCTCCTAACGCCGAGGTCACCAGTTCGATTCCCACACGGGCCAGTGAGCTGCGCCCTCTACAGCTAAGACTGTGAACAAGGTTTCTCCCTGGAGCTGGGCTGCAGAGAGCAGCAGAGGTTGGCGAAATTCCGGGCTACTGTATGCTTCCATGAGTGGCCGGTGGTCAGTGCGAGTGGCCAGCAGCCATCATGAGCAGCTGGCATCCGGCGAGAGCTTCTGAGAGCGGCCGACCAACGACCGACTGTCTCAACTGGGGCTGGGGAGGGGGGGGAAGCGGGGGGGGGGCGGGGGGGGGCGCGGTGCAAGGCTCATAATACCAGCATGGGCCAGGGAGCTGTGTCCTACACAACTAGACTGAGAGACAGTGGTTTGAATCGGAATGGGGGGGCGAGGTGGAAGAAAGGGGGAAAAAAATAAAATACAAATTTATGAGGAAATTAAAAAAAAAAATACAGGGATTCTGGGGTTTGTCTTCAAATGTGAATTGCATCTTAAGTTTCTGCAGTAAAGAGGCAAATTGTGGGTTTGTAGATTATGGACAAATTTAAATTTACTAGGAAATGAGTGTGGAAGGTGTGAATTGACTCCCCCCAAGTAACTTTCATTCCTAGGTATTCATTCTATCATATAATTGCCAGGATCTAAATTACAAACTTTATTTCTGTCCTTCTCATATGTGACCCAGATCTCCTCCTGGCAGACCATGTGATATTCTATCTTCTGTGAAATAGTTTTGGTCACCTTTGATTCGCTTGCATGTTTACTGGTTTCTGGTGTTTTCTGAGGTACTTAGGCAGGAGTCCCTATTCATGTGCAGACACCGTGCACGTTTTCTCTGCAGTGCGGTTATCTTTTCACTCTCTTTACTCTGTGCTGGTGAACGGACTCTTAATATTTCATTCATCCTTCGTGTCCCTTGTAGCTTGTTCTTTTTTCCTTATGTAAGAAATCTCTGTAGTCGGAAGTCATAGAACACTTGACTCCAGCTGGTTCTGAAAGTTCTACATTTAAATCTGCATCAGGTTGGTTATTTTCCATGAAGTCGATGACAGGGACATTCACTGTCCCCTGTCACTAACCATTCCTCATCCCCCGTGTGTTACAGTGTCCGTCGTCCCCACCCCAGGACAGTGCCTGCTCTGGCAGAGATTCAAGCCCCACAGAGGGTCCCGTGTCACAGACTCCCATTCTTATCCGTGGGTCCCTCCTCCTGCTGTGCTGAGATGTCCCAGTGACTCTTGTGACTTAATGTCTTGATGAGACGTGGGGAAGTCCGTCCACCTGGTTCTGTAGAGAACGTGGCTATTCTTAGACATTTGCTTTCTGTTTATTTTTAAGTAGCATTTTTTCATAAGTTGAAAATCAACCCCATGGTGGTTTTGAACATAATGTTATTCTATTAAAATTGTGCATTAATTGGGAGAGTTAATATCATGGTGGCGTTGAGCTTGCAGTCAGAGAACATGCGCCGTCTTTCTGTTTCTGTGTACTTGATGTCTTTCAATAAGGTTTTATGATTTTTTCATTGTGATCATTCTGTATCCTTCATTAGACATTGCATTGGAGAAACCTTGAATTGTCCTCCTGTGTCTTTCTCCTTTACTTTCACGTAGAAACTTCAGTTCTGACAGCTTTGGTCACTAGATAATGGAGCATTTCCTTACAGCAAGCAGTGCTGTGACACCAGCCAGGGGTCCTAGTATTTGTGTCAATTCTGACACTAGATAGTAGAGGTCATCAGTGGGGTTAATTAATTATTAGGTTGGTGCAAATGAAATTGCAGTTTTTGCATTGTTGAAATTTGCCATTTGATATTGGAATACATTCTTAAATAAATGTGGTTATGTTATACATCATTTTAATGCACATTTCTCGCTTTATTTTTTTTGCTAATGACTTATTACTTGCCATTTATTTTATATTTATTTTAGACTATGGAAATGATGTTAGACAAAAAGCAAATCTGAGTGATTTTCTTATTTGAATTCAAAAGGGGTTGTAAAATAGCAGAGACAACTCACAACATCAACAACACATTTGGCAGTGGTGGTTCAAGAAGTTCTGCAAAGGAGTCTAGAGCCTTGAAGATAAGGAGCGTAGTGGCCAGCCATGGCAAGTTGACAATGATCAATTGAGAACAATCATCGAAGCTGGTCCTCTTACAACTACATGAGATGTTGCCGAAGAACTCTCAACATCGACCATGCTACAGTCTTGCAGCATTGGAAGGAAATTGGAAAGGTGAAAAGCTCGATTGGTGGGTGCCTCATGAGCTGAGTGAAAATCAAGAAAATTGGCATTTGGAAGTGTCATCTCTCTACATAACAATAATGAACCATTTCTTGATTGGATTGTGATGTGCGGCGAACAGTGATTTTTTTTCTTTTTTTTGTACGCTAACCAGCGATGCCCAGCTCAGCGATTGGACCTAGAAAAAGCTCCAAAGGACTTCCCAAAGCCAAATTTGTACCAAAAAAGGTCATGGTCCCTGTTTGGTGGTCTGCTGCTGGTCTCATCCACTAGTTTTCTGCATATGGCAAAACCACATCTGAGAAGGCTGCTCAGCAAATCGATGAGATGCACCAAAACCTGCAACGCCTGCAGCCGGACTTGGTCAACAGAAAGGGCCCAATTCTTCACCACAATGCCCGACCGCACGCTGCACGACAAACGCTTCAAATGCTGAATGAATTGGGCTACGACATTTTGCCTCATCCACCATATTCACCTGACCTCTTGCTAACCGACTACCACTTCTTCAAGCATCTTGACAACTTTTTGCAAGGAAAATGCTTCCACAGCCAGCAGGATGCAGAAAATGCTTTCCAAGAGTTCGTGGAATCTTGAAGCATGGATTTTTATGCTACAGGAATAAAGAAAGTTATTTGTTGTTGGCAAAAATGTGTTGATTGTAATGGTTCTTATTAACGAAGATGTGTTTGAACCTAGTTATAATGATTTAAAATTCACTCTCCGAAACCGGAATTACTTTTGCACTAACCTAATATGAACTCATTTGCCACCTCTGTGCCCTCCCCAGGGGCTGTGATTAGGTCCAAACAGGCCACCCTTCTAATATTTGGGTTTTCTCGTGACAGCTACGCAGAGTCGTCTCATTAGAACAAAAGATGCTCTTAGTGCTGTTATCATTTAGAAAATGACAGAGGTTTTAGGACCTTATGCCAAAATCCAAGGGCAAACACATATAGTATTACATCAGAGAGGTACAGTAAAAAGAAATTTGGAATAAGTTGGAGGTTCTCATCAGAATTGGTTTTAATAGTGTAAGTTATGTTTAAAAATTTCTCTTAACTGCTGTGGGTAGTGATTGAAAATGAATTGTGATTTCTTTTTATATCGTCATAGCATTCTGGAAATTCACTGAAAATTATATCCTGTCCTTGTTCTCTACAGATCTTCCATAATAATTCTTTGAGGTTTCAATATGGGCAACTTGTTTTTCTGTTATTATTGTGTGTTTGTCTCCAGTGACTCCGGATGTAGACTCTACGAGGAGAGCGGCTTGGGCCTCCGTGTTTTACCTACTGTGGGATTTTCATCCGTGAACATGTCTTTCTCACGTGTCCCTTCTCAGACTCCGCAGGGTCCCACCCATTCCTCAGCTACTAAGGGATGTTGTGAGGTCACCCATGGACTAGGACACACATGTTCTTTATCTATTGAAGTGTTGTGACATTTTCGCTTTAAGGTGCTATTGTGATAAATTATAACTGGTTTCATCGTGGTTAACTGTTCAATATAGTGTATGTAGAAAGTGCACAAGCAACTGCACAGCCGCCTACAGAACCTGAAGTGATGGTCCTGTAACGACAGCCAGGGCCAGGGCTCCTGTCTGGGTGGATGACACGTGTGCTCCCCAAAGTCAATGGATTTGTTCATGTTTTGTTTTGAGTTCAGATGGCATCACACCAGAGGTTCAATTGTGTCAGTTTTCTATTGTTCACAGTTCTGTGCCTTCCCATGGAATGGTGGCTCTCTCGCTTGTGTTGTTCCCTAGTGTCCTCTGGTGGGACAAACTATTTTCATTTCTTGATTCTGTTGCTACTGTCCACATGGGTGGCTTCAAGGTTTACTAATACGACAAGTGCTTCTAAGCACAATATTGCGTATCTCGTGCATTTGGGTGTCCTAGGCTCATCTTCTCAACATTTCCCACACAGGACCCCGTCCTCCCCCAAAGCCATGTTGCATGTGTGCCCTTGTGTTCTGTGGTTGTCCTTTGTGCCTGCATCCACCCCTGATCCTCAGAAAATGGGTTTGGACAAGATGACGATGCCACAGGAACCAAGAGGATAAGAAAACAGTCCTCAGTCTGTGGAGATCAAGGCAATCTGTGGAGAGGAGGCACTGCAGAGGGTACAAAAGCTCCAAGCCCCTTCCCTTCCCTAGTATCCCCATCTCTTCCATCTCCTGTTTCTGACTTAACCTTTTATACTAAACAGGTGACCTAGTGAGTAACACATTTCCCTGAGTTCTGTGAGTCTGCCCAACAAATTAACCAAATTCAAGGAGAGGGTGTCCTGAGAACTTCTGCTTTCTAGGCGGTCGGTGAGAAGTACAGGTGACAATCTGGCCTTGAGAGTGGCCTCTGAAGTGGGGGTGGGGTGGGTGGCCGTCTCCTAGGACTGAGTCCTGTAGTGTCTGATGCCATCGTCCAGTAGGTCATGAGAATGGAGTTGAATTCTTGACACTGAGCTCTGTTCTGACAGTTGCCTGGTGGAGGTTTGCTTACCACCCCCACAGTCAAAAATTAGCGTCAGAGTGCAATTTACATCTAATCTAAAAAATGCCTTCCCACAAGTGGTTTATAAAATGTCAACTTCCTTAATGTCTGAAACATCTGTAATTTCATGTTTCCCCACTCTTTCCTCTTGTTGCCCAAGATCTATTGTTTTAGAATAAAATGACCATTAGGATGAGAAGGTTGTATTTTTCGTCTGCCTCAATTTATTTTCCAACACCTATAATTCAGGTATAATTTAAATACCAGAATCTTAACCTGTTGAAAGTATAAAATCCAGTGGCATTCATTATATTTGTAGCATTGTGCCCCCATCCTCATGTTCTCATGTTAAAACGTTTTCATCCCCCACAGACTCTCAAAAGTACTGGCACTCTTATAAGTGTGCCTGTCCCTGGGTTCTAGGCATGGTGTTAATCTACGTTGTACAGATTGGTTTTTTCTGAGCATTTCATGTAAGTGATATTACACTGTATGGTGGTTTTGACGCCTGGTAATGTCCTTAAGGTTAATTGATGTCATGTCAAGGCCATCACTTCATTTCTCTTATTGTCACACGTATTTTATTGCAGGAATGTCCCACATTTTGCTTCTCTAAACCTGTTGTACTTTTGAGTTTTTTTCACTTTTTGGTTACTATGAATCATACTGCTGTCCTGTCTGTGCATTAGTTTTTGTGTTGATGTTTGTTTGCTTTCCCTGGGTATGTGGACACCTAGGAGTGGAATTGCTGTGTTATGTGGTCACCATGCTCACCATTTTGAGGACCCGCCCGGCTGTCTTCCAAAGTGGCTGCCCCACGTTACTTCCTATCAGCTGTATGTCAGGTTTCCCACCGTCATCACATCCTCGCCAACACATGTGTCTATCTGCACAGCCATCCTAGTGGTGTGAACAGGAATCTGTTTTGGTTTCATTTGCATTTTCCTGATGACTCATGTCTTTCATATGCTTATTGGCCATTTGCATTTTTTCTTTGGGAAATGTCTATTCATCTTCTGTTCCCCTTATTCAATTACATTATATGTCTTTATATTGTCTTTTATTTGTATTGTCACGTGAGCTCCCCAAATACATTTAGAATAAAAATTCATAGGCATTGTGGGCTTATTGAACTGCTCTTGCAACACCATTGTAGTAGCATTGTTTGTGTAACTGTTTTGGCGATTTCTTTCTATAGATTTTAACTTTCTTTTTTTAATCTGTCATTTTCATAATTGTTTGCATTTATTTCTTTGGATGTGGTGCGACACCATATTGCTCTAAAGTTATTGATTACTTAAATTTTCTCTCTGTTAACATTACATTTATCTCTATTACCATTAAATCCTTCATCGATTTTTCTTGTCAGCCCATTTCCTCAAATTCCAGGCCTTGTTTGTATTGGAGTCTCTACTGGCTTGGCAGATTCTTCAGGAATCAACTACTTCTTTTACCAACAGTTGTGCCAGGCCCAGACCCAGGCCCTGGCCTGTGTCTGTATCCACAGAGTCCCCTTTATCCTAGGAGGGTTCGTGTTTCTGCCTCTTACACATGAAAGGACTCAACCAGGCTCCTCTATGCTGATGACTTCCAAAGGGGGAGTTGTCAGATCAGCAGCCCAGGAATCTCAGTGTTTACAATATCCTGACTTTCTGATTCTAGGTCTTGGAGCTGATGTGGACAAAACAGAGTAAGCCAAGTATCTATTGCTGTGTTACCTGAATGACGAGTTCATTTTTCACTTTTTCCCTTACCCCAGAATTTGCTCCATCTCAGGAAAAATCATTATAATTATTTGAGGAGAAGTATGTGTCCGTTGTCAAACTTCGGTGGTTCCATGCACTGACTGTCACCAAGTGTTCCCCATGTAGGTTTACTTGTTCATTGTCATTTCCCATGGAAACATGAGCTCAGGAGTCCTAGGAATTGCGTCCAGGTCCATCTCAGCTTCCCCCATCCTCCTCACACATTGGTGAAGAGGAGCCTTGTTGAAATATAACGTGGGATGTTTCAGGACACGGTGGTCTTTGCGGATGTGGCTGTGAACTTCACCCATGAAGAGTGGGCTTTGCTGGATGGTGCTCAGAGGAAGCTCTACAGAGAAGTGATGCTGGAGACCTGCCGGAACCTGGCCTCCGTGGGTGAGGACGCATTTATCTCTTTTCCTATCTTTTAGAGAACAATTCTTTTCTATAGTTATTCTTTCCTTTGAATACCAAGTAATGAGAATGTATTGAACAAGGAAAGACGCACTGGAAACATTCATGGAGCAATTTAGAGTCAAATGGCTTTCTTATGAAAACGAGGTTTCATGTATCAAACTGACTCTATTAATCTTCAACAAGTCTAAGGCTCCCTAATTTTAAGTGAGACCATAGTCTCCAGTTGCTGTGGGGCTGGGTTCTGAGAGCAGCTTGGTTTCCATGCCTGTGAAAGGTACACTATGCATAATGCACAGTTGACATGATCGTTTTCCTGCAATTAATCCCACACGTGACCAACATCAATGGTCTTAAAGACCTCAGTAATGGTCCATCTCATGGGACATTTGTTGCCCTTCAACCTCCATCATGAGGACCTTTTCTCCAGGAGCAGGGAAGCACCACCACACACACTATCCATTCAGCCACTGGCTTCTGGGGACCATGAAAAAGGCTCCATATGTGTCTGAGAACTGGATGAAGTGACAACTCTCAGAGAGCAACAGATTCTAGATAAGGGAATGAGGTTTATCCATGTGCATCAGAAACATGACTCATCCTGTATTTGAGAAAGGTGAAATTTCTCAGTTCTTAGGCTGTCCTGTTGGACTTGTTATTTAAATTAAAACACTTAGACTTTCTATGGGTCCTCTTCTAAAGGGAGCACCTGGGCACATGCTTAGCACCCATTTCCTTCCTGCTTTGCATTCTTAGATAATATTTATCTGAACATCAGTCTCTCTCTCTTTTCAAGTATTTCCTAACAAAGCAAGTTTCCGTTTTGACTAATTTTACCTGTTTCTGCCACAGTCCCCAATTGCTGAGGTTGTCAGTTTTCTTATTTGCCTGCATTTGCCTACATCTGTTTGCATTTTATATCAGTATAAGAGAATACACAGGTTATCTCTTATGCCCACCATTTCATATGCATGAAAATAAGTGATCCTCCCAATTGTTGCAGATTATTACAGTCAAATTAAAGCTGGTGAGTCACGTTCTCAGTGGATGTTTTTGGACAATAATATATCCAGTGAAGGAAAAACAGTGAGATTTCTAAGAATTGATTCTCGATCAGTTGTTGGAGAAAACAAGTTGATGAACAATAATGGAGATCATCAACTAACCCAGGAGACTCCTTTTAGGTGAGTGGCCTACTCAGGACCAAAGGGGTTATCTGTATACTGCTAATTAATTGAAAAATTTATAAAGTATATAAATCATCCAGAAAAATGGAGTAGCCAGAGAATTTTTATAAGACATTTTCATAAACGTGATGTAGATATTGAGTATCTCTAATTCGGTAAAAACAAGAGGATGAAACCCCAGATGTAAGAATCACTGAAAGTTGTGGCCCCATTTCTGCCCTTGACCACAAATTTAAACTTTTTTCACAATGTAACAATGCAGACGTTGAAAAAACAGATCCATTCATTGAAAATGGTAAATATGTAATTAAAGTAATGATTTATATCATTAATCATTCATAAAGAAATCACTTATAATCATTAATCCCTAATTGTATGTTTAATGTTTCAACAGAAATCCTTTGATGGAGAGGCTCTGTGAAGCTAATGAAGGTGATCAATGTGTACATACCCTGAACGACGTTACATCTCTTTCTGTGCGTGAGAGGTGCCCAACTAGAGTTCAACCCTGTGAATGCACTCAGTGTGGGAAAGTCCTCCTGGAATGTTCTTTCCTTCAGAATCAGGAAAGATGTCAAACAGGGTCTATATTGCATCTGTGTGAGGAATATGGGCAAGCCGGCAGGTGTATTTTATGCCTAAGCTCTCATGTGGGAACAGACCTTGTAGAGAAACCCTGTATAATTCAGGATAGTGAGATAGCGAGCAAGAAATCTGTGAAGAACCTCAGTGATAAGAAATCTTTATTCCAGTGTAGCAAATGTGGAAAAGTTTTCAGTTGTTCCTCCTCCCTTCGAGCACATATGAGGATGCACATTGCAGACAAACCCTATGAATGTGAGCACTGTGGCAAAGCCTTTAGCTTTCCTTCAGTCCTGCATGAACATATTAGAATCCACACTGGAGAGAAACCGTATGTGTGTAAAGAGTGTGGGAAAGCATTCAGGGTTTCCACAGTCCTGCGAGACCATCTGAAATCGCACACAGGGGAGAAACCCTACGAATGTAAGGAGTGTGGGAAAACCTTTAGCCTTCCGTATTCTCTTCGAAGCCATTTGATAACACACAGTGGGGTGAAATCCTATAAATGTAAGGAGTGTGGAAAGGCCTTCAGTTTTCAGTCCACCCTTCGAAGACATGAAATAACACACTCTGGGGAGAAACCATATGAATGTGAGCAGTGCGGGAAAGCCTTCAGTAAGCGCTGCAGCCTTAAGTCACATTTGCGGACACACACTGGTGAGAAGCCCTATGAATGTAAGGTGTGTGGGAAAGCATTCAGTTTTTCATCTTCTCTTAGAAGCCATGTGAGAATTCACAGTGGAGAGAAACCCTATGAATGTAAGGAGTGTGGAAAGGCCTTCACTGTTCTATCCACCCTTCGAATGCATGCGAGAACACACACTGGGGAGAAACCCTATGAATGTGAGCAGTGCGGGAAAGCCTTCAGTCAGCGATGGAGCCTCAAATCACATTTGAGAAAGCACACTGGCGAGAAACCCTATGAATGTGAGCAATGCGGGAATTCCTTCAGTTTTCTTTCCAACCTTCGAATGCATGTTAGAACACACAGTTGGGAGAAACCCTATGAATGTGAGCAGTGCGGGAAAGCCTTCAGTCAGAGATGCAGCCTTAAAACACATTCAAGAATACACACTGGGGAGAAACCCTATGAATGT
Organism: Rhinolophus hipposideros; assembly: GCF_964194185.1. Taxonomy (NCBI): domain Eukaryota; kingdom Metazoa; phylum Chordata; class Mammalia; order Chiroptera; family Rhinolophidae; genus Rhinolophus; species Rhinolophus hipposideros. The sequence goes on along the minus strand of NC_138062.1, from coordinate 59,388,354 downwards.
CAGCAATGTGACAAAGCCTTCTGTGCGCCATCATCCCTTTATAGACATGTGGGAAGGCACCGGAGGGAGACCCCTCTGAACGTCAGCAATGTGGTCAAGCTCTCAGCTTTCACTACTCCCTTAAAGAACATGTGAGAACACACAGTGGAGGGAGAACGTGGGAATTTTGGCAGTGTGAGAATGCTTTAAATTGTCAGTCTTCCCTCAAACTACGTGTGAGAATGCCCAATGGGAGAAACCTTATGAATGTAGAAAATGTGGGAAATCCTTCAGTCATTTCTCTCTTCAAAAATATACAGGAACACACCACGGAGAGACTTATGAATGTCAACAAAGAGGAAAAGCTTTATGTATTCCACAACTTGCACTCGCAGGAGGACACATAACAGCAAATGTCGGAACACAAGAACTGGGAAACTTTCAGTCTCCCTTAAAACAATGTGAACCTTAGGAGACAACAGAGATATCTATGAATATAAAGAATGTGGAAAATTTTTCACTTAGGTGGTACCTGAAAGCTAAGAGCAGGATGGACATCTTTTACATGTTACAAATATGATTTGATTGTGTAATGTCTCATTTTTGTGTAATAGGTCAGTAGTGATCACAGTATACTAATTTCTAGTTCATGTTTTGATATGAACGCTTGAGGTCATAAATGTCGCTCTATGTCTCCTTCATCTCTGCTACACATTTTAGTATCTCAGATTTGAAATAATTGTACAGTTACAAAAAACTCATTTGCATTAGTGTCTTTTCAAACCATGGGTTGTAAGTAGGTTTTTTTACGTGAAACGTGATGTAATTTTACGTGAAAAGTTTTGTGAATGTTTTTTTTATTATGTTTTTCGTTAGTGATCACGTTAGAGACCTGAATTGTTGGAATATTTCTTTTGGTCCAAGGCTGTACATAGTGGAACTCTGACTAGATATCTGCCTTTCTCTTCTGTCTTTTCTGCTGAAAGGCATAAATTTCATATTCGTTTGTTTCCAGTGGATATCACATTGTGTTTATCACTGGTTGGAAAGGGGATGTGATGCATTGAGTTGCAATTAAGAGATCTTGCCGCATGATGATGAAAGCTCGTATCCAAGTTCTTGCCATAAATTGTGCTGTCAGCACTGGTGAGGTGGGAAGTTTTATCCCAGAGTCCTTGTGATTATGCTTCTCATGTTTCGAGAAGAGGAAGATGCATGGGGTTGCAAGGTGACGTGAGGAAGCCATGAGTCTGTTAACTGTCGGGAGACAGATGCGTGGGAACGCAGTGGGCCTGAGTCACAGCATATTGTTTTAACTGCTGGCTCTGTCTGTATGGAACATTTGAAAGCCAATAGACGTTTGATGTTGGTTCCCTCTGACGCAGCAGATTCCTCAGACTTTTCCACGAGCTCTTCCATCATGGGTTCTCTTTCAGGTTCACTACATTTTCTTGTAGCACATTGGTATCTATCACGTCACTTCATTATGGCCAACACTTCTAATTACCTGATTTCAGTAGGTAAATCTTTTCCTGGCCTCTACTTGGACACATCTAATCCTGCAGCATAATGCAGGAAACTACCGTATTTCCCTGAAAATATGACCTAACTGGACCATCAGCTTTAATGCATCTTTTGGAGCAAAAATCCATATGAGACATGGTCTTATTCGGGTTAGCACAGTACCTACACAGTTTGCACTGTGGAGAGGCTGGACTGACTGTGCATTACTTGGTTGTGGGTAAGTCGATGGCCAAAATAAACTTTTATGAATATATTTGTCAGTTTCTGTAAACTTTCTTTTATAGGTGACTGCTTTCAAGGCATAAACCCAATATTTTAAAATACATTTAATTTTGATGTGATTGCGTAGTGTTTCATTCTCTTTTTTTAATGTGGTTGGTTAAAATCATATATTGGTCAAATGTCATTCTCTACAATGTTTTTGTAGAAATATATTTATGTACGTTCTCATCGCAGTTGTGTAATTGCAAGATTATTATGTTTTACATTTCATTAATGAGAGGATATGTTTAAATATCCTTTTCTAGAGCAATAATTTATTCATGAATTCATGTCACTTTTCTGTACAATCTGAGGTTATAATAAAAATATCAAGCACATTTTGACATTTTTCATTCTGGTGTGTTCTGTAATTTTTATTCGGTTCCCATCCTTTTTTCATGACAATGATTGAGAGTAGAGGTGATACTGATTTTGTTGGCAGTTCTCTCAGCAGGAGGAGGATGTTTGAAGGGGAAGCACGTACCCTAGAAAATTCTGAGTACTTGACAAGGGCAGTCTTTTATTTATTTGTGGGTTATACCTTGTATTTTGGCAATTGGTCTCAGCCAACTATATATAAATACCCTGTATATATACATACATATAAATTATTGGGGAACAGTGTGTTTTTCCAGGACCCATCAGCTCCAAGTCAAGTCATTGTCCTTCATTCTAGTTGTGGAGGGCGCAGCTCAGCTCCAAGTCCAGTTGTCGTTTTCAATCTAGTTGCAGGGGGCACAGCCCACCATCCCATGCGGGACTTGAACCAGCAACCTTGTTAGGAGCTCATGCTCTAACCAACTGAACCATCAGTTGCCCAGCATATACATTTCTGATCATGAATAATTAAATACATTAAAGTCTTCACTAGGAACCTTCTAATTATCCAGCATAATGGCCCTCTTTTCCAAAGCTTCACTCCCCAATCAGCATCCCATGGAGCGTTCATTCTGGAGGATGCTAGTGAGTGTTACCAAAAAGGTGTTGGGGGCTTCTGGTTCAAATATATTTGGAGAAAGCTAGATGAAACCAAACCAAGCCTTTGTTCTGTCAAATGTGTCTTTGTTTTCCAGATGACTCCATCATTGTTTCCCACACTTACTGGAAAGTGAGGCAGTAATGACCCTTGGAGTCATCTCCTGAAACTAATAATCCTTGGAGTCCAACTAGGTAGGTACCTTTTTGGAACTACATACCCAATGTCAACATACGTTAGATTTCATCCTTACATTCGGATCTCTCTTCTTTCTGGAAGGGCTATGAGCTGCCCCTGCAGGGTTTCTCAAAAGACATGCAGGACATCAGTAAAACAGAAGTACAGTCCCCTGATTCATAACCTCATAACTGGTCACCAGGAATTTGCCTCTGTTTGGATCCCACTAAATTCTCCTGGACTTCCTCTACAAGCATGAAATGATGGGGGCACAGTGTGGTACGTACGGATTTACGGACACTTTAACCCTCACTGCTTATACCACTAGATCTAAGTTAGGATGTTGGAGCATTTAATGAAATCCAGTTCTTCTTTGTCTCACTGATACGTCATGGCCAATGGGGGAACAAAATCAATTCTGAGATCTGCAAATATTTTGGTTCTAGTCTCCCTCATAGTGTGGTGATGGATACTTGAGAGTATTGTCATAGAGTAAACACTTAATAAGTGCTAACTGAAAATTTCTTACATGCTATGAATTGAGATAGTCAGGAAAAGACAAAAATACATGACAATTTCTGCCCTCAAAGAGAAGATAAGACTAATGCATCAATGGCTGGTGTTCAGTATAAGAGATGATGTGTTGTTAAAACCAAGCTGATTAGAGAGTAGACTCTTAACATTCAAAAGGGATTAGTACACAGATGTTTTCAAACCGCACAGTGTGTACAATTGTATCAAAATAAACGAGAACAGCAACACAGTGGATGCTGATTCACTCACCAGTAATTGGGGTTCCTTCAAAAGAGCCCTGTTGAGCTCCAGCTCAGAACGTCTGCCGCAGCCAAATGACCAGAAAATCGGAATTGGACATTTTTGAAAACTAGTAAATAGTCCATCCAGGACATTTACTATGTGAATGCCAGTGTCTACTGCAGTTGTGTGAATAAATATCATGAATGGCTTAGAAGATGGGAAGGTCGTTCTGAGGTAGAAATAGCTGGCTAAATTCATAAAAAGTAGAAGTCAAAACAGCTCTGAAATGTTAGTAGAATTAGGAATTCAGCACAAGAATATTCCAGGAGAGGAGTGAAAGGAAATTAGGTAGATCTGAACTCTATCATAGGCTAGCAGTGGTCAACCAGAAAGCACTTACAGTATCACAGGCACTTATATCCTCTCAACCTGGAGCCCCTTCTCTGACCTCAGGCTAATTATAGTCTTTTCCTCCATTACAGCTCATCTCCCAATGTCTGCATCCCATCTACTAATCAAAAATCTACCACTAGGTCCAATGCTTTATGTAGATATGCAGATTGCATAGTACACAAACATGTCACATCTAAGGGAACAATTCACATACTGTTTCCCCCAAAATAAGAGCCAGACAATCAGCTCTAATGCATCTTTTTGGAGCAAAAATTAGTATAAGACCCAGTATTATTATGTTATTATATAAGACCTGGTGTTACAGTAAAATGAAACTGGGTCTTTTATTAATTTTTGCTCCAAAATACACATTAGAGCTGATTGTCTGGCTAGGTCTTATTTTTGGGGAAACACAGTCTTGGAAAAGGGGTGGTGGTCAGTGTTCTGTAACTGCTTCAGGCTGGGTATGGGCGTGGAGCTGTCCCCACCTATGAGATTGCTGGTTAGAGATGGTGGAACAACTGGGCCCCAGAAAACCCAGGCAGCCTCCTCTATGGATTTAGTTGAGCTAAGGACTTCAGGCTGGAAGTCAGAGTTTCGATCTGAGGAACCGAAGGCCTCTGTGATGTTGAGGAGGGGAGCCTAGACAAATCCCAACTGTCATACAAGATGGCAGTTGTCTGGCTTATAGTCAACAGTGCCTGAAATTGGCAGCTGGTTGGAGGAGCTGCCCTTTTTGCTTCTGGGAGTCGGAATGACCTCCCTCCTTCCTTGAGGGGAGAGGGAACAGTCCTTCCAGTGTCCTTTCTTTTTACAAAGGGGACAAGGGCCAGTGCGTGCCCTCTTGGCCAGGCGAGGACAAGTCTTACTCCAATGTCTTTCCTGATGACCGTTGTAACAGGTGTTTGAGCCTGTCTTCAGTGGCTTCCCTCCTTGTGGGTTTGAACCTGGGTAAGGCTGTGAGGGCAGGGCACTGGCAAGGGCAACAGCCATTAATTGAGCCCTTCTCTGATCTCTTTCCGTATCCCTCTATATCCTAGGCTCCCTTTCTGTCTCATCCCTGTTGTTAAAGACCTTAAAAGCCACATCTAGAAGGACCGGGAATGGAGTCCAGGGACCCAGCTTAAGTTTCTGAAGCTTCCTTCTGATATCTGGCAAGGATGTTTGTGCTCTTGGAGGATCTAGGTTAGTAGGATCTAGGTTTGTCCAGTGCAACAAGAGCTGTGGGAAGCGAGAAGGGCGGCACCAGGTTAAGAAAGACAGTAGCCAAGAATAGAGTGCAAGCGGGGCCAAGGGACTCCAGCCTCAAGGACTGAGCCCCAAATCGGGCCAACGCATAGCTTTTATTGATTAACAAATGAGGAAGTAAAGCTTGTTAATCTCAAGATCTGTGAATTTCATACATTATAATAGGAAACTGATTCAAACCAATCACCCTTGACAGCGGAACCAAAAGTCCCCGGATGTCTTAGTAATTGTTGTAAGTACCTCCCCAAGGGACACAACCTTTATGCTGAAATGTACTAATATGAATAGATGGAGAGCTGATGTCATCACATCATTGAATCTCTTCCCAAGCAGGTTGTGGGAAGGAATGTAGTCTCAGAGGGAGAAGCTCTCCTTAGCCGGGGGAAAATGGGGGTCTATGCCCACCTCTACCCACCATGTGAGTTCTCCAGATGGCCCCTATGCATCTGTGCCTGGCTTAGGTTGTTCCTTCCTTGAGGAGTCTTACCCATCATTGACTAACCAGCCATCCTTTGGGGCCAAACAGAGACATGTGGTGTAAGCACAAAGGTGAAACAAAGTCCCTAAAAGGATCCATCTCACAGACTCTCCTTTCTTTAGGGGCAGGTACGAGGGGACAGATGGGTAGGCTGCTGCATGGCAACAGATAACAATGTTATGTCGGAGAAGTACACATACATATAAGTTTAAGAGTTTCCAACATGTTTACTGTTGAGCAAAAATCACTTGGCTAAATACACAAATAACATCAGTAAGGAGTATCCAAAAGCAGTCATAAGCTTTATAGGATAGTAACTATCACAGTAGATGCCAAAAGCTCACCAAACGGGGGGAGAACAGCACTGGAAGTCATAAATCAAAACCTTGTCAGATCTGTAGCTGAGAGAAACTCAGGCGTTTCCCATACCGCTGTTTGCCAGTTCCCAATAATGCTGCTGCTGTTGGCGTTGTTGTTGCTGTTGTTGTTGTTGTTGTGAGAAGTCAAGGTATCTTCTGATGCTATACGCTGCAAGCTGCGTACAAGTTTTCTAGGTGTTAACAAGTTCTCAAGAAGGCTAACCGTGGGGAACAACACTGGAGAGGCCGGGAACCAGCCAGCCCTCACCAGGTTCGCGGCTGGTAGTCAGGACATCCCTTGGTGCTGTAAGCTGCATGTTGCTGGATGTCTTCAAAAAGTTAGAATGATGAGAAATCACCAATGATAAATGACCAAATGATGAAATAATAATAATTACACTGTCAACTGAGGCCTGTCTTATTTACATGTATCTTTTCCAAAAATGTACCTTAGAGCCATGCTCTTTTTTCCTGCTTTCCCCTCTGGGAAATAGCCAGTTCTGGGAGGGTCCAGCAGTTACTAATATGAATGTTGCCCATCCAGCCAAAGGGCCAATTCATCCGGATAAGCAATATCTACTGTTCTTGCTGGGACCTTCAGCCCAAGGTCTTCTAAAGCCTGGCAACATGCCTGTCATGTTGTCCTGATATAACTTAGCTACTTCTTCACTTCATCTGCTGGTGTGGGTGAAACAGACAGAACAAGGAGGGAATTCTCTCAACCCCTGATCAAGAATTTCTTTAACCCTAAGCTAACCATCACCTCACAACACGGACAGAACAACAAACATCATCTCATATCTTCCCTACTTAAGAGAATGACAACAAATAGAAAACTTCATCTCACGTCTCCCCTGCTCAGGAGAATGAGACCAAAGGGGGACAGAAAAGCAACCTCATCCCATATCTCCCCTCTTGGGAAAACGAGACCCAGAAAGCAACATCATCTCATATCTCCCCTGCTCTGGAGAATGAGATCAAAGGGGGAATTTACTCAACCCCTGATCACAGCACAGAAATCATCTCACACACAGAAACAGATAAAAGCTAATAGACAAAAGCTCACATTAACCAATGAAGACAAATTTTCCTCAACATCTTCCCTACAAATACCCAGGAATAAACTTAACCAAGGATGTGAAAGACCTATATATTGAAAACTATAAGACATTTTTAAAAGAAATTGAAGAAGACACAAAGAAATGGAAAGACATTCCATGTTCATGGATTGGAAGAATCAACATAGTTAAAACGGCTATATTACCCAAAGCAACACAGATTTAATGCAATCCCCATCAAAATTCCAATGGCATTTTTTAAAGAAATAGGACAAAAAATCGTCAGAGTTGTATGGAACCACAAAAGACCCCGAATAGCCAAAGCAATCCTAAGAAAAAAGAACAATGCTGGAAGTATCACACTCCCTGACTTTAGCTTGTACTACAGGGGAACAATAATCAAAACAGCATGGTATTGGCAGAAAAACAGACACATAGACCAATGGAATAGAATTGAGAACACAGAAATAAACCCACATGGACAGATAATTTTCTACAAAGAAGTCAAAAACATACAATGGAGAAAAGACAGCCTCTTCAATAAATGGTGCTGGGAGTATTGAAAAGCCACGTGCAAAAGAATGAAACTAGACTGCTATCTGTTGCCATGTACCAAAATGAACCAAAATGGATCAAAGACCTAAACATAAAACCTGAAACAATAAACTACATAGAAGAAAACATAGGTACTAAACTTATGGACCTTGGGTTCAAAGAGTGTTTTATGAATTTGACTCCAAAGGCAAGGGAGGTAAAAGCTGAAATAAATGAATGGGACTATAGGAAACTTAAAAGCTTCTGCACAGCAAAAGAAACCATCGACAAAATAAAGAGGCAACCAACTAAATTGGGATAAGATTTTTGCAAACAACACCTCCGATAAGGGCTAATATTCAAAATATATAAGGAACTTATACAACTCAACAAAAAAAACACACCAAACAATCCAATTAAAAAATGGGCAGAGGACTTGAAGAGACATTTCTCCAAAGAGGACATACAAATGGCCAATAGGCATATGAAAAAATTCTCAACATCACTAATCATCAGAGAAACGCAAATAAAAACCACAATGAGATATCACCTCACCCCAGTCCGAATGGCTGTCATCAACAAGACAAATAGTAACAAGTGTTGGAGAGACTGTGGAGAAAAAGGAACCCTCATCCACTGTTGGTGGGAATGCAGATTGGTGTAGCCACTATGGAAGGCAGTGTGGAGGTTTCTTAAAAAATTAAGAATAGAATTACCATGTGACCCAGCAATCTCTCTCCTGGGTATCTACCCAAAAAATCTGAAAACATTTATACATAAAGACACGTGTGCTCCATTGTTTATTGCAGCCTTATTTACAGTGGCCAAGACATGGAAACAACCAAAATGTCCTTCGATAGATGAATGGATAAAGAAGTTGTGGTATATGTACACAATGGAATATTATTCGGCGGTAAGAAAAGATGAAATAGGACCATTTGTGACAACATGGATGGATCTTGAGAGTATAATACTAAGTGAAATAAGTCAGAGAGAAAAAGTTGAGAACCATATGATTTCACTGATATGTGGGATATAAAACTGAAAACAACAGAAGAACAAGACAAACAAAAAGTCATAGACACAGGTAATAGTTTAGTGGTTACTAGAGGGTAAGAGGGAAGAAGGGTGGTAGATGAGGGTAAACAGGGTCAAATACATGGTGATGGAAGGAGAACTGACTCTGGGTGGTGAACACACAATGTGATCTGTAGATGATGTATTACAGAATTGTACACCTGAAATCTATGTAATTTTAGTAACAATTGTCACCCCAACAAACTTTAAAAAGAAAAAACAAAGGGTCTGTGTTTTACTGCCCTGGGTAATTATACAATCTAAAGAAAGGAAGTTTCACTTTGCTAACAGAATCTCTGTTTACTTCCCCTGCCCCCTCATCTTTATTCAGACTATTTTCTCCCAAGTCTCTGAGATTTGTTTGCTTACCAGGGATGTGGGACTTGCAGAGTTTGAAGGTTCAGCCATTTCTTACTTCCTGAGCTCTCCGTGACCGAAAACGCTTCTATTTATTTTGAAAGTGGAAACAATGTCATTTCATTGCCCGTATGCATAACTCCAAGATGCCCAAAACAATTTTGCTAAAACTATCTATCAACTCACCTGTGGGCCGAGACTAAACAGGGAAGTTTGGGCCCCAAAGGACAATTTTTCTGAAGTTAGAGGTAGAGAGGCACAAAGTCATCTGAAATTTGTCATCTACCCTCTTTGCATTTCCCATCTCATTCCTCCCTGTCCCCTGGGGAGGCCTCACTTTTCTCTCCTTTCAATGTTGTTAGCAGTTCCTCACTCCCTTTCTTTCCCCTGCTTATCCTCTAGGATGAAGCAAAGGCTTTAAACTTGTAAACTGTGTAAATTGACTCCAAAGAACTTGAAACTGTTTAAATTGGATGGAGAGGCTTCACAGGTGGAAGTAGCAGCTATGCAGCCACATAATTCTGATGCAGCTGGCGGGGCTGCAGTCCAATTGTGTGGGCTAGTGAGCTCTGATGTCTGGAGATAGGTTTCTTGTGTGTATTTACATGACAACTGTTCCCCTGCAAACTGGAAGAATGTGGGCAGAGGCCAGGTTTTCAGTGGATAACGCAGCTCAGAATCTGTGTTTAGTAGAAGCTCGGTCTCATGTAGTAAATGATCAGAGACCCTCTGGAAATGCACACGGCAGACACAGCTGTAAGCCCATACTCTCAGAAGCACTAAAATTGGAACTTCTTTTTCTAAACGAAGTTTTCGTTTCTCATCCCATTCCACTGATGAGACAGACCCAATCTCTGTCAAGTTGGCATTTTCTCAGAGCTTCTCCAAGAGCGAGTTTCAGTTCCAGACAATCAGTATGGTTCCCAGAGCTTTGCGGGGTCAGCTCTCTGAGCCTCCTTCTCAGTGTCTTTTCTGAGCTGCTGTGGCCTGTGTGGTTGTCAGATGCAGTGCAGGCTGGTTGCTGCTGAGTTGTCCTTGTTTTTCAGTCTCATCCCTCAGCCCTGGTCATCCGCGAGTCTGCTCTATGCCATCTGAGGGCCGAGTGCTGCTCTGGGACCAGATTCTCACTGGGGTATGAAAATCTCCGCCAGGCTGTCTAGCCCTCTCTGCCTCATTCCCCACTGGCCATTCTCCAAAGGTTTGGGGCACCCCAAGGAAGCAGAGCCTTTCTCTGGGACCCCCACATTTCTGCCTCACCCCATTCCCTCCACCTCTCCCCTTCCTCAAGTCCAGAAGAACTTTCTGGTCTCCAGGGGAAACCCGATTCTTCCAAAACCTCCATAATCTACCCATGATGCTTTCCCCAAACATTTTGTGAGCGCCTAGCATTCTTTTTGTTTGCCTAAGGGCTTTTGAAGCACAGAAACCTGTAAGAAACTCCGTTTTTCTTTGCTCCGCATCCTGTCACAGCTATTTTAAGAATTTGTGACTTGAACTGGTGTGGGGTAATATATGCAAAAGGGAAAAATTGGAAAGAAAAGGAGAATGGACAGCTATGATTCACCCTCATTTGATTAACCTGTCCTTTGCTTAGAAACTGTTTAAGTAACTTTTCTGTCAAGAGCCAATTACAACAATGTCCCTAGTTAATGCCGGTGACTTGGATCTTCTAACTAAGCAGTTCTTTTTAACCGTCTTTCAGGTCACGCACGTGACCAGTTACAGTATGTGAATTATCACCGTGATTAAAAACATGAGCTTCGGAATCGCACCCAGTTCTGCACTTGCCTAATCGCTCAGTGGCCATATACAAATTTAAAACAAGAAACTTCTCTAAGCGTCCAGGTCCTCATGTGAACTGCATTAGTGTTGTTCAGAGGTGTGCATGAACTTATGTGTGCAAAACACCTAACACATGGGAAATATTAACCTTTACTTGTTTTATTATTCATCTTACGGATTTCCACTAGAACAGATTTTTTTCTTCTGAGAAAAGATCTGTAGCATAACTGCTCAGAAAATGACGTGGAATGGAGGGAGGAGGTAATTTACAGCTAAAAGTAAAGGGTAGAAGATAGAAATTTTGATCACCTCACTGGATGATTAGAGCAATTGAGAGGAGGAACAAGAGATAAATATTCTAAGTTAGTTTATCTTTAATTTATAGCCAATATGTTTAAAGTCAGGAATTCTGAGAATCTACGTTGATCAGTGGATGCTGCTTGGTAAACTTGTGTGGTTGAACTCAGATTTTCTCCTGAGCTCCCTAGAAGCTAAAGTAAAAAGGGAAACATGTATAGTTCACCTGATTCAAAGGAAGAGACATATCAAAAATAGTCATTAGTGCCGTAAGGAAAATGAGAACTTCTTCCTCAACTTGACTTTGTGTTCAGGCTGTGAGTCTGTGCTCAGAGAGATTAAAAGAAGTTGGACAGGGAGGGAGATGCAGAGAAAATGGATTAGAGAATTTAGTTTCTCTCTCTAAAATGAATAGAGACTGGCTCAGAAAAAAATTTCTCTCTGTCTAGAGCTAGCCATTTACAAAGGGAAAAAAAAGAAAAGTTACCAGCTGGACAGAGCCTCAGAAAGTCTCCTGGGGCCAGCCCGGTGGCTGAGGCGGTTGCAGCTCCATGCTCCTCACTCCAAAGGCTGCCAGTTCGATTCCCACATGAGCCAGTGGGCAATCAACCACAAGGTTGTCTGTTCAACTCCTGTCCCGCAAGGGGTGGTGGGCAATGCCCCCTGCAAGTAAGATTGAACACGGCACCTTGAGCTGAGATGTCACTGAGCTCCGGGATGGCTCAGTTGGTTGGAGCGTGGGCTCTCAACCACAAGGTTGCCAGTTCAGTTCCTGCAAAGGATGGTGGACTGTGCCCCCTGCAACAAGCAACGGCAACTGGACCTAGAGCTGAGCTGTGCCCTCCACAACTAAGACTGAAAGAACAACAATTTGAAGCTGAACAGCACCCTCCACAACTAAGACTGAAAGGACAACAACTTGACTTGGAAAAAAGTCCTGGAAGGACACTGTCCCCCAATAAAGTCCTGTTCTCCTTTCCCAATAAAATCTTAAAAAATAATAATAAATAAAATAAAATAGTAAATCCTGTCTTTCTTTATTCCCAAGATAGGTTCTTTTTATTCCTCCCAAAATACTTCCTAAGACGTATGTTGTACCAGGCTCTGTAATGTGCACTGAGGATGCAATAGTGAGCGGAAGACACGACTTCTGCCCTATGGTACCTACATTCTAATGGGAGGTACAGATAAACAGACAAAGTCATCGGAACATCGGCTAAGTACTAGAAGGAAGAAACACAAGTGCTTGAGGTAGGGAATGTTTGGATTGGAAAGGGTTGGGATTTGGGAGCTTCAGGGATAATCCATTTGATAAAGTGACATGTGAGCCAAGACCTAAAGGATAAGAAGGTACCAGACATACACAGAGAAAGAAAAAAATCCTTGTAGACAGAGGAAAGAGCAAGTGCAAAGACTCCATCATGGAGAAGAGCATGGCATCTAGCTGGAACATACAGAGCAAATGGGAGAGGGGTAGGAGATTTTTGTGGAGAGAGAAGCAAGGCTTGTATCACGTAAGGCTTTGTGGCAATAAGAGCACGTGCTTCGTTCTACATGTGATGAGAAGCTATTGATGGGTTTTAAGATGGAGTATTTTAAGATGGTCTGATTGGTGATTTCAGAAGTCCACTCTTGCTGCTGCCAATGGGGAAGAGAATAAAAAGAGAGGCAGAGAGGAAGTCAGGAAGGGCCATCATCCTTGCCTGGAAGCCACAGCAATTCCCATCTTCCAGACTCATCCAGGACAGCAGCAGCTCATCAGATGGGCCCCATGCTGGGAAGGAGGAGCCTGGATTTGCCTGCTTGTCAATTCAATTCTCCTGGTCTTGCCAGGGAATTCTGTGCATATCCTACTGGGCGGATCATGAAATTGACTTCAAAAATTAGGAATGACATGGGTTCTTTTAAAAGTGATGTATTTTAATATTTCTTGGATGTTGTATGAGAAACTTTCCCTCGAAAAGAACATGTGCCTTTTCATTCCAGTCTTCGGCTTTAAAAATCCCCTTGACCAAAGCTTTGTTCTCCCTGCCCCAGACACTAGGGAAGCCCAGAAAGGGAGTGAGAAAAACAGGAGATGCAGATGTGAGTGGTCTGCCCTCGCTGTGTGACATTAGGGAAGACCCTTCCCTTCCCCAGTCTCTCCTTGTGTTGCAAGTGAGGGCATTTGAATAATAATCTCTAAGGTTATCCTTTCAGCTCCTAAGGGTCTGTGACTCTTTGGTCTTGGGTTAGAGCAAAGATCAGAGGTTGATCATCATCTACTGATTCTTCTGAGGTGACCCCAGTGGGAAATAGCTTAAGGTTCTGTTACTGTGTTTTTTCGGTCCGTTTTCCTGAAACCCCATTTTGGGGGTTAACATGCCAAGAACCTATGTTGGAATCAGGTAATTTTCAGCCTTTTCCCTTCCATGCCCTAAATCACCAAGTGAAGGTGTTGGAGGGCATTTCTCCTGGCATAGTCATTGCTTCTGCTGATGTGTGAGCTGGGGTGCCGAAGGCTGGCGCTCACCAGCCCCACCCCTGCCTGTGCTTCTGGGGCTCCTCTTGCTGGTTTCTTTGTTCTGCTGGACCATTGTCATCAATGGCACGAGTTATCTTGCTGTTCCCACTGCCCATGAATCAAGCTCTTGATAGCCCAAATGAAATAAGGAGATTCAGGGTGAAAAAGTGGCTGCATTGCTCAGATGCTAATGAAGACTCATACATTTGTGTTATCGGAGACTGGGCCCTCCTTGGAGCAATGTCCAGGGTTGGCTTTCATACCGGGAGTCAACCCAGCGGAGTCTGGGCTAGATTCCCAGACTGGGGGTTGACCCCGGGCCTTTGAGCAGAACTGGGAATCTTAGCTGCTTCGGCTGCCAGAGGATGGGCCCTCTTCCGCATGGTGTCCAGGTTCTTGGCGTCTCAAGCAAAGAATTGAATGAGATACCGAGGTAAAGTAGTGAAAAAGCAGTTTATTAGAAGAAAAAGTACACTCCAAAGGGTTTGGCACGGGCCCATGAGCAAAAGCAAGGCTCAAAAAAGGTGTGGCTCACAGGAGCCTGGGGGTTTCATCTGGGGTGGGCTGTTCCTCTTTAAGTGTGGGACCATTTGATTGACACCTGTGATGGACAAGGGGCTATTACCTCACTTCTTCAGACTGCGCATGTTCTCTGCAGTTTGCAATTGTTAACTATAAGCTGATTGGCCCTTCCACCCTACACCTGAGCTGATAGTTTTGGCGGGCTCTGCAGCTTGAAAGGCTTTGTTAGCTATTAAAGTAATTTCCCCTGGCCTTGTTATGGTCTCCACCTTAATCCTCAACACTGTGGCCATGTCCCTGACTGCCTGCTTTTTGTTGTTGTTGTTTGTTTGTTTTTGTATCCCAATAGGGGTAGATAATTACAATGAAAAGGGGAAGTTTGGAACAGAGGGGAGGTCTTCTGGGCAGCCGCATCCTGTGGGTTGTGTTGGATGCCTAGACATGCAGAAACCCCATATCTCTCTCTAACTGCCTGCCCTTGTTTTCCCCTTGAGAGACATGATCCCCATAAAATCTCTATGGGAAGTTGAGGGACAGGAGTGTTAAGCCATATTTAGTCCAGGAGCAGAAAGCTTATCTTCAAAGCCATCTTGTCTTGTTCCTGTCTTGCTTTATCTCCTGGGTGTTGGACGGCAACCTGGGTGCGACAGTGTGGAGCTGGAGGTCCTGGTCACTCTCTGAAACCCTTTGTCAACAAAAGCCCCCTGAAGCATTGAAGTGGGAACAACCTCGTCTACCCTCTCCTATAAAACTCCACACCCCTTTTGCTCAGAGAGGTTATGGTCTTTTCTAGCCTGATCACCCGCAGCTCAAACATGCCAAATAAATTCTAATAGACCAATCTTGGTCTCCCACGACTCATTCCTCCAGCCGTGCCTCACAATTTGGGGGCCTGCATGGGGAGCTGCCGTCAGCTACCCCGCGGCGGACAACATAGGTAAGTCTTTCACCCTCTGACTCACTCAGATTTGCCCTCCGCCGGATCTGAGGAAACCAACAGTGGGACGCCCTACCGTTTTCCCTTGTCCTCGGGTCTAGACTTTACCTTCTTTTGCCCCCTATTCATTACTGTGGGCTCCGGCTCCTCCTCTTACCCCAGGGATTCCCCTTAGGGATCCCCTTGGAGCACATTAAGGGCCTACCAGAACTCTTGATCTCAATATTCTCCAAGACTATGGGCTGCTCTTACCCCGAGGACTCCCCTTTGGGGGATCCTTTTGGATCGCATTAAGAGAGGCTGAGATTTAGACAACTATCCGCTGGCAGGGTAAGTGGAGCGAGGTCCCCTACTTCCTGGCTTTCTTTGAGCTGCGATGGGACTTGTCCCATTTCCCACCTAAGGGTGAGTCACGCCTCTTAGGTTTAGCTTCAGTCTCTTCTACCTCTGCTCTGGAAGCCCCTGATTTTCCTCTCCTCTCCGACCTCCGCTAGTTCAACTCCCCCCACCGTGTAAACCCGCTGTCTCCGCGTCACCACCCAATACTTCCTCCACTGCTGCCCCATCTGCTCCCGACCTTCTTCCCCTCCTCATGCCCGGTCCTGGCAACCGTGTGCACCCCCAACGACCCAGATGCCTCTCAGGGAGGTGGCGGGCACTGAGGGCCCTGTGGGGGCCCATGTCCCTTTCTCGATGACGGACCTGGGTGGGATTGAACCTGGGCTTTTCTTCTGATCCCTCCCACTTTGCTGGAGAGTTGGAGTGCCTCACCCTTGGCTGTGACCTTGCTTGGTGGGACATCTGTGTTTGCCAAAATAACGCCCATCCCCCTGGGGAGAGCCTTTCCCGCCCAAGATCCTAACGAATTAGCAGACTCACCCCCAGCCCAATCCCGACCCCCTAAAGAGCGACCGTATGGCTAATTGTCTCCTTCAGGGCATGAAGGCAGCCATTCAGAAAGCTGTCGGTTATGAGGAAGTTAGGGAAGTCTGCCTGGACGCCAGGAGAGCCCCGCTGCTTTCAGCCGCTCTTGCCCTGGCCCAGGGCCTCCCCCTACGCGGCCGTCGTGGCCCCTGGGAGTCGGATTTGCCTCCAGCCCCTCAAGGCTCAGGAACATCCGCTTCCCGGCCCCGGGCCAACACCAGCCTGCGGCACCAGCAGGTGGAACTAACCTTTCCCTCCTGGGGATGCTCGGCACCCATGAAGAATGAAGGGCCCGGCCTCGTCACAGGCCTCCACGCCCGCCACACGCAGGAGGAGCCGGGTAACTCTCCTGGTTGCCGGTAAGGCCACTTCTGTCTAGACCAGGGGCCCCGTGCTTGGCGCCCCCGGAATTTTCGAGCAAGCTCTGTCCGTCTCGCCCCGATTGTGGGGGTCGATGGGACACTTCCTCACCCCGTGGCTACCCCACCGCTTTTGTGTTCCCTGGAGGGACACCCTTTTAAGATTCCCTGCGCCGCGTCTTCCCCGTGCTTCCTCATGCACTGCAGGGGCCACCCCAGGGGCGCTGGCCTTGTCGCCATTGGTGACAACAAGGCTGGCAGGGAGGCCGCGGCGCCCTCCTCGGCTCTCCAGAGCCTGTTCCCAGCCAGGGAGCCACCTGGGCGGCCCCTGTCTACCTCCGCCAGACGGCGGGCCCGCTGTCCGCGTCCCTCTCCCGGTGGCCCTGTCCCACCTCCGCGCTGCCCCTGCGCTCCAGCTTTCCTCAGCCCGCGTCGCCGCCCTTACCTAGGCAAGTCCGCCCTCTTTCACCTCCGACTCGGTCAGATTTGCCGCCCGATCCAAGACCTAGCGCTAGGCCTGACCGTGTCCCCGGACAGGCCCGGGGTCAGCCATGGGCAGGGACGCCCGCCCCGGTCTGCACCCTCCGCTCCGCGGGACCTGGGGAAACCGACAGCCGGACGCCTGCCATTTTCCCTTGCCCTCCGGTGATGAAGACGGTCTAGACTTGACCTTTTCCCCCCATCCTTTACCTCACCCTTCTCTGCTGTCTCCCCTCCCCTGGACACCGGGACTGGGAAGACCATTTTTTAAAATTAACGCCTCTTGCATTTAGCTGACTAATCGCTCTCTAATCCGAGCTCTGAACTCCTCCCAGGATGAGAGGCCCCCTTTTCCTTGAGGATTTGTTTGGGAACATAACCCACCCAACTAACTCCCTTACAACTAATGCTTCCAACTAACTCCCTTACAACTAATGCTTCCAACTAACTCCCTTACTACACAGGCTCCAAAACCTCTCTTCCAACCCGGTACCTCCTCTCCATCCTGTATCTTCCTGACCTCCAAGCCCCTCTGGTTACTCGCACTCATAGGCTCCCTGATCACCTTGTTGCTCCAATTACTTTTTGGCTTCTTCTTGCTCCGTCTGCTTATTAACTTTATCTCACCACACTTACAAGAGCACTGGGACAGCCGCCTCACCCAAAACTCTAATTGGGGACCCTGATTTCACTGATATGTGGTATATAAAACTGATAACAACAAAAGAATAAGACAAACAAATGAATAAACAAAAACTCATAGGCAATAGTTTAGTGGTTACCAGAGGGTAAAGGGGGAGACAGGTAGTAGATGAGGGTAAATGGGATCAAATATACGGTGATGGAAAGAGAAGTGATTCTCAGTGGTGAACACACAATGGGATTTATAGATAATGTAATACAGAATTGTACACCTGAAATCTATGTAACTTTACTAACAATTGTCACCCCAGTAAACTTAAAAAAAGATACTTTTATTGTCACTTCTGTTTAATAGATGAGGAACTGAGAGTTAGAAAATTTAAGTGATTTCTTTTTTGAAGTCATTTTCAGTGTATACTGACCATTGTGTTAATACAGTCCATAGGTATGCTAACTATTGTGTCCATATGTCTTAAATGAATGACCTTCAAAGTCCAACAGGGACCCTCCGTCTTCATACAAGGTTGGTGAGCAATTCATTTTCTGCTGGGAATAATTACAGCCATATTGCATGACTATTATGAAAACTTAACAAATTTCTATAAAGTTAATGGAATATTACCTCATACAGAAGAAGGACCCCAATAAGAGAATGCCATTTATCATTAATTCAATTTCCTTGCTTATTTTCACCATCTTCTTCTAGGCTCACCTTTAAGTTCAATACGACAAATCGGCATTTCCCTAGACCTGAGGTTATGCTGTAATATTCTGTGCTTGTGGAGAAAAAAATTGGGGGTTCAGTGTTGGCCTTTTCAGTTGAGCTCTTTGGGCTGTGGTAGTTTCTAAAGCATGAAGTGTGGGGTAGGAATGTTTCCCTTTGGATTTTAAAGAACAGTAGTGGGGACCTCTACCCTTTGCAAGTGCTTTTAAAGGACTGAAGAGAAGCTGACCAGGACCCTAAAATTCCATGCAATAAGTTCACGGGGCCGGTAGGAATAAGGGTAAAGAGAAGAAGAGGGTCTACCCCATGAAGTATTGGAATAATCAGCTAATGGCTCTGAAGAGCAGCCAGTGGTGAACCTAACACTGATCAGGACTGTTGCATAGACACAGATGTAGGAAACGATGATATAAAGTAGAAGAGAAAATGTCAGGAGGAGGAGATGAACTGAGAAGGAGGACCATTCTGGGGGAAAATCCAATGGCACCAGTTGTCCACTCGCATGACCTGATGCCTCCAGTGGAATGCCCTCTCCACTCCACTCCCCACTTGGCCTCAGTGACTCCCCTCCTTCCTGTCTTCTCTCTGTAACACAAGCAAACTGATGCACATTATTCTTTGTGCTCAGGGCTCCCTATTCTTGTTCCTCAAAATACAACAGGTTAAACGTTGTTAACAAGGAGGCATTTATGGACTCTTACTTCCCACAACCTGCCAAAGGGAATCATATTTGGCCAACTTGATATCTCCTCCCCCCCACCCCCCCACTCTGCTAAGGAAGAAGGGTTTCCTTGCTGGGAAAAGACTTAGGTGAACATAATGCAGTGAGAGAGATGGGAAAAGGGAGGAGAAAAAGGAAAAATCATGCAAACTCAGAACAGACTTTTTGTCCGATGGATTGAGGAAAGTATGGTCTGAGTAAGGTGAGGAGTGAGGAAAAGGAGGAAAAAGAATGTTAATAAGTATTGCTGTGGACTTTATATTTAGATTCTTTCCAATGGTCTTTAAGGGAATCCAATGGTCTTTAAGGAATCCAAGTTGGGTGTTGAAGTAAGCTTGCATTTGTTCAGAGATATGGTCTGTCAGATATATTAGGATTACAGTAATATTTCTCTCTTTGTCAAATTGTGTGTTTGTGTGTGATTGTTTCATTTATTAATGTGTCTGTGTTCTCTTTAGGTGGTAATGAAGGAAGGAAAGGGTCTATTTAACAACAGACAACAATCAAGCCCAACGCCTTAGCATAGTGCCTGACACACAGGAAGTCCTCGGTTAAGAATACCTTGAAGAAACAAATGGGTTAGTTTTAGCTGCACTTCATTCTCTGCTTCCTAGATCAGAGCAATTAATATATCCAACCATGAAAATATGTTTGACTCCTGACAGCATCAGATCCAGGGAAATGGGACACTCCCTGGAACAGTGAAGTCATCTAACACAAGTCTAAATACTTGACATTATATGTGCAAATGTGTCCTAACGTCCTAGAGGTCACAATATGTCCCTCTTACTGACACACCCCACGGCCCTGCATGAGTGCTCATCCCCAGTGTTCTCAATCAATATTTTCAGCAACTAAAAGGTTGATCCTGGTGATTTTTAGCCAGAGAGCATTTTCAAAGTCATTAAATAACTTATTTTAATGACAAAAGTTTTAAATACATTAGAATAAAATAATTTATGGGAAAGAAAACTCCCCAAACTGGTATGTACCTGGAACTACTGATTAAGGATGTATAAGGGTATTGACTCAGAGTTCTCTGAATTTGAAAATTTACAAGGCTGACTGACAGCCCATACTGTGACACCCAAAGCAGAAGCAGCAGAAGAAATAGTACATGTCACGGACTTCATCAAATTGAAAACCTTTTGTACATCAGAGGACTCTGTGAGGATAGTGAAAGACACCCCTCAGAATGGGAGAACATATTTGTAGATCATATATGTGACAAGGTTAATTGTCCAGAATACAGACAGAGCACTTGCATCTCAATAGCTGAAATGCAAAGAACCCAGGTTAAAAATGGGAAAGGATCAGAATAGACAGGATAGAGGTTGTGGAGAAACTGAACCCTCATATACTTTTTGGGAATATAAATGTACTCATAGCTGTGGGGAAAAGCTCGGTGGTTCCTCACAGAGTTACCCATAGGGGTCCCCTACGACCCAGCTATTCCACTCCCAGCTACACTGAAATCGCTACACTCAATATGTGCACAGGAATGTTCATTGTAGCAATATTACAAATAGCCCACAGGTGACACGTCTACAATGTCCACCCATGGCTGAATGGATAAACCAAGTGTACCATATACACAGGATGGGATATCGCTGAGTCATATAAAGGAAGGAAGCACTGACGCGTGCTGCAACATGAAAGAGCCTTGAAATAAGCTGAGTGAAAGCAACTAGACAGAAGGCCACATAGTGTATGATTCCAATTATATGAAATATCCAGAATAGACAAATCCTTGGCGACAGAAAGTATCTCAGTGCTGGCCTGGAGGTAGGGGTATGTTATACTGACCTGTACATTTGTAAAACTGGAAATATTGTAAGGGTGAAATTCAGTAAATCAGTAAATCAGACTTGGCTAGTTTGCAGTTTGACTCACCATATAGCTTGTTAAATAACCACTTATAATTACACTTAGTTTGTTTGCAGTTAGATCCACCCTGATAGTCATCTGTTTTCTCTTTCTCCCCTCACTGATTAATTTAAGAACTCTGTTTTGTTCCCTTTCTCAAGGCTACCCATACTTCGTTAAGTAACAGAATCCTAACCTGATTCTTCCTTAATCCTCAGGAATCCAATTTAAAACTCCCTTGAAGTTTTTACTGGTGACACCAAAAAGCCCCAGGCTGTGATGGTCAAGGCTGAGTCTGTAGTCAGGGGATAATATCTTCAAACAGCCCAGAACCCAGGAAGCGACATCCTCCTTCTGACCTGCCTGACTGACTCCCCCTTTCCTATATAAGAAAAAGCTACCTTGAGGTGAGGTGCAGCCATCCCTATTAGACTCTGCACCGGCGTCTTCCTTCCCCCACCACTGGTGTTTCTCTCCTTAATACCCAAGACAGCCATCATCTTTAGACACTGCCATGGGCATTCACTCTGCCCAACCTTTAATAAAACCTTTTCTGCTCTCCCACCTTGTAGAGTCTTGTGTGAATGCTTTCACCTTCTGTGAGCGACCAGGGGTTAATTCCACGCCAGGACATTTTGGTGCCCAATTCCGGGAGCTCCACTCTGCCTCCTTCTCACTCCCTCAGGAGCTCCTGGAATTCGAGTCTGTTTCCTCCTCTCTGATAGTTCACCTCTGCCTTCTCTGCTCAGGAGCCTCTCCCAGAAGGGTATTAAACCCTCCCTCTCCTCTGGCTCCCTGTCTCCTTTACTTTTGCTTTTCATGAGGCGCCTCCAGAGTCTAGCCGGGCTTCAGTTGCTAAATACATATGCCTGGGGACGTGTTGCGAAGTGCGACAAGGGCAGTGAGGATGCGAGAAGGGGAGGTTTGGGTTAAGTTTTTAAGCAAGAAACAACCAGAGACTTAATGCAGTTAAATCTCTCCGAAGGCCAGGCGACTCTCAGTCTCAGAGGGCTGGAGCCCAGAATAAAGCAGCTGGCTGGAGGTTTTTATTGATAGGTCTATAACTACAAGAAAGCAACATTGTTTCTTACACGGTCTGTGAGGCTCAGACTTCATAACAGAAAAATGTTTATTCCAATCACCCTTTGTCTGTAAACAGCCGAAGCACAAAGTCCCAGGATGTTTTGTACCTAAAGTATGTACCTTTTCAGGATCAAGTCTTTCACATTGTAACAACTCTGCTGAGAGAAGTGGAAACAGGTGCAAGGGGAAAGCCAGAGCCAGCAACAGACTTTCCCAAGCAGGGGGAAGGGGAGGCAAGGCCCCTTCCCATACCTGTCCAAGGCAGCTCGTTTGGGGTCCCCACTCGGTTCCGCCTGGCTTAGGTTGTATCTTCCGTGAGATATCTTACCCGTCTTTGGCTGCAAACCATCTTGTGGGGACCAGACAGAGAGACATAAGGTGTAAACACAAGGATGGAACAGAGTCCCAGAAAGGCACAATCTCACAGACTCTTCTTTCCTTAAGGAAAGACATGAAGGGACAGTTGGCTAGGCTGTTGTGTGACTACAGGGACGTCATGGGGTGCTGAGAATACCATGGACCAGGTCAACGACCCCTGACCTTCGCAGTGCTGAGGACACTCTCACAGCTAATGGTCAGTCTCATTCTCTCTCTGAAGTACACCATGAGTGCACTAATTCCATAACTCCAGCGATAGAGACCCCTCAAAAAGTGGTTGAAACTCAGGGAAATGCCCTTGATTTCCTGGCCTAGCACTCACAAACCACTACCCCGGCAACCATAGGAGGTGGCCCCTCTATTCTGCAAGCTGGGAACTTGTCTCTGCTGTCAGAGCCTAAAGGCTAATCACCAGCACCTGTTCTGGGCTTGTACGCTGTCTGTGCTTCACGCCAAAGTTTCTCTGAGGCTAATCTGGGCCTCTGTCTGAGGCCCATCTGTGGTACCATGCTGGGTAGAAACCGGGTTTTGACCCGCAGCTCCTCATTTCAGGAGGATTTGGTTTTGTGAGTATTGTGGTTTAATTGTGACTTATTTGTATTGTTTTATTTGCCTCTACTCTGTCTTTTCCCTTTTCCTTTTCTGTTTGTGTCTTAGACACCAAACTGATGGGGAGCTCTGTATCCATACCTTCTGAGAGCCCTCTATGTCCTATATTAGCCAACTGGTCAATTTATAAGCCAGCGATGTTTTATTATAACACCGCTTGGCCCATATACGTTCTAAATTCTAAGGAATGGTAGCCTCTCAAAGGCTTTTTAAATTATACTATTTTTGAAGTTAAAATTGTTTTATACACCAACTCTATATTTAAAAACTTGGCAAAACTAAGTCACGAAAGGCTTTTCTAACTCTCAGTAAGCTTTAAGATCTTGCACATAGCCTGAATTATAAACAAAGTTACTGCTGGCTGCGCTGCAGCCTGAGGCTGAGGTAACTGAAGAGAGAAAAGAAACGAAAAAAGAGGCACTTATATTAATAAAAGGTAAGCCAGCTGATTCTCAAGCCAGATCCCACCCTCACCCCTTGTGAAGCCTCTTTAAGGTTGTAAGGACAATTATAAGATCTGAGGTCCTCTTTACAATTATTAGTAGTTCTATTCATATATATAACCTCTAATATCTGTGCTTGTCTCTGTTTCATATGGAGTGTTTCTGCCTCTGGATGGTATTATGTTTTACAGATGCTTAGACGTGGTTTCTCAAAATCGGTTAGCAACTTAAGATTTGTTTTACTAAGTTGTGTTAAATGATAAATATTATTAACTATCTAGGTATTGCAAAACAATAAAAGACTGAAATATTTATTAGATACTGCGTTCATCTATTTTGGTTTCTTGTCACAGGAAAGCTAAAAGATAGATTAAGATCTGTTAATAAATATATCTTATATTTTATACAAAAGCCTATGCTTTTACACGGATGGACCTAGAGAACATTATGTTAAGTGAAATAAGTCAGACAGAGAAAGACAAATACCGTATGATCTCACTTATATGTGGAATCTAAAGAAAAGAATAAGTGAATGAACTAATCAGAAACAGTTTCGGAGACATTGAGGAAAAACTGAGGGTTGCTAGATGGGAGGGGGGGTGGGGTAAGGGGGAAGGTGAGGGGATTAGAAAGCAGTCAGTAACCACAAGATGGCCACAGGGTTCCGAAAGTTAATTAATGTAATCAATAATGTAAAGATTTTGTAGGGTATCCGATGGACACTTGTCTCGTTTAGGGAGACCACCTCAGGGATGGTGTAGATGCCTGATCACTGCACTGTACACCTGAAGCTGAAGCTGAATAATAATGAATATCAGCTACAAGTTATATATATATAAATACACGAGAAGCAGAGTACATTAGGAATAGAGACAGTGGAAATGTAATGGCTGTGTGCGATTTCAGAGGGATAGTGGATGGAGGAGGGGGATTGACAAAGTGTGAGGGATCTAAATGATAAATGTCTAAATATTACTTTGTTTTGTGCACCTGAAACCAATAAAAAAATTTAAAAATAAAGAAGTCTTAGTGTCCAAATAAAACTTGCACCTGGCAAAAAATAAATAAATAAATAAAAAAGATCAGCTGTCCCATGTCACCATGGGGAATATTCCTAGAAATGCTCGAGTATTAAAAATATAATTTGACTCTTTTGACAAGAGTCAAAATGTGGAAGGAACCCAAATGGCTAATGGATAATCAAAAAGTGGTATATAGCTCTACAATAGAATATTATTCAGTGTTAAAAAGGAAGGGAATTCTGACACTGGCTGTAACATAGATGAACCTTGAAGACTTCATGCTAAGTGAAATAAGCCAGTCACAAAAGGACATACTGGATGATTCCGTTCATTAAGTACATGGAGTAATCAAAGTCATAGAGACAGAAAGTAGGATGGTGGTTGCCAGAGCCTAGAAGAAAACGGGGAATGAGGAGTTATTGTTTAATGGGACAGAGTTTCAGTTTTGCAAGGTAATCAGGAAATGGATGGTGTAATGGTTGCACGACGATGTGAATGTACTTAATGCTACTAAACTGTACACTGAAAAATGATTTATCAAATATATGGTGATGGAAGGAAAAAAAAACCTATGCTTTTGAATGTTACAAAATATGTTCCTGGATTTGCCAATGAAAATGCTAATAGCTTACTTTTAGTTGTCAGTAAAAACTAAGGCTGTGAAGGTTATAGATTCTAATTAATATATACAAATAATGTGTGTTTTGAAGGAAGGCATAAGGTATGGAAATGCATTTTTGAAGGAACTGAAAAAAAGTAGTTTGTCCTAAAGATGGTTATTTCTGAATGAGTGAGAAGAGACAAACTAAGAGGGACTAAGAAAGTTGTCGGATTTGAAGGAAAATCTTGAAGGAATTTTATATATGGTTAAGCAGAATGGAATTAATTAAGTATAAATATCAAAAGTAAGCTGGTGCAAAATAAGAGATAAGTTTTCTCTCTCTGCTAAATAAGATAAAATTTGTTAGACTATCGGTCTGCTATTGATATTATGAAAAATTTCTCTGCCTGAAAAGCAAAGATTATATGTGTCATCAAAGTAATTTCTATTTTATATTGTCTTAATTAGGTTTTTGGTTGCTCAAAAACTAAATCTAAGAACTAAGTTTTGCTAATAGTTACGTAAACATACATTTTAGGACTGCTAGAGTTCCTGTGCCCTCCTCTGCCTCAGAATATAGGCCATCGAAAGGAAATTTAGCCTCATGTTTTCCCTAACCTGCCAGGATCTTATAATGGTTCTGGCCCACTATTGCATCTCTGATAAAGAGGCTCAGATTAAATGTCTTTAACAACTGAGACAGGAAAACAAAGAAAAAAAGAAAGAGTGAACCTGGAGGAGGCCAAACACAGGCCAGACTTTTGGCCCCAGTTATAGAGAACCCAGGGCTGAAGCCACCTCAGGGCTCCCCAGGAACCCCAGAAGAGGAAACACCAAACAAAGGAGCCTGCTTTGCATGTGGAAGCCCAGGCCACTGGAGTAAGGAGTGTCCTGGTCCTCCAGGGTAGCTATGCCCCTTGTGCAAACTAAGGGCATTAGAGGAGAGATTGTCCCCTGTTCTTAAGGGAGCAGGGACTAACTCCCTCCCCATAAATGACTGTGACCACTGATGGGCCTGAAGTTCCCAGTGTCTCCCAAGCTTTCTTACCACAGGGGTAGAACTGCGGGTGATCCTTGATGTAGCAGGTAAGCAGTTAGTTTCCTGATTAATATAGAAGCCATTTATTCTTTCTTGACTACTCACTCTGGACTTATTTATTTCCTCTAAAACCTACTGGGTTGTAAAGGTAAAAAAAAAAAAGCCTCAGATTTGGGCTTATTTTTCTCAGCTTCTTCCTTACCATCGGTCTATACCTTAGAGAAAATATAAAATGAATAAATCAGACTTAAAAAGGACTCTGAAAAAGTTTTATCAGGAGACTTCTAACTGCTGCTCATTGCTTTGCATTCTGACCTCAATTCCGTTTTTTCTTATGTTATTAACTTGGGAGAGGTTCCGTAGGCACTTAGGAAATATTGGGGACTGGTAGCTCCCCCAGGCCAGCCCCTATATACGTTGTAGCCCTGGAAAACTAGGGGACCAAGTACTATTAGAAGCCTAGAGGGAGGGGTCTTTAACAGGCCAGTAAGCTCCTAAATGGAAGGGACGCTTTGCAGTCCTTCTGGGCATCCTAAGTGCTATGAGGCTTCAGAGTCAGTCATTGGGTCCATTTCCCTGGAATCAAACCTGTTTCATTTAAGTCTCCACAGGACTCCTCCAGAAGGAAGAGTGTCACCCCTGTTCCTATGAGCCAATTGAAGACCTCAAGCTCTTCTTCAAACAGACAAACAAGTCAATCTCCCAAGGTTAGGTAAGTATTGATAACTGGTAGAGCGGCTCAATATTGCCTTTCTGCTTAGCCTTTTTTTCGGTCCAGCTTTCCTCTCTACGTATGCCCGACCTGGGATCCCCATTAAACACATCATCATGACTTTTGGTCCCTTTCGCTCTCTTCTTGGTCCAGACTCCCCCAGGGAGAGTGGGAAAGTAACTTTATTGTCAATTTTCTGATACTGCTAATCTTTGGCCCCTGTCTTTTAGTCTCATTGTCAAGTTTGTGTCATCTGGGTCACAGCGGTTTTCATCTACAGATTGTCACCTGCCAAGGTTCCAACTCATTCTTCCTGAGGATAACAAGCTGTGCCAGCAGCTACTTGAGCAAGTAGCCTGGGTTCTTTTCTCTTGAAGTTCCTCCATGGCCCCGTCCCCGCTATAACCCACAGGCACGGACTATGCCCACTCTCAGCAGGAAGTAGGAAGAGTGGTCATCACCCCAATCGGTGCCCCCAAACCAGTGATTAAACCTCATCTACTACTTTGACATTATAGAAATAAATGAACATATCACGGGGCGAATGTAAGGGTGAAACTCAGTAAATCAATAATACAGATTTAGCTAGTTTGCAGTTCGACTCACTGCCTAGCCACCTATAATTAGACTTAGTTTGTTTACAGTTATATCAACCCTCATATGGTTCAGATATCCTTAATGTTCATAGATTTACATGTAAAACTCAGGGGTTTTTGTACACTCACGATTTGAATGTACAATCTGAATAAGGAAATACAGGCTTATAATGTCAGGTCATCTCTTTTCTCTTTGTTTCTCCCTCACTGATTAAATTTAAGAACTCTGTTTTGTTCCCTTTCTCAAGGCTACCCATACCTCGTTAATTAACAGAATCCTAACCGGAAAAGAACAATTTCTTAATCCTCAGGCACCCAGACACCAGAATCCACTTTTACCACTCTCTTGCAGTTGTTACTGATGACTCGTAAAAGGCCCAGGCCATAGTGGCCCAGTCAGTTGGGAGATAACATTATCTTCCAACAGACCAGACCCCAGGAAGTGACATCAGTCCTTGGACCTGCCTCACAGACTCCCCCTTTCTTATATAAGAAAAAGCTAACCTGAGGTGCAGCCATCTCTATCAGACCCTGCATCTGATGATTCCCCTCTCCCTCCCACCAGTGTTTCTCTCCTTACTACCTGTGGCAGCCATCATCTTTAGACACTGCCATGGGTATTCCTTCTGCCCAACCTTTTTGTTTTTCAATTGGAGAATATGAGGGAACAGTGTGTTTTCCCTGGACCCATCATGTGGGGACAGAGTCCCAGAGAGCAGTTTGCAGGCTCTCGGCCTCACGTGGAAACGTGCTGCAGGCTTGGGTAGTAGAGGGCCATCAGCTGTGGCTAGTTGGCCGTCAGCTGTAACCAGTTAGCCAATTAACCACTGATATAACTGCCACGGCTGCGCTGGTTTGTCAGTTGGTTGGGTGGCAGGCAGAGAAGCGGACAGCAGGTCGCATGTCGTGTGGATCCAGCCTCCACTGAGACTATAGTGGTATGACTCCCCTACCTATGGCTTTGTGGGTGTTCCTTTTTGGCCTAGCCACATCCTGCGTTCTTATGTGGGGAGCAGGAGCTGAGACCCCGCAGGCCGCCTCGCATGACAAATGGCACAGCGAGCAGGGTCTCACTCATGACACATCAGCTCCAAGTCAAGTCGGTGTTTTCAAATAGTTGTGGAGGGTGCAGCTCAGTTCCAGGTTAAGTTGTTGTTTTCAACGGGTGCAGCTCACTGGCCCATGTGGGAATTGAACTGGCGACCTTGGTGTTATGAGCACTGCTCTCTAAGCACTGAGCCGACTGGCCGCCCCTCTGCTCAACCTTTAATAAAACCTTTTCTTGCTCTCCCAGAGGTTAATTCCCCACCCTGATAGATGTGGCTCAAATATCCTAATGTTCACAGTTTTACATGTAATACTCAGTGGTTTTTGTACACTCACAATTTGAATGTACAATCTGAATAAGGAAATACAGCCTTTTATATTTCAAAGTTCTCTGGGGACTGAGTGAAATGTGACCGGACACATTTCCTTGCAGCAAAATGCACCCTGAGAATTCTAGCATCTCACACCTGTGGCTGTGCTGAGAGGAGTTCTGCGCAGGCTGGGGTGAGGGGTCTCTGTCGCCAGAGGCTCATGGGGATGTCCAAGAGAAGAGACATCCTAGAGCAGTAGTATGTCCAAGGTAGAATTCAAGATTGAGAGATTCAGGAAAGTGGAAGTGATTTTACTTAAAATGAGGACATAGTTAAGAGGAAAGTGTGGGAGAACTCAGAGAATGAGTTGCTCTGAAAAACTCATAATCAGAGGTATTTATCTTTCCCAGGGCAGGAATTGGTGACCTCCTAATGACATGGTTGATTCTTCTCCTCTCGTGGGCGGGACGTTCTGTATTCTACTTATCCTTCCTTATTTGATTCATGTGGAACATTGTGGCGGGCCAGCCGCCACGAGTCGAAAGGTACCTGAAAGGGGGAGTGGAAATGAAAGAAAGAGGCACACACAAATGATGATGCGGCCGGTCTCCAGTGATAGTGGAGCACCCTGTTTAATTATCTTCACCAATATATACCCTATGGGTACGTGCAGTTTAACAATCACAGGTATGCATTACCTCACAGAAGGTAAATTTCTAACTTCAAAGAAACTACAGAGTCACTACAAGACTCCCCAAAGTAATTAACATACGAAAGAGACTACCATTTGCCCTGATAGCCATCAGTTATCTGTGTCCGGGAAAACCAGCCACTCCCACCTCATTTCTTCAGTAGCCTGCAAGCCTCCTGGAGGGACAAGCAGAACAAAGTCTTAGGACTTGAAACAAGTTAATCATGAACTAAGCCAGGCCGCAAGTTTCCAGAGAAACAAGAAATTATGGCTCCCCACAGTTAAGATTTTCTTAGTTGTTTCTCTGTCGATGTTTATTTGGTCTTCTATGCTTCTCACAGTCAGCCAACAATTTTGACGCACAATTCAACGAATTTTTGCAACATTTTGATCAGTTCTGCTCCTTCCTGGCTGCCATGACCTCTCTTCATCAGTGACCCATTCTCTCCCCTCAGAAAAACATTTAATCCATTTGTACACTGCCATTTTCTTCATGGCATTATCACCATAAACTTTAACATGTCCCTGATTTCACTTCCACACTTGCCTGTCGCGTCCACAGGCAGTGAGGGAATGAAAAGGAGCAGCTTTAGGTTAAGTGTTTTAAAAAGAAAGAAACAGAGACTTAATGCATTAAATCTCAGAAGACCAGGGGCTTTGCAGCCTGAACAAAGACTGGAGCCTCGACTTAGGCCAACCGGTGACTTTTATTGATATTCACATAATACATTAGCATTATTTATTCCACAGTCTGTGAATCTCACATCCTTTCACAAAAGTGAATCAAGCCAATTATCTTTTGTCTCCAAGCAGCCGGAGCAGGAAGTCTTGTGATGACTTAGGTGAGATATGCATCTCTCTGGGGGGCAAGTCTCTCACCTTGTAACAGTTCTGTTGAGATAAGTGGAGAGATCTGATCTTTATTATCATGGCTTCTCTCACAATCAGGTGAGAGAGGAAAGCCAGAGCCAGCAATGGCTTTTCCCAGGCAGGGGGGAAGGGCAGGCAAGGCTCCTTCCCAGATCTTCTAAGGCAGCTCATTGGGGGTCCCCCTCGGTTCCGCCTGGCTTGGGTTGTATCTCACGTGAGATATCTTACCCGTCTTGGCTGCAAACCATCTTTTGGGGACCAAACAGAGAGACATGAGGTGTAAAACACTGCGATAAGCAAAGTCCCAAAAAGGCACAATTTCACAGACTTCTCTTTCCACAAGGAAAGCCAAGTTTAACAAGAAATTTAATGTTTGTTCATTGCTCTAATTCAAGCTCTGACATTCTCACAACGGCACACAAAAACACGCAACAACAGTAATGAACAGCACTCAGCAAGACACCGCCACACATTGACACAAACACAGCTGTGAAACACTGATATACCAGCGGTCATGCAGGGAGGCATGCGGGGTCACTGGTGCTGCTCCCTGCACAAGAACGCAGGACATGGTGAGGCCAAAAAGGAACACCCACGGAGCCATAGATAAGGGAGTCATACCATTATATTCTTGCTGGCGGCATCCGCCTCTCTGCAATCCGCGCTTGCTAGCTTAGCCACAATCTTCTTGCTAGCCCCTATGTTTTCTGCTAGCGTAGCCATGGCAGTTATATCACTGGTTACAGCTGACGGCCAACTAGCCACAGAGTATGGCCATCAAATCACAGTTGATGGCCATTTACTACCTGAGCCAGCACCTTTCTATGCGAGGCCGAGAGCCTGGAAACTGCACTCCTGGCTCTGTCCCCACAGTCCAATCAGAGTTCGGGAGCTTGGTGTACCATCCAATCAGATCAGGGGTGGCTGCATTGCCCGCCCCCTGGTGGCTGCTCTCGGGAGCCGGAGCTCTTTTCCATTATTACGCAGCGGCGCGTCTCCGTGAGTCTCCGCCCATCGCTGGCAGAGGCGGCGAGGAGGAGGCGGCGAGGAGGAGGCGGCGAGGAGGACGCCGAGAGCTTGGAGCGGCGGGAGATGGTGAGTGCGCGGGTTTGGGGCTCGAGTTGGTGAGGGGCCTGTTGCTAACGGCCCGAGTTTTCTGGAAGCGGCTCTGGACCGTTTCTCCCGGCGCCACACCGGGTCCGAGCGGAGACCACTCCTCGGGCCGCAGGGGGTTCGGGGGCTCCGCCCGGTCCCAGCGTGTGGCGCACGGGGGTCCTGACCCAAAAGCAGCTCGGTGGTGGGGTGGAGAGAAGACGGGACCACCGTTGGGTTCGGTGGCCCGGGGCTGAATGGGGGCGGCGTGTAGGGACGAGGCAGGACCTCAGAGCTGTGCCCACGTCTCACATCGCGCAGCAAAGGGCTTCTCTTTTCTGGGCAGGAGGGTGACCGGGAGGCGGCGCGACAGGGACCGTCCTCCCTGCGCTGAGCACGTTCTCACCGCCGCTCAGCGGCGGCTGCTGCTCGTCGGTGCTTGTTCAGGACCGGGGTGCGGGGAGGACAGAGGCCGGGTAAAGCGTGGGTAAAAAATGGGGTATTGTGATCGTGTGGTCAAGCCCGTGGACTATGAAAAATCCACTTTATTTGCTGAGTTTAATTTAAAAGAATTACCGCAAGGGTTTCAAGAATTGGGCAAAGAGAAATTTCCTTTGATACACGGGAGTCAACAAAACTGGAAGGACCAGGTGTGGTTGGGATGGCAGGTCCCAAGGCCAGCGTGTTCTCAGGGGCTGTCCCCTGGCTGGGTGAGGACAGGCCATTGTTCAGGGTTAGGGGGTTAGGAGAGAAGCCTAATCAAGGTTTGGCCAGCGAGCATTGGCTGTTTGGTCA
The DNA here is from genome assembly GCF_964194185.1 of Rhinolophus hipposideros. Classification (NCBI taxonomy): domain Eukaryota; kingdom Metazoa; phylum Chordata; class Mammalia; order Chiroptera; family Rhinolophidae; genus Rhinolophus; species Rhinolophus hipposideros. The sequence goes on along the minus strand of NC_138062.1, from coordinate 59,356,131 downwards.
CTGGAGTCGTGCAGCTCATCTCCTGGGAGATGAGACTCAGAAGTGATGGGGGAGGGGCAGTGGGTAGGCCCTGGCCTTGTCCTTTGTAAACAGTGGGGCAGCTGTGAGTCTTACCTGACTTGAATGGGAAGCAGGGTACCTGCAGAGTTACCTTTTCCAGATCCAAAGGGAGGGGCCTTTCCTTTCACCGCTATCCATAAGGCTCAGCAGGATTCAGCATTGTCACCTGTCTGTCCAGCTCCACACTGAGAGCTTTCCCTCATTCCAGCTTCTACTTTCAGCTAATGTGAAATGACTGAATTCTTTTTGCCTCCTTTCTTCTTAGTGAGGATGACACGCCCTGGGTCTTTGCCTATTCTCACTTTTTTGTTATTCTGTGTCTGAACCAGACATGGAGCTGGGAAAAAGTGTCTCAGATCCAGAAAATATCATATTTTCCATTAGAATTGGGGAAATTGCACACAGTAGTTCCACACTTTCATGGGAGGTGGGTTGAGTTTAGGATTAAAACATTGATAAAAACCATAGTGACTCAGATGCAGGGTGCACAGTGTGTGACCCTGTGATCCTGCCCCACTTCCTGCTAATAAAGCCCTCACAGGTTTATGCAAATTCCACTAAATGAGACTTGGGAAACTGACTTGTGTTCACTTCTTATTCGCTGATTTAGAATTTCTTATCTGAGGTTAATACTGCACTGACACCTGTTTTCTGAAAGAGCTAAGCAGTTTCCTATTCTTTTAAACCATAAAGGTGCCCTAGAATGGCTTCCCCCACTTTGTCCCTGAACAGTGGTGGAAGGAGTGATTCTGTAAGTCTCATTCACATAAGTGACACATACGGGGTCCTTGTGTCATCTAAGTGACAGCCTGTGCTTGAAGCAGGTGCATCACATGGGAGGGAACATGCTACATGAAAAGCAGGTCCTGTGGGAGATGAAGGCAGTGGGGCCTTGCTGGTTGTCTCCCTTTGTAGGCTCCAGAGCCAAAGCCACCCAGAAGGAGCTGTTGGTGCCAAGAAAAACCTCAGAGCCCGGGAATTGGGACCGATGGGCACGTGGGCTGGGTGTTTGTCTTGTCTGAGGTGTATTGTGGTTGTTTTGGGTCTGCTTCTAACCCGATAGTTGATTTTCACATTCAGATTTAATAATAATACACCTGTGGCCTCACCGCCCAGGTGAACAGTGAGGACCCCGGCAGTTGTTCTCATCCCCGTCTTCCAGGTGCTGCTGCTGCCAGGTCTCATCTCTGCCATGGCCAGGGTGATCGCTGTCATGACCAAGTTATTCTTCATACGTTTGTCACTTCTCATTCATCACCCAGCAGTGTGTGGCTTACATTTCCAGTGACTATTACCATCAGTACACCAATAGTGTCACACAGAGGCTTCTCTGTGATTCTCACTGTGTCACATGTGCTGGTGTCTCAGGCTTGTCCCCCTGCTTAGTCACCTATTACAGTGCTGTGTTTCCTGGGTGCTGTCAAGTGTGTTTCTCATTAGTCAGCAAGGCTACTACAGGGATTCTGGGGTTTGTTTCCAAGTGCAAATTCCATCTTGTTTCTGCAGTTAAGAGGTAAATTGTGGGGTTGTAGATTATGGACAAATTTAAATTTACAAGAAATTATGGTGGAAGGTTTGCGTTGACTGCCCCAAACACCTTATCTTCCGGCGTATTCATTCTTTCATGTGCTTCCAGCACTTAAATCACTTAACTTATGATGTGTGACCCAGGATCTCCTCCTGGTGACCCGATTTTTACTGATCACCACTGAGGCAGAGCATGTCATGTTTCACCTTCTGTTAAATGGTTTTCAGACCTTTGTTCCCTTTGATTCACTTGCATGTTCACGGAGTTCTGGTGTTTTCTGAGGTACTCGGAGCAGGAGTCCCTTTTCATGTGCACACACACTACACATTTTTTCTGCAGTGTGGTTATCTTTTCACTCTTTACTCTGTGCTGGTGAATTGACTCTTAATGTTAATAGAATTTTATTCGTCCATCATACTTTGTAGCTTATTCTTTTTTTCCTTATGTAAGAGAACTCTGTAGTCCGAAGTCATAGAACACTTGACTCCAGCTGGTTCTGAAAGTTTTACATTTAAATCTGCATCAGGGGGCCGGCCCAGTGGCTCAGGCGGTTAGAGCTCCATGCTCCTAACTCCGAAGGCTGCCGGTTCGGTTCCCACATGGGCCAGTGGGCTCTCAGCCACAAGGCTGCCGGTTCGGTTCCTCAAGTCCCGCAAGGGATGGTGGGCTGCGCCCTCCGCAACTGGAAAACGGCAACTGGACCTGGAGCTGAGCTGCATCCTCCACAACTAAGACTGAAAGGACGACAGTGTGGGGCTGAGCGGCAGCCTCCACAACTGAGGTTGAAAGAACAACAACTTGATTTGGAGAAAAGGCCTGGAGGTGCACACTGTTCCCCTTCCCCAATAAAAACAAAACAAAACAAAACAAAAAAAACCAACCAAACAAAAAAAACCCTGCATCAGGTTGGTTATTTCCCATGAAGTCGATGACAGGGACATTCACTGTCCCCTGTCGCTAACCGTTCCTCATCCCCCGTGTGTTACAGTGTCCGTCGTCCCCACCCCGGGGCAGTGCCTGCTCTGGCAGAGATTCAGGCCCCACAGAGGGTCCCGTGTCACAGACTCCCATTCTTATCCGTGGGTCCCTCCTCCTGCTGTGCTGAGCTGTCGCAGTGACTCTTGTGACTTAATGTCTTTGTGTGATATGGGGAAGTCCTTCCATGTTGTTTTACATAAACGTGGCTATTTTTAGACATTTGTCCTCATTTTAGTTTTAAGAAGTAGATTTTCATACATTGCAAAACAACCCTAAGGTGGTTCTGAATATAATGTTATTCTTTTAAAATTCTACATTAATTTGGAGAGTTGATATCATGGTGGCATTGAGTTTCCAGTCAGAGAACATACACCATCTTTCTATTTCTGTGTACTTTGATGTCTTTCAATAAGATTTTATGATTTTTCATTATGGTCATTTCTGTATCTTTCATTAAACATTGTATTGGGGAAACCTTCAATTCTCCTGTGTCTTTCTCCTTTACTTTCATGTAGAAACTTCACTTATGACAGCTTTGGTCACCAGATAATGGAGCATTTCCCCACAGGAAGCAGTGCTGTGACACTAGCCAGGGGTCCTACAGTTTACGTCAATTCTGACGCTAGATACCAGTAGTGGAGTTCCTCAGTGGAAATAATTATTAACCCATTTCCCACCCCTGTAACCTCCCTGGGGCATGTGATTAGGTCTGAACAGTCCACCCTTCTAATGGTGGCTGGGTCCTTCTGGTGACAGTCCCGCAGGAGCCACCCAGAGTGGCCTCATTAGATCAAAAGGTGCTCTGAGTGCTCTTATCACTCAGGAAATTAGAGGGGTTTTAGACCTTATGCCAAAATCCAGGGGCAAACTCATATATATATACAGAGGGTGCCAAAAAATGTATGCACATTTTAAGAAAGAAAAAAATGCATTAAATTTGTAATCCTCAATATGTGCCGATAACAAAAGATGAATACAAGTCCTGTTTGACTTCTGCAATTACAAGAGGTGCTCAAAGTGGTTACCATCAGCGTCCAGACACTTCTGATCACGGTAAACTATTGCTTGAGCAACGTTGGCCAACGTATCTATTTGTATCGCTGCGTATGCTATTTCAATTTCTTCCGGAAGTACCGCCAATGTAGCCGGTTTTCTATGGTACACCACATCCTTTAAGGTCCTCCTTAGGGAAGTCCAGGGATGTAAAGTTGGAGGATTGGTTGCATACTCACACCTCCATTGTTGTCGTACTTCCATAACGTTCTCGAATTGTACTCCTCAAATGACAACCATCCTTCCACCATTTCCATGACTGCCCTGCCTGTCGCATTCATTTGATTAACGCCACCTTTTGAGTGAACGTCATACTACGCATCGCTACCCCAAATTCAATTCAACTTAGAAAAGTAATACACAGAGGACATCTCTTAAAATGAGTATACATTTTCAGAGACATACAATAAAATGAAATTTGGGATGACTTGGATGTTCTCGTCAGAATTAGTTTTAATAGTGTAGGTTATCTTTAAAAACTCTTAACTTGTGTTGGTAGTGATTGAAAATGAATTGTGACTTATTTTTATATCACCAGAGCATTCTGGAAACTCATTGGAAATTGTTTTCTGTGCTTCTTTTTGTTCTTTGTGGATCTTCCATAATAATGGTTTGAGCTGTGAATATGGGCAACTTGTTTTTCTGCCATAAATCTTATGTGTTTGTCTCCGGTGACTCCTGGTAGGGTCTCTACGAGGAGTGAGGTGATGGGCCTCTGTGTTTTACCTACTGTTGGGAAGGGGTCTTACTTTCCATCATCGGATGTTCTCCAGTGAACATGCCTTTCCCATGTGTCCTTCCTCAGACTCTGCAGGGTCCCGCCCATTCCTCACCTGCTAAGGGTCATCATGGGGACAACTCTGGGCTAGGACACATCTTGTTCTTCATCTATTCAGGTGTTGTGATGCTGTCCCTTTAAGGTGCTATTGTGATAAATTATAACTGGTTGCATCGTGTTTAACTGTAAAATACAGTGTACGTAGAAAGTGCACAAAGAACTGCATAGCCACCTACCCATCTTGTATGGACAGCCAGGCCAGACCTGGACCAGGCCTCCCACTTGAAGTTATCCCCCAGACAGGCCTCTTGTCCGGGTGGATCACACGTGTGTAGTCCATGAAGTCAGTGGATTCATTTCTGCATGTTTTCTTTTTTTGCACATGGTACCACACCAGATATCCGATTGTGTCAATTTTCTGTTGTTCACAGTTCTGTACTTTCCCATGGAATGGTGGCTCTCTCAGTTGTGTTGTTCCCTAGTGTCCCCTGATGGGACTGCACTATTTTCATTTTTTGATTCCACTGGTGGTGGTAACAGGAGTGGCTTGAAAGATTTCTTTTGTGACAAGTGCTTATAACCACAGTATGGCATATCTTATGCATTTGGGTCTCATAGGCTCATCTCAACATTTCCCACACTGGGCCCCTGTCCTCCCCCAAAGCCATATTCCATGAGTGCCCTTCTGTTTTGTGATTGTCCTTTGTGGCTGCATCCACCCCTGATACTCACAGAAAATGTGTTTGGTCATCAGGACGGTACCACAGGAACCAAGAGGATGATAAAATAGTTGTCAGTCTGGAGAGATGTAGGTTGGTGTGAGTTCTTGCAGAAGGCCCAGGGAGAGTGGGAGGGACTCTGTTGCACCTGGTGATGGGGTGTAAGCTTTGACCTTCCCGACCCCGGGATCACATGACGTGTGTCACCTGTGGGTTTGTTACCAGTTTGCGTGAAGTGGCCCAAGTAGGATAGCAGGAGGGGTCTGAGACTGTTCCCAGTCAGAGCACAGATCACATCACAGATGGAGCCAGTCTCTTCATGAGAACTCACTGTGATGTTGGTCTGAGGCCTGGCATAGGTATCCTCTCATTTCATTTAGTATGAATTTGTCTGGGTGTGGATTTTGAAAGCCAAGCACCCCCAGGACATGTCTAGTGAAGACTAGCAGGTGTTGGAATCTGCTGCTTCCGGGGCTTTGGAGAGAGGCAGGAAATATGTCAGGAGTCCGGGCTCTGCTCTAATGTTTCAGCACCATATTGCCTGGTGTAATGTGCTGCGTCACGGCTGAGGTTTGTGCAGCCCTGTCATTGTCACCTCTTGTGGTGGGAGAGATTGGATATAAATAAAAAGGAGAACTCGGAGCTGAGGGTTATGATGAATAAAAGATTATCTGATGAAGGGACCCCCCCTCTCGTACTAACACCTGGAAAGGGGCTCAGAGCCAGACACCATGTCCTCTTAGCCCAGTTACACCAGATGCCGGAAAGGGTGCAGTTGTGTGTTGCTGGAACTACAGCTGCTTCTGGAACTTGACAAGATCAGGAGACACCTGCAAATCTGAGTGTTGTCACCCTGGGAGACATTTCCATGTGATGTGACGACAGACTGGATAGTTATTCATGACTGATTGAGATTCTAGAAATGTCAGTATCTTTCCACTGTGTGATTGTTTTCCTGTAAGGACTTTGTGTTCGAATACCTGTTGGGGCCTGTGATATTGTGGTATAAGAAATATATATATTTCATCATTCAGATAGCACAATGTATTTCCTGTGTTTGGTCTTGATCCACAGTTGTGGCTCACAGCTCCCCAAACCCTTGGAATCTCCTAGTGTTGACTGTACTGAAGGATCCTTTGTTATGGTAATGAGGTGACTTTTCCAAAGCCCCTGAGGATGGGGCTGGTGGTCAGCGGAGTCAACCTGTGATTAGAGGGTTGGACCTTTCAGTCCCACCCTCTGAGCTCCAGGGAGGAGAGAGAGGGGAGAGATTGAGTTCAGTTACCGATGAGCAATGATGTAAACAATTGTGACAACGTCATGGAACCTCCATAAAAATCCAAAGCACAATGCAGGGACAGTGGATGGGAAGGGGCTTGGAGCTTCCTTCCGTACCCTCGGCGGTGCCCGTCTCCTCACTTCTGCACGAGTTCTCCGACCCTGGAAGCTGTGCAGACTCCTCCTTATCCCTTGTCTCCGCATCTTTTCTTTGTCCTGTTTCTGAGTTATAACCTCTTATACTAAACGGGTGACCTAGTGAGTAATGCGTTTCCCTCAGTTCTGTGAGCCTGTCCAGCAAACTAACCAAATGCAAGGAGAGTGTGTCCTGACAACTTCTGCTTTAGCGGTCAGATGTACAGGTGACAACCTGTCCTTGAGACGGGCCTCTGAAGTGGGGGTGGGATGTGTGTGCCGTCTGCTAGTACTGAACCCTCAACGTGTGGTGTCTAATGCTGTCGTAGATTGTGAGAATAGAGAATTCCTTTTTTTTTTTTTTTTTTTTTTTTTTTTTTTTGTTGAGAGCCCACTGGCCCATGTGGGAATCGAACCAGCAGCCTTCGGAGTTAGGAGCATGGAACTCTAACCGCCTGAGCCACCAGGACGGCCGTAGAGTTGAATTCTTGACACTGAGCTCTGTTCTGACAATTGCCTGGTAGAGGTGTGCTTTCTGCCCCCACAGTCAAAATTGAGTGTCAGTACAGTTTATATCTAATCTAAAAATTGTCTTCTCTCAAGTTTGTAAAATCTCAATGTGCTTAATTTCTGAAATGTGTAATTTTGTTTGTTTTTTTACACTGTCTCTACTTGCACAAGATCTATTGTTTTTTAATAAAATAGCTGTTACTTTAAGAGGGGTACATTATTAATCTACTGAGTTTATTTTTCAACAGCTTTAATTGAGGTGTTAATTTAAATATCCCAAAATTTACTTATTTGAAGTATAAAACTCAGTGTATTTGCAGCATTGTGCCCCCATCCTCATGTTCTCATGTTAAAACATTTTCAGGGGCCGGCCCAGTGGCTCAGGAGGTTAGAGCCCCGTGCTCCTAACTCCAAAGGCTGCCGGTTCGATTCCCACATGGGCCAGTGGGCTCTCAACCACAAGGTTGCCAGTTTGATTCCTCGAATCCCTCAAGGGATGGTGGGCTGCACCCCCTGCAACTAAGATTGAATATGGCACCTTGAGCTGAGCTGCCGCTGAGCTCCTGGATGGCTCAGTTGGTTGGAGTGCGTCCTCTCAACCGCAAGGTTGCCGGTTCGACTCCTGCAAGGGATGGTGGGCTGCACCCTCTGCAACTAGCAACGGCAACTGGACCTGGAGCTGAGCTGTGCCCTCCACAACTAAGACTGAAAGGACAATAACTTGAAGCTGAATGGCACCCTCCACAACTAAGATTGAAAGGACAACAACTTGACTTGGAATAAAAATCCTGGAAGTACACACTGTTTCCCAATAAAGTCCTGGTCCCCTTCTCCAATAAAATCTTTAAAAAAAAACCCAAAAAACAAAACAAAAAAAAACAAAAAAAAACATTTTCATCCTCCCACAGAATCTTATATGTACTGGCACTCACTCCTCGCCCAGTGTGCCTTTCCTTGGGTTCTAGGTTTTCTGTTGATCGACTTTGTACAGATTGGCTTTTTCTGGGCATTTCATGTAAATAATAGTACACTACATGTGGTTGTAGTGAAGCCTGGTAATGTCCTTAAGGTTCATTGATTTCATGTTACGATTGTCATTTCATTCCTGTTATTGCCATATATATATATATAATTTCATGAATATCCCATGTTTTACTTACCCAAAGGCATTGGACTTTTGAGTTGTTTCCGCTCTTTGTCTGATGAATCACGCTGCTGTGTGTGTCTGCATTAGTTCTTGTGTTGGTGTTTGTTTGCTTCCTCTGGGTATGAGGACAACTAGGAGTGGAATTACTGTATTACGTGGTCACCATTCTCACCATTTTGAACCTGCCAGGCTGTCTTCCAAAGTGGCTTCCCCACGTTACTTCCCATCATGTATGTGTCTGTGTTCTGCTGTCCTCTTGTCCTTGCCAGCACTTGTCTGTCTGCACAGCCTTCCTAGTGGTGCGGACAGAAATCTGCTTTGGTTTGATTTGCATTTTCTTGATGACTTAGGTCTAGGTCTTTCATGTGCTATTTTCCATTTGTATTTCTTCTTTGGGAAATGTCTACTCACATTCTGTTCCTCTATTCAGTTATATTATATGTCTTTATATTGTAGTCTTTTAGTTTTATTGTCCTATAAGCTTCCCAAGTATATTTAGAATAAAAATTTGTAGCATTGTGTGCTTATTAAACTGCTGTTACAACCACCATTTAAGTAACATTACTTCTGTAGCCATGTTGACCATTTTTTTCCCTGCAGATTTTAAGAGCACATTTTTGTTTAAAACTCTTTATTTCTCTGGGCTGGTTGCCACCCCATATTGCTCTAGATAGTGATTAGCTATATTTTCTTTTTGTTAACGTCACATTCATCTCTATTACCAGTAGATCTTTTAGCAATTTTACTTTGTGGAGCCATTTTCTGAAATTCCAGGCCCTCAAAGCCTCCAGGCCCTGTAAAGCCTGTAAGGCCCTACTGGCTTTACAGATTCTAGGAATCAGCTATTTCTTTTACCAACAGGTGTGCCAGGCCCGGGCCCTGACCTGTGTTTGTACCCACACTGTCCCTCTCATCTTGGGAGTGATTGTGTACTCTGCCTGTTGCACGTGTGGGGACTCGACCAGGTTCCTTGACCCTGAAGACTTCCAAGGCGAGAGGTGTCAGGTCAGCAGCCCTGGAAATCTCAGTGTTCATGATATCCTGACCTTCTGGTTCCCAGTCTTGGACTGATATGGAAATAGCTTCTGAGTCAGCCAAGAACCCATTCCATGTTACATGAATCATGAATTCATTTTTCAGTCTTTACGTTACCCCAGAATCTGCTGCACCTGAGGAAACATCATTTTCTAATCATGTGAGGAGAAGTAGATGTCAGTTATCAAACTTTGCAGGTTCTAAACACTGACCATCACTGAGTATCCCGAATGTGGTTTGCTTGCTCGTTGTCATTTCCCATGAGAACATGAGCTCAGGCGTCCTAGGAATTGAGTCCGGGTCCCTGACTGGCGGCCTCCCCCATCCTCCCGCACACATTGGTGAAGAGCAGCAGCCTTGTTGAAATAGAACCTATGGGATGTTTCAGGACATGGTGGTCTTTGTGGATGTGGCTGTGAACTTCACCCGGGAAGAGTGGGCTTTGCTGGATGGTGCTCAGAGGAAGCTCTACAGAGAAGTGATGCTGGAGACCTGCCGGAACCTGGTCTCAGTGGGTGAGGATGTCTGTCTTTTTTATTATCTTTTAAAGGATAAATCTTTTCTACAATCATTCTTTCTTTTGAAGGCTATGTAGTGAGAATATTTTAACAGGGAGATACACACTGCAAGCATTCATGACACAACCTAGAGTCAGATAGATTTCCCATGAAAACATGGTTTCATGTATCAAACTGACTGTTTATTAAAAATCTCCATCAAAAGTCTGAGGCTCCCTAATTGTATGTCTCCAGTTGCTATGGGACTGTGAGAGCAGCTTTGATTTCCTGAGACTTTTCATGGCGAGTAATAAACAGTCAGAGAAAGTTACACTGTGCTTAATACACAGTTGACATGGTCATTTTCCTGCAATTAATCACACACGTGACCAACATCAGTAGTCTTAAAGACCTAGGTAACGACCCATCTCATGGGATGTTTGGTGCCCTCCATCCTCCATCATGACAACCATTTCTCCAGGAGCAGGGCAGCACCACACACACTGTCTAATCAGTGGCAGTTGGGACCGTGAGAAAGGCTCCATGTAGGATCTGTGTATCTGAGAACTGCAGGAGAGTGACAACCCTTGGGGAGCAACAGGTCCTAGATAAGGGAATGACATTTGTCCATGTGCATCAGAAGTATGACTCAGTCTGTTTGAGGAGGGTGATGTTTGTCATGTCTCTGGCTGTCTTGTTGGACCTGTCATCCATCCTGCAACACTTGGAAAGACTTTTGTGAGTCCTCTTCTACAGGGAGCACTTGGGCTCATGGGTTGTATCCATTTCCTTCCTACTTTGCCCTCTGTGATAATATTTATCTGAACATCAGTCTCCCTCTGTTTTCAAGTATGTACTAAAAAAGCAAGTTACAATTTTGACTCATTTTATCTGTTTCTGCCACAGTCCCCAATTGCTGAGATCATCAGTTTTCTTATTGCCCTGCATGTTGGTTCATTCCTACAACATTTGTTTATATTTTATATCGATATATGAGAATACACAGATTGTCTTTATTTCTGCCATTTCATATCCATGAAAATAAGTTATCCTCCCAATTGTTACAGATTGTTATAGTCAAGTTAAAACCAGTGAGTCACGTTCTCAGAGGATTATTTTGGACAACTTATCCAGTGAAGGGAAAACAGTGAGATTTATAAGAATTGGTTCTCAGTCATTTATTGGAGAAAACCAGTCGATGAATAATAATGGAGATTGGCACCTAACCCAGGAGACTCCTTTTCGGTGAGTGACCCTCATTCAGGAACAAAGGGCATATTTGCATAGTGGTAATGAATGGAAAAATTATAAAAAGCATATAAAATTTCCCAAACAATGGAGTAGCCAGAGATTCTTCATAAGAGAACATTTTCATAAACGTGATGTAGACATTGAGCCTCTCTAAATGATTCAGTGGAAACGATGACGAAACCCCAGTTGTAAGAAACACTGAACGTTGTGTTCCCATTTCCGCCCTTGGCCACAAATTTAAGCGTTTTTCACAGTGTAACAATGCAGACGTTGCCAAAACAAACCCATTCATTGAAAATGGCAAATATTAGTCAAACTAATGATATATCATCAATCAATTAATAAAGAAGTCACTTATAATCATTAATCCCTAATTGTATGTTTAATGTTTTAAACAGAAGTCCTTTGCTGGAGAGTCTCTGTGAAGCTAATGAAGGTGATCAATGTGGATTCACCCTGAACAAGGTTACATCTCTTTCTGTGCATGAGAGATTCCTAACTAGAGTTAAACCCTTTTCCACTAAGTGTGGAAAAGTCCTGGAATGTTCCTTCCTTCAGAATCAGGAAAGATGTCAGAGTGGATACACACCTCATCCGTGTGAAAAACGTGGGCAAGCCGGCGGGTGTGTCTCATGCCTAAGCTCTCATGTGGGAAGAGACCTTGTGGAAAAACCCTGTTTAATTCAGGGTAGTGAGAGAGTGTGCAAGAAATACGTGAAGAACCTCAGTGGTAAGAAATCTTTTTTTCAGTGTAGCAAATGTGGAAAAGCTTTCAGTTGTTCCTCCTCCTTTCGAGCACATGTGAAGATGCACGTTGGAATCAAACCCTTTGAATGTGACCACTGTGGCAAAGCCTTTAGGTTTCCTTCAGTCCTGCGCGAACATGTTAGAATCCACACTGGAGAGAAACCGTATGTGTGTAAAGAGTGTGGGAAAGCATTCAGGGTTTCCACAGTATTGCGAGACCATGTGAAAACACACAGTGGGGAGAAACCCCACGAATGTAAGAAGTGTGGGAAAGCCTTCAGCCTTCCGTATTCTCTCCGAAGCCATTTGATAACACACAGTGGGGTGAAATCCTATAAATGTAAGGAGTGTGGAAAGGCCTTCAGTTTTCAGTCCACCCTTCGAAGACATGAAATAACACACTCTGGGGAGAAACCATATGAATGTGAGCAGTGCGGGAAAGCCTTCAGTAAGCGCTGCAGCCTTAAGTCACATTTACGGACACACACTGGGGAGAAACCCTATGAATGTAAGGTGTGTGGGAAATCATTCAGTTTTTCATCTTCTCTTAGAAGCCATGTGAGAATTCACAGTGGGGAGAAACCCTATGAATGCAAGGAGTGTGGAAAGGCCTTCACTGTTCTATCCACCCTTCGAATGCATGCGAGAACACACACTGGGGAGAAACCCTATGAATGTGAGCAGTGCGGGAAAGCGTTCAGTAAGCGATGGAGCCTCAAGTCACATTTGAGAAAGCACACTGGCGAGAAACCCTATGAATGTGAGCAATGCGGGAATTCCTTCAGTTTTCTTTCCACTCTTCGAATGCATGTTAGAACACACAGTTGGGAGAAACCCTATGAATGTGAGCAGTGCGGGAAAGCCTTCAGTCAGAGATGTAGCCTTAAAACACATTCGAGAATACACACTGGGGAGAAACCCTATGAATGTCAGCAATGTGACAAAGCCTTCTGTGCGCCATCATCCCTTTATAGACACGTGGGAAGGCACCGGAGGGAGACTCTATGAACGTCAGCAATGTGGTCAAGCTCTCAGCTTTCGCTACTCCCTTAAAGAACATGAGAACACACAGGGGGGGAGAGTATACAAATGATGGCAGTGTGGGAAAGGTTTAAGTTGTCAGTCTTCCCTTAAAGTACACGTGAGAATGCACAAGGGGGAAACCTTATGAATATAGGAAATGTGGGAAAGCCTTCAGTCATTATATCTCCGTTTGGAAACAGGCAGAAACACACCGTGGGGAGAGACTTATGAGTGTCAGCAAGAAGGAAAAAGCTTTACGTGTTTCGCAATCTGCACACTCATAAAAAGACACATACCAGAGCAAATTTTGGGACACAAGAACTGGGAAACTCAGTGTCCCTTTAAACAATATGAACCTTACACCTGAAATTAATAATATAAATAAATAAATAAATACTGCCATCTAAAAAAACAATATTAATCTTAAGTGACCACAGAGAAGTACCCATGATTATAAAGAATGTGGGAAGTTTTTCCCTTACATCTTGCCTGAAAGCTAAGAGCAGGATGTACATCTTTTACATGTTACACATATGGTTTGGTTTGTATAATTCTCATTTTTGTTTAATATGTCAGTAGTGATCACAGTATACTAATTTCTAGTTCATGTTTTGATATGAACACTTGAGCTCATAAATATGCCTCCATCTCTACTAACACATTTTAATATCTCATATATGAAATACTTATACAGTTATATAAAACTTGTCTTGGGGGCCGACCTGATGTCTCAGGCAGTTAGAGCTCCATGCTCCTAACTCCGAAGGCTGCCGGTTCGATTCCCACATGGGCCAGTGGGCTCTCAACCACAAGGCTGCCAGTTCGATTCCTCGAGTCCCGCAAGGGATGGTGGGCAGAGCCCCCTGCAACTAAGATTGAACGGGCACCTTGAGCTGAGCTGCCGCTGAGCTCCCAGATGTCTCAGTTGGTTGGAGCTCTGGCTCTCAACCACAAGTTTGCCGGTTCGACTCCCGCAAGGGATGATGGGCTGCACCTCCTGCAACTAGCAATGGCAACTGGACTTGGAGCTGAGCTGCGCCCTCCACAACTAAGACTGAAAGGACAATAACTTGAAGCTGAACGGCACCCTCCACAACTAAGATTGAAAGGACAACAACTTGACTTGGAAAAAAGTCCTGGAAGTACACACTGTTCCCCAATAAAATCCTGTAAAAACAAAACAAAACAAAAAAACTTGTCTCATTTGCATTACAGTGTCTTTTCAAACCATGGGTAGTGAGTAGGTTTCTTTATATGAAGCTTGATAAAATTTTACAGGAAAAGTTTTGTTACTGTTTCTTTTTATTATGTTTTGTAAGTGACCATGGTAGACACTTGAATTGTTGAAGTTTTTCTTTCAGTCCACAGCTTGTACATAGTGGAATTTTCTGATTCAATATCTACCTTTTCCTTCTGTCTTACTGAAACCTGTACAGTCCACATTCATTTGTTTTCTGTAGATAGCACATCTGTGTTTGTTATTTGCTGGTAATTTGATATGATGCCTTGAGTTACAACTAGAGATTTTGTAGTGTGATGAAGAAAGCTCATATCCAAGTTGTTCCACTGAATTGTGCTGTCAGTGTGGGTGAGGTCATAAGTTTTATTCCAGAGTCCTTGTAATTATGCTTCTGAGGTCACGAGAAGAGGAAGTTGCATGAGGTTGGAAGCTGAAATAAAGAAATCGTGATTTTCAGTTGTTAACCATCGGGAGACAGAGGTGCATGAGAACCAGTGGGCCTGAGTTACAGCACATTCTTCTGACTGCTGGCTCTGCCCGTCTGGAATATTAGAAGCCAAATACACATTTGATGTTATTTCCCTCTGAGGCAGCAGATTCCTCAGACTTTTCCATGAGCTCTTCCATCATGGATTCTCTTTCAGGTTCACTACATTTTTTTGTAGCACATTGGTGTCCATCAGGTCTGTTTGTCATGGTATTGTTCTGAGCGACCTGCTCTCATCCTGTCACCTCTCCATCTCCAACACTTCTCTTAATTACATGATTTCTGTAGGAAGCATGTTGTTCCTTTATAAGTAGATCTTTTCCCAGTCTCTACCTGGACACATTTAATGCTGCAGGAAAATACCTACCTGGGTTACACTATGGAAAGGCTGGACTGACCCTGCATTACTTGTTTGTGGAAACTTCCATGACTGAAATAAACTATTATGAATATACTTGGCAGTTTCTGTAAATTTTCTTTTATAGGTGACTGCATTTTTAGTCATAAACCCAGTATTTTTAATTACACTTAATTTAGATGTGATTACCCAGTGCTTTATTCTCTTTTATATGTGGTTCAAAATACGTATTTTGGTCAAATACCATTCTCTACGTCGTTTTCATTGAAATATGTTTATGTACATTCTCAACGTAGTTGTATAATTGCAAGATTATTATGTTTTACATTTCATTAAAGAGAGGATATAGTATAATACCCCTTTCTGGAGGAATAATTTATTCATAAACTCGTGTCAATATTATCTCTACAATCTGAGGTTATAGTAATTATATCAAGCACATTTTGACACTTTTCATCTGGTGTGTTGTATAACTTTTATTCAGTTGCCATCCTCTTTTCATTAACAATGATTGAGAGTAGAGGTAGTATTGGTTCTGTTGACAGTTCTGTTAGCAGGAGGAGGATGTTTGAAGGCAACGTACATACTCTAGACAATTCTGAGTACTTGACTTGAGCAATCTTGCCTCCCTACATCCAAAATGCAAAATACTGCCTATTGTAAAAATAAGGAGCATTCTCCTGTAGAGGGATTTTTGAAAGTGACTTCTTAGCACTTTCTTTTAAAGATGAGAGACATGCCTTCCACATCCTCCTTAGCTACTATGGTTGGAAACTAATAACATTGTCTCCTTTTATTTTGTTTTGCCATGTGCCATTGACTGTCACATTTCACAAGTTAGGAATCATGTTATTTCTTTTTTTATTTTGTCAGTCTTTGGTATTCTTGGGGAAGAAATTATATATCTAAGTTTCAGTGGAATGGATTTAATCTGTTTCTCTTGGTCTCTAGACTCAACCTAACTCCTGTTTTCCACAGTCAAATATTTTCCTTTTTTGTCATTGATGAGCAGGTGAATCTGTCCCCAGATTCTGGAAAACACAGATTTCTCAGCATATCATGTTAAGAGTTTCCAATGTAGAAGGAAGTTGCCCTAGAAATTTTACCTCTTGCTTCACTCTTGTTTGGAATTTGCTCTCAACACAATTACTCCACAACTCTAAAGGAGCCATTGACCTTGTGCTTTGGATTTTAACATCACTCCAATCATAGTGTGCCTGCAGGTCTCTTGTTATATATCAAACATCCACCTCTTTATAACACAAGTTACACTGTATATGTGTCCATTGTACGGTGGTATCTCAGTTTTCGAACGTAATCTGTTCCGGAGGACCTTTCAAGTTCTGAAATGTTCAAAAACCGAGACACAGTTGCCCCTTTCTAAGGTAAGTAATGTAAAATGGATTAATCTGTTCCAGACCTTTACAGTCAACCAATAAAACTGCAAATTTAGCATGAATTTTACTATTTAATGATACCATAGATCCATAAAATTTATGGCGTTTGTAAACTGAAATGTTCGTCAACGGAGACATTTGAAAAGCAAGGTCCTACTGTACATCTGAGGTTGAGATTTCAGGCAAATCCTTAGGCTGTTTGTTTCCCCAAGTAATTTGCTTGATTTTATGGATTGTCTTCTGGTCAATAATGGAGATCATTTGGGGTATAGTGGTTATGTCGAAGAAGAGGAAAGCAGTGGATCAGCTGGATGCTTTACTGATGAATCACTGGTATGTTTTTATGAAGACATTTACGTCCTGTCTCATATAATGTAAGGAAGTCTAGATGCTGTGTTTTAGGCTTGTGTAAGTTATTCTTATCTTCAGGCTCCCTTATTCATTTGTGGGCTTATACCCTATGTTTTGGCAATTGTTCTCAGCCAGCTACGTATAAATATCCCATATAGATACATAAAGCTTAGATCACTAATTAAACACATTAAGGTCTTCACTAGCTGTCTTTTGATTATCTGGCGCCATTCCTCCCTTTTCCAAAGCTTCATTCCCCAATGCACATTCCATGGAGCATTCGTTCTGGAGGATGCTAGTGAGTGTTACCAAAAAGGGGTAGGGTGCCCCTTGTTCAAATATATTTGGAAAAGGCTAGATGAAACCAAATCAAGCTTTTGTTATGTCAAATGTATCCTTATTTTCAGATGACTCCATGTTTCCCACACTTACGGGCATATGAGGCAGGTCTGACCATTTCCTGAGGCTAATGACCTTTGGAGTTTAGTTCAGGAAGTGCCTGTTTGGAACTACATACGCAATGTCAACATTCCCTTGATTTCATCCTTACATTCGGATCTCTTTTCTTTCTGGAAGGGCTATGAGCTGCCCCTCCAGGATTTTTCAAAAGACATGCAGGACATCAGCAAAGCAAAAATAGTCATAACCTCATAACTGCTCACCAGGAATTTGCCTCTGTTTGGATCCCACTAAATTCTCCTGGACTTCCTCTACAACCATGAAATGATGGAGGCACAGTCTGGTAGATAAAGAATTTGTGGACACTTTAACCCTCACTACCTACACCATTAGATGTAAATTAGTATGTTAGAGCATTTTGATAAAATCCAATTTGTCTTTGTCTCACTGATACGTCAAGGCCAACTGAAAAAACAAAATCAGTTATGAGATCTGCAAATATTTTGGTACTAGTCTCCCTCATATTGTCATGAGGGATACTTGAGAGTATTTTCATAGAGTAAATTCTTAACTCAATAAGTCCTCAGTAAGTCCTTACATGCTCTGAATTGAGATAGGTTGTGGGGAAAAGACAAAATTATATAAGACATGATTTTTGCCCTCAAAGAGAAGATAAGACTAATGCATCAATGGCTGGTGTTCAGTATAAGTTGGATGTTCTTAAAACCGAGCTAACTAGAGAGTAGACTCTTGACATTCAAAAGGGATTAGTCCAGAAATGTACTATCCATGTTTCCCCAAAAATAAGACCTAGCCGGACAATCAGCTGTAATGGGTCTTTTGGAGCAAAAATTAAGACCGGGTCTTATATTAATTTTTGCTTCTAAAGATGCATTAGAGCTGAGTGTCCTGCTAGGTCTTATTTTCGGATAAACAGTATTCAACACCCTCTCCAATATGTACAATTTCATCATAAAATGCATGAATGAGAACAGCAACACTGAGTGAATGCTGATTCAAAGATTTTGCTCACAAGGTAACGGGGTTCGTTCACAAGAACCCTGCTGAGTTCCAGATCAGAATGTCTCAAATGACCAGGAAATCTGAAGTGGACGTTGTGGAAAACTAGCAAAGAGTCCAACCAGGACATTAACTATGTATATGCCAGCATCTACTGCAATTGTGTGAACACATATCTTATGCATAATAGATACATATTATGAATAGTTCAGAAGGAGGGATGGTTGTTTTGAAGAAGTATCTGGCTAAATTCATGAAAAATGGTAGTCAAAACAGACTCTGAAATATTGATATTAGTAGAATTAGGAAATCAGAACAAGAATATTCAAAGAGAGGACTGAAAGGAAATGCGGTAGATCTGAAACCTATCATAGGCTAGCAGTGGGCGTCCAGAAAGCACTTACAGTATCACAGGTAATCCATGTCCTCTCAACCTGGAGCCCTTCCTCTGACCTCAGGCCAATTATAGTCTTTTTCTCCATTACAGCTCATCTTCCAATGCGTGTATCCCATCTTCCAATCCGAATTCTGCCAGTAGGTCCAATGCCCCATGCAGTTGTGCAGATTGCACTCTGCACAAACATGTCACATCTAAGGGCACAATACACATAGTTAACACAACAAATTGGTAAAATTATTGGGACAACTTTTCTGCAGATGGCAGTTAAGTATCCACTTGGAACAGAAATCAGTGTATAGTTCTTTTCTGAGTCATGGAAATAAGGCATCTTGAAGGGAGGGGTCATTTTCTAATGTTCTCAAAGGTACTCCAATCTCTGTTGTGTTGAGTGGTCAGACTCATGGACACGTTCGGTGGGGAGCAGTAGCCTGGACTCTCCAGGCTTGTCAGAGAACGTGAAGGAGAGGGAGAGCAGCCTTTTGCCTTTATTTACAGAGAAGATATTTCCCAGCTTTTCTGTTGTTCCTAAAATGCTTGGAATATCAAGCAGCTTGTGTAATCATCTGTCTTAACTATCTACCATACATAAACAAGTAATTCTGTATTGTCCATCACTATTTGCACACTTTACAAGTTGTAGCTAAATGTACATATCTTTATGGACAGAAAAGAGACCACATGTTAAACCTGACAAACTCAGGAGACTGAAAATAACCACATAGGATGGCGTGAACATAAATATTCTTAGCTAAGGAGGGCCATGGCGGGAAGTCACATCCTTGGCCTGTAGCTTCTTTGACAAAGGTCAGTCTTTACCTTAAGTGGGCCTGTCTGTTGTCTTTTTGCATCTAAGATAATACCCTTGGAATGTCAGAGTCATCCGCCTGGCAGAGCCACCTGCCAGGCGGCACAACCCACCACACCAGAGCAGGAAACTACAAAATCCCTCATTGTTATGTTGTTCCCCAAATACAATCTCTATGTGCTATAAAATGCTAGTAACTATCCTTTATCCACCAATGTAAAAGAACTGTGTCTCTCCATTTTACTTTTTATCCAATTCCAGAGAGTTCCCCGCTTTGCTTTCTTCCACCTCCTTAATCTATAATCAATGGACTTCATGTAACCCTCCTCCTTTGATTCTAATGTATAAAATAAGTTGCCCAACAACCATTTTCTGCAGCATTTTCTCAATCTGCTCACTTTGCTTCCCAACAATTGTCAGTTTGGCTCAAGTAAGCTCTTATGAGATTTCTCTTAGGCTGGATGTTTTTCCATCAATACTGTGATTAAAAACATGAGCTTTGGAATCGCACCCAGTTCTGCACTTGCCTAATCGCTCAGTGGCCATATACAAATTTAAAAAAGAAACTTCTCTAAGTGTCCAGGTCCTCGTGTGAACTGCATTAGTGTTGTTCAGAGGTGTGCATGAACTTATGTGTGCAAAACACCTAACACATGGGAAATATTAACCTTTACTTGTTTTATTATTCATCTTAAGCATTGTCACTAGAACAGAATTTTTTCTTCTGAGAAAAGATCTGTAGGATAACTGCTCAGAAAATGATGTGGAATGGAGGAGGTGGTAATTTATAGCTGAAATTAAAGGGTGGCAGAGAAATTTTGATCACCTCTCTGGATGATTAGAGCAATTGAGAAGAGTGACAGGAGATAAATTTTCCAAGTTAGATTTTCTTTAACTTACAGCCAATGTGTTTAAAGTCAGGGTTACAAAGTCCTGACCCAACTCTGTGGTTTGGTTGTGAGGTGGAGGCAGGACAGGACCACCATTGCATTCAGTGGCCCGAGGCTAATGGGGGGCGGTCTCTAGAGACAAGGCAGGATCTCAGAGCTGTGTCCCTGTCTCAGACAGAAAAGGGATTTTCTTTGGGTAGGAGGGTGAGCAGGAAGGCCGTGTGACAGGGACCGTCGTCTGTGTGCTGAGCACATTTTCGGCTCAGGTCAGCAGGCTCTGGTGCATCTCAGTGCTTGCTCAGGACAGGAGTATGGGCAGGACAGAAGGCTGGGGTAAAGCTTGGATAAAAAATGGGATATTTTGATCAATTGGTTAAGCCTGTGGATTATGAGAAATCCACACTATGTTTGGTGAGACTTTAAAGGAATTACTGCAATGGTCTGAACATGTGGGTAAAAAGAGATTACCTTTGAAAGTCTAACCTTGTCCTGGGCGAACAGTGGGGGCAGGTGTATTACCTGTGTGGGTTCAAACTTCACCCAAAGCAGGTCCTGTGTGGGAGGTGAAGGCAGGTGCAGGAGGTATTGTAGGCCACCTTGGCCTGCAGGTGGCCTCCAGCCCCCAGGGCCACCCAGAAGGAGCTGGTGGTGCTGAGAGAAGCCACAGAGCCTGGGAAGGGGCCACACACCGGCACGTGGGCTAGGGGTTTGTCCCTCCCTCTCTGAGGTGTACTGTGGTTGCCTTGGGGCTATTTCTATACTGTTGGTTGATTTTTGTATTAAGACTTAATAATAATTATACGAACACCTGTGGCCTCACCGCCCAGGTGAACAGCGAGGCCCTGGGCAGTTGTTAGCATCTGCGTCTTCCAGGTCCTTCTGCCGGGTCTCGTTTCCCTCCCGCGGCCAGGGTGATGGCTGTCCTGACTGTTATTCTTCATACCTTTGTCACTTCTCATTCATCGCCCAGCAGTGTGTGGTTTGATTTTGCCGCTTACATTTCCAGTGCCTGTTACCCTCACTACACCAATAGTGTCACACAGAGGCTTCTCTGTGATTCTCACTCCCGTCTGTGTCACACGTGCTGGTGTCTGAGGCTCGGTCCCCCTGTTACTCAGCCATTACAGTGCTGTGTGGCCTGGGACCTATCAAGTGTGTTTCTCATTAGTCAGCAACTTACACAGGCTTTCTGGTGTTTGTTTCCAAGTACAAATTTCAATTTAAGTGTTCTGCACAGCTGGAGGAATGAGTCGCAGGAGACCCAAATTGGCCTATTCGAGTTTATTTGGCGTGTTTGAGCTGCAAGAGGTCAGGCTAGAAAAGACCATAACCTCCCTGAACAAAAAGGGGTGTGGAGTTTTATAGGAGGGGGAAACGAGGCTGTTTCCTCTTCAATGCTTCAGGGGGTTTTTGTTGCATTGTCTCTCACAACAAAGGTTTTTGGGGCATGACCAAGCCCTCTGGCTCCACATTGAAGCCCCCAGGCCGCTGATCATAAGCCCCTAGGAGACAAACACAAGTCAGCAGGTACAGGTACAAAGCTAGACAAGATGGCTTTTAAGATAAGGCTTCTGCTCGTGGCCTAAATATGGCCACATTAGGCCTGGTGGGGTGGGGATGACAGTGTTATTGGTAGAGTTATATTGGCTAAGAAGGATATAGGACAGAGGGAATATACAAGATTTGAAGGACTTAGATTAGCAAGCTTGAATGTTAGGGGGAAGCCGGAGGTGAGTTAAAGCTGGGTAAGTTTCCCTGAAGGGATTTGCCCAGTTTCCATGGTCTGCAGCCAGTCGAGTTGGCTCGGTTTAAGGTTATACAGTAGGACCTCGGTTTTCGAACGTCTTCATTGACGAACATTTTGGTTTACGAACACCGTAAATTTTATGGGTCTATGGTATCATTAGGTAGTAAAATTCATGCTAAATTTGCAGTTTTTAGGGTTCGATTTTAAAGGTCTGGAATGGATTAATCCATTTTACATTACTTTCTATGGGGAAACTGCACCTTGGTCTTCAAACTTTTCAGAACTCAAACGGTCTTCAGGAACGGATTACGTTTGTAAACCGAGGTACCACTGTAATAGTCTTGGGACAACAATGGGTGTCATTTGAGTTGGCTGAAGATAGGTTGGCAAAGGAGGTGAGACCAATTGAGAGGCTTTAGGATGCCGCCAGTTCTTAAGTCACCCTAGGTTAAGGCGCCAAGGGCCTGGAAGTTGTCGATGTTGGATGTATGGGTGTTATTAAAGCAGGGAGTGCAGCCTAGCATGTGTTACAGGTGAGAGAGGTTTTGAAGAAGTTGAAAGTTATAGATTGTAAGGGAGTTAGTCGGAAGCATAGGGATAGATTATGTTCCCAATGAACCCTCAAGGAAAAGGGGGGCCTCTTGTACTGGAGGGAGGAGTTCAGTGCTCGGATTAGAGAGTGATTAGTAACTGGATAAGCCTTAACATGGGTGTTGTATCTAGGTGGCTTGGGGTTGGTATGGCAGATCCAGCATCTAGTTAAATTTTCACCTGCAGTGAAAATGCAAGAGGTGTTAATTGAAAAAGGGTCTTCCCAGTCCCTGTGCTCAGGGGAGATAGTAGAGAAGGGTGAGGGAAAGGAGTAAGCCTAGGGAAGATAAGGGGGGGGGGGTAATGGTACATTGTGACAGGGTGGAATAAAGGGTTTGGGGATTATAGAGAGAGTTCCAAATAGTCCTGAAACACAGCTGGTGTATAGTCCATAAAATCCCCCTGTAACAGTTTGTTAAAGGCTAGTTTCCAGATCAGTTTTTCTACCTGGGTATCGGTTAAGCCCCTTAAACTATCCGTGGGCAACTGAGTCTGATCCTCTAAGATGATATCATAAACTTGTCCCACACGCACCTGTGAGGTCTTACTACTCATGTGGTCTGTTGCTACATATTGTCACCCTTGTGTCCTCAGTCCAAGTGCAGGTATAAATGTCGGGGATGTCTGGCTGGGGTCTCTCTGGCTGGTCCAGCTTCTGTTGTTTTCGTTGGTCTATGTCTGGGGTTGCTGGCTGCAGGCCCTTTTAAGCCTAGATAGGTGAATCCAAGCAGGTATTCCTAACAGTTTGGCTGCTGTGGGGGTTGTTAGGATGACCTGGTAGGGTCCTTCCCATTTGGGATGGAGGGGGAGGACTTGGTTTGGGAGAGCCTTCAAGAGGACCCAATCTCCTGGTTCTAGAGGAGTTGCTGGAATTTCAATTCCAGCCTGAGCTTTGGGGGGGAAGATATCAGCATGATAGCAGAGTATGTACCGGGTGAGAGAAAAGATAGGGAGATAATCACCAAGGAGAAGTGAAGAGGAAGGGGGTATGTTGCCCAGGAGGAAAGGACAACCATACATGAGTTCAAACGGGCTGAGGAAAGTTGGATCACAGGGGCAGCATGGAGGTGGGAAAGGGCAACAGGGAGGAGGGAAATCCAATCCTGATGGAGTTCTAAGGACAGCTTGGTTAATTGAGTTTTAAGGGTAAGGTGAGCCCTTTCTACTTTTCCAGAAGATTGGGGACTATATGGGATATGCAGTCGCATACCAAGAAAGGTGGCAACTTATTGGGTGATTTGGGAAATAAAACTAGGACCATTGTTGCTCTGGATGGTTGAAGGGAGGCCAAAATGGGGATAATGTGGTGGAGAAGGGCATGTGTGACCGTGGAGGATTTTTCAGACATGGTGTCCCCCCTCTTCTAGCCATCCTGAGAAAGTATCTAGGAAGGTGAGGAGATAGCGGTGTCGGTGGTGGCATCTGAGTGAAATCAATTTGCCAGTCTTGGCCAGGGAAGTGGCCGTGGGCCTGATAGGCTGGGAAGGATGGGGGAGGCCGAATGGCCCCCTGGGGGTTGGAAAGGTAGCAAATAGAGCAAGCCTGGGTGATGTAGGCTAAAAGGGGAAAAAAATGTGGGTGAGGGATAAAGGTATGTAAGAAAGTGAGTGTGGGTCTATGTCCAACGTGAAGAGAGCTGTGGAAAGCCTTAAGGATGTGTAAAGCCTGGCTATCGAGCAGGATTAGCTTGCCAGTGGAGGTAAGCCAGAGGCCCTCCCAAATGGCTCCCTGACTGGTAAGGGAAGTAATTTCATTGGGAGTGTAGGTGGGCTGAAGGTCAGGATATCAAAGAGTTGGGTAACAGGCTCCCAAGAGCTGAGGAGGGTGGCCAGGAGTACCTCCCTGTCAGCCTTGTTGTTACCAATGGCAACAAGGCCAGAGCCCAATTGGTGGCCCCTGTGTATAACAGAAATACGATCAGGGAGTTGAAGAGCTTCAATAAGCTTGAGGATTAAGGGGCCATGGGCTACAGGGGAAACGAGAGGTAAGGAAGCCAGCATTCTGTCCAGGTTGCAGATGGGAATGGATAAAATGAAAGGCATATTTGGAATCTGTATAAATGTTGACAGAGCGTCCTTGGCTAGGCTTAGGGCACCGATAAGGGCAATAAGTTCAGCCTTCTGAGCAGAAGTGTTGGGAGGGAGAGGGAAAGATTCTGTGAGTTCATAGGAAGAGGTAACAGCATAGCCTGAATAGCACTCTCCGTTACTAATGTAACTGGACCCATCAACAAATCGGGTGTAGTCAGGATCATGGAGGAGGTTGTCAGAAAGATCGGGACGAAGAAGTTGGGAATGAGAAGTTGAAGAAGTTGGGAGTTCCTCAATGCAGGAATAGACACAGAGGTGGAAGTAGAAAGAAGTGTGGAGGGATTGAGGGCAGGGGACTGGAGAAGAGTAATGTGGGGAGAGGTGAGAAGAAGTTCATGAGTAAGGTGAGAAGAACTAAGAAACGAAGGGGTCTTATTATTAAGAAGATTAAGGATGAAATGGGGTGAGAAAACAGTGATAGGTTGAGAGTAAGTAAGTTTGGAAACCTCTAAAGTGAGGAGGGCAGAGGCAGCGAGGGCACAGAGGTGGGGGGGGGCCAGCCCCGGGCATTGGGGTCTAATTGTTTGGATAGGTAAGTGACAGCTTTGAGATTGGGGCCCGATTTCTGACCCAAGAGGCCTAGAGCAAGTCCCCGAGATTCATGGGTATATAGGAAGAAAGGCTTAGTCAGGTCAGGTAAAGCAAGGGCAGGGGCGGAAATGAGAGCGGTCTACAGTTGAGAAAAAGCAAAGGTGTCTCTGAAGTAGGCAGGCGAGGTTCCTGGAGGGGGCCAGTGGTGGCCTGGGAAAGGGGTTTGGCAATGAGGCCTAACTGGGAATACAGGTGTGAAAACATACAATCAAGCCAAGGAAAGAGAGAAGATCCTGTTTAGGGGAGGGGAAGGGGACAGAGCGGATGAGCGTTTTGCATTGTGCAGTGATTTCCCAGCAACCTGGGGAAAGGCGAAAGGCTAGGTAGGTGACTGTTGAGGCGGAGAGTTGGGCCTTATGGCAGGATACACGATAACCTAGGGAAGCCAGATAATTAAGGAGCAGGTGGGTATGGGAAGTGGAGATATTAGGTGTTGGGCTACAAAGGAGGAGATCATCAATGTATAGGAGAGTCGTAGAGCCAGGAAGGGAAAGGGAGGTTATGTCTCAAGCTAAGTCCCGGCTAAAAAGATGGGGGCTATCCCTAAAGCCTGAGGGAGGACTGTCCAGGTTAACTGTTGAGAAAAGTTGATATCAGGATCAGTCCAGGTAAAGGTAAACAGGATGTAAAGGAACAGGGAAAAAAAGCATCCTTAAGATCAAAGACAGTAAAATATTGAGTGTCAGGAGGTATGAGGGATAAAAGGGTATATGGATTGGGAACTACAGGGTGGAGGGGAATAACCACTTCGTTTATAATTTGAAAGTTTTGAATGAAGGCTATGTCCCATCCGGCTTCTTGACTGGGAGAATGGGAGTGTTATAAGGGGAAGAAGTGGGGCGGAGAATCTTTGCCTGGAGGAACTTAGAAATGAGAAGTTTGAATCCAAGGAGGCCTAGTCGAGGAATAGGATATTGAGCTTTAGTGAGGAAGTGAGTGGGATCTCTGAATGAGATAATAAGAGGTGGGTGGTGAGTGGCGATAATGGGTTGGGAGGTATCCCATATTGAGGTACCCCTCTCAATTGTGGGGGTCAACCAAGTGGGTTAGAAGGGAAAGAAGGGGTGGGTTCTGTGGTTGATTCTGCTAGTAAACCGAGAAAAGTGGTAGCAAAAGGATATATAGAGTAATGGTGGAATGAAATTTGGAGAGGATGTCCCTCCCTAAAATTAGGTAGGACTAGGGAAGGAATAAGTAAGTTTCCCTCTAGGGAACTTAAAAAGTGTGGGGTAGCCATGGGGTGAGAAGGTATGCCATTGACGCCCACAATTGAGAGGAGAGAGGGAGAGAGCTTGCCAGAAAATTTAGGGAGTGCCGAGTACGTGGCCCCAGTGTTCAGAAGGAAAGAAGTGGCCTTACCGGCAACTAGGAGAGTTACCCGCAGTTCTGTCATGCGTATGGCGGAGGTGGAGGCCTGTGACGAGACCGGGCCCCTCGAGGATCCCCAGGAGGGAAAGATTAGTTCCATCTACTGGTGCTGTGGCAGGCGTGGTGTTTGGCCGGGGCTGGGAAGTGGATGTTCCTGAGTTTTGAGGGGCTTGAGGGCAATCGGACTTCCAGTGGCCACGATGGCCGCATAGCGGGCAAGGCTTAGTAGCAGGCCTTGGGTTAGGGTAAGAGCGGCTCCAGTGTCCTGGGAGGCCACATTTAAAGCAGGCACCTGGTTGATTCGGCTGTGCAGAGGACTGGAGTCCCGGTTCTTTCCTTTGGGGCCAGCCCAGCCTAATGGCTTGGGAAACTGCTGTGGCGGCCATCTGTAAGGCCTGAGTATGGGCCTGTCTACTCTCCTCATCTCGATTGTTGAAGACCTTAAAGGCCAGTTCTAAAAGATCTGTTTGGGGTGGGGGGTGAGGACCCCTCTGTAGTTTCTGAAGCTTCCTGTGAATAAATATCAGGGACCGACTGGGAGACGAAATGCATCTGCCATCCTGAGAGTCAAGATTAATGTTACCATAGGTTTGTAGGGCCTCTGAAAGGCGGGAGAGAAAAACAGCTGGGTTCTCATGGTGGTCCCGGCAGACTTCCCTAACTTTTTCATAATTGACAGCTTTCTGAATGGCTGCCTTCATGCCCTGAAGGAGACAATTAACCATATGGTCTCTCTTTAGGCGGTTAGGATTGGGCTGGGGGTGAGTCTGCTAATTCCACTTAGGATCCTGGGTAGAAATGGCTGTCTCCCCAGGGGGATGGGTGTCATTATTTTGGTGATGCATGGAGCCTGCTATTTCCCTAGCTTTTTAAATGATACAATCCTTTTCATCAGAGTTAGTACATGTGGAGAGAATAATATAGATGTCCCACCAAATAAGGTCATAGCTAAGGGTGAGGTATTCAAACTCTTTAGTAAAGTGGGAGGGACCAGAAGAAAAGGAGCCCAGCTTAGATTCAATCTGACTCAGGTCCGTCATCGAGAAAGGGACGTGGACCCTAACAGGGCCTTCAGCGCCTGCCACTTCCCAGAGAGACATCTGGGTGGCTGGAGGTGCATAAGGCTGTCCAGATAGGGTATGAGGAGGGGAAGAAAGGTCGGGAGCAGGTGGGGCAGTAGTGGAAGAAGTGGGAGTATCGGGCGTTGAGGAAGAAGAGAAAGTATCGGGTGGTGACACGAAGGCAACGGGTTGATATGGTGGGGGGATTTGAACTAGCGGAGGTCAGGGAGGAGAAGAAAAATCAGGGGGTTCAAAAGGATCCAGACCAGCATTAGGGGGTGAGGACTCTGGAACAGGGGGAGCAGAAGAGGCTGACGCTAAACTCAAGAGGTGTGATTTGCCCTTAGTTGGGAAATGGGACAAGTCCCGTAGCAGCTCAAAAAAAGCCAGGAAGTAGGGGACCTCGCTCCATTTCCCCTGCCGGTGGAGGAGGTTGTCTAAATCTTGGAGACTGTCAAGGTCAAGAGTTCTAGTGGGTGGCCAGAATTCCCCATTATCAAGCTTATATTGTGGCCAGGCCCTGCTTGAAAAGGAAATAAGGTGTTTAGCCTTTAAAATGGGGTAAAGTCCTCTCTTAATGCAGCCCAAAAGGATCCCCAAAGGGGAGCTCCTGGGGTAAGAGGAGGAACTGGAGCCCATAGTAATGAAGGAACAGAATAGGGGCCAAAGGAGGTCAAGTCTAGACCCTCTTAATCACCCAGAGGGCAAGGGAAAATAGCAGGCATCCCGCTGTCGGTTTCCTCAGGTCCCGCGGAGAAGAAGGGTGCAGACCGGGGCAGGCATCCCTGCCCATGGCTGACCCAGGGGCCTGGCCCCAGGACATGGTCAGGCCTAGTGCTAGGTCTTGTATTGGACGGCAAATCTGACTAAGTAGGAGGGTGGAACAGGGAAGACTTACCTAAGTCATCTGCCAAAGGGTAGACTAAGGTGGCTCCCCATACAGGCCACCAAATTGAGCTGGAGGAATGAGTTGCGGGAGACAAAAACTGGTATTTGGCGTGTTTGAGCTGCGAGAGGTCAGGCTAGAAAAGACCTCCCTGAACAAAAAGGTGTGTGGAGTTTTATAGGAGGGGGAAACGAGGCTGTTCCCCCTTCGATGCTTCAGGGGGGTTCATTTCATTGTCTCTCACAACAAAGGTTTTTGGGGCATGACCTCTGGCTCCGCGTTCAAGCCCCCAGGCCGCCGTCTGGACCGCCCAGGCCCTCTGATCATAAGCCCCTGGGAGACAAACACAGGCCAGCAGGTACAAGGTACAAAGCTGGACAAGGTAAGAAGTTTTCTGCTCCTGGCCTAAATATGGCCTAACATTAAGTTTCGAGACAAAAGAGGCAAATTGTGGGGTTGTGGATTATGAAGATGTTTAAATTGACTAGGAAATGATGGTGGAGAGAGTGAAATGCTCCCCCCAAACACCTTTCATTCCTAGTGTTCATTTCTTCTATGTGACTGACAGCATTTAAATAACAAACTTAGTATTTATGCATCTAAGTGTGATTCAGGATCTCCTTGGGTCACGTGGTTGTTACTGATCACCACTGAGGCCGACCGTGTGGCGTTTCGTCTTCCGTGGAATAGTTTTCAGACCTTTGTTTCCTTTGATTTACTTGCATGTTCCTGATTTCTGGCATTTTCTGAGATACTCAGGGCAGGGGTCCATTTTCATGTGCAGACACCGTGCACATTTTCTCTGCAGTGTGGTTATCTTTTCACTCTTTACTCTGTGCTGGTGAACGGACTCTTAATATTTCATTCATCCTTCGTGTCCCTTGTAGCTTGTTCTTTTTTCCTTATGTAAGAGAACTCTGTAGTCGGAAGTCATAGAACACTTGACTCCAGCTGGTTCTGAAAGTTCTACATTTAAATCTGCATCAGGTTGGTTATTTTCCATGAAGTCGATGACAGGGACATTCACTGTCCCCTGTCACTAACCATTCCTCATTCCCCCGTGTGTTACAGTGTCCGTCATCCCCACCCCGGGGCAGTGCCTGCTCTGGCAGAGATTCAGGCCCCACAGAGGGTCCCGTGTCACAGACTCCCATTCTTATCCGTGGGTCCCTCCTCCTGCTGTGCTGAGCTGTCCCAGTCACTCTTGTGACTTAGTGTCTTGATGAGACGTGGGGAAGTCCTTCCACCTGGTTCTGTAGAGAACGTGGCTATTCTTAGACATTTGCTTTCTTTTTAGTCCTCGCAAGTAGTTTTTATAAATTCAAAAACAAATATCCCCAAGATGTTTTTGGTTTTTTTTAAAGATTTTATTGGGGAGCGGGAACAGGACTTTATTGGGGAACAGTGTCAACTTCCAAAATTTTTTCCAAGGCAAGTTGTTGCCCCTTCAATCTTAGTTGCAGGGGGCGGAGCCCACCATCCCTTGCAGGACTCGAGGAATCCGCAACCTTGTGGTTGTGAGCCCACTGGCCCATGTGGGAATCGGACCGGCAGCTTTGGGAGTTAGGAGCATGGAGCTCCAACCGCCTGAGCCACCGGGCCGGCCCCCCCCAAGATGGTTTTAGATTATTGTTATTTTATAATATTCTACTTTTTTGGGAGAGTTGAAATCATGGTGGCATTGAGTTTCCTTTCAGACATCACGTGCTATATTTCAGTTTCTTCATACTTTGACATCATTCAATAAGGTTTTATAATTTTTTATTATGATCATTTTGTATCCTTCATTAGACTTTGATTTGGAGAAATCCTGTTTTCCTCCTGTGTCTTTTTTTTAACTTTCATGTAAAAGCTTTGGTCACCAGATAATGGAGGGTTTTCCCACAGGAAGCAGTGCTGTGACACCAGCCAGGGGTCCTACAGATTAACTCAAGAATGACACCACCTAGTGGAATTCCTCAGTGGAGTTAATTATTAACCCATCTCCGGCCCCCCTGCCCTTCCTGGAGGGTGTGATTAGGTCTTGACTGTCTAACCTTCTAATGGTGGCTGGGCCCTTTTGTGACAGCCCCGCAGGACCCACCCAGAGTCACCTCTTTAGAATAAAAGGTGCTCCTACCGTGTTTCCCTGAAAATAAGATCTAGTCGGACAATCAGCTCTAATGCGTCTTTTGAAGCAAAAATTAATATAAGACCTGGTCTTATTTTGCTATAAGCCCATGTCTTTAATATAATATGATATGATATGATATATAAAATAATGATATATGATGTGATATGATATGATAATACTGGGTCTTATATTAATTTTTGCTCCAACAGACACATTAGAGCTGATTGTCTGGCTAGGTCTTATTTTCAGGGAAACAGGGTAGTGTTCTTATCAGTTAGGAAATACAGGAGTTTTAGGAGTTCTGTGCCACAAACCTTTAGTGAACTACAATATATATATTCTCTATTAGATTACAGACATACTTTAAGATGTAATGAAAATGTCTAATGAATAGAACAT
The DNA here is from genome assembly GCF_964194185.1 of Rhinolophus hipposideros. NCBI lineage: Eukaryota > Metazoa > Chordata > Mammalia > Chiroptera > Rhinolophidae > Rhinolophus > Rhinolophus hipposideros. The sequence goes on along the minus strand of NC_138062.1, from coordinate 59,325,199 downwards.
CATTAAAAGTACTTAATGTAGTTGAGGTTATGTGCTGACAGTTAAGCTGTGTGTATTTATTTCAAATAGACTGAGAATTATTTTTGCTTGGGTTTTTTTGTTTTTTTCTGGAAATTCACAAATGGTGGTATTCTCTGCTCATTTTCTTGTTCTTTGTGGATCTTTCATAATAACACTATGAGCTGTGAATTTGGGCAACTTGTTTTTCTGCCATAATTCTTATGTGTTTGTCTCCGGTGACTCCGGGTGGGGTCTCTACGAGGAATGAGGTGATGGGCCTCTGTGTTTTACCTGCTGTTGGGAAGGGGTCTTACTTTCTGTCATCAGATGTTCTCCAGTGAACATGCCTTTCCCACGTGTCCTTTCTCAGACTCTGCAGGGTCCCGCCTATTCCTCACCTGCTGAGGGTTGTCGTGGGGACGCCTGTGGACTAGGACACATCTTGTTTTTCATCTATTCAGGTGTTGTGATGCTGTCCCTTTAAGGTGCTATTGTGATAAGTTATAACTGGTTTCATCCTGTTTGACGGTACAATACACTGTATGCAGAAAGTGCACAAGCAACTGCACAGCCACCTACACAACCTGAAGTGACCGTCCAGGCCAGACCTGGACCAGGCCTCACACCAGACACCCCACTTGAAGTGTCTCCCAGACAGGCCTCCTGTCCGGGTGGATCACATGTGTGTGCTCCCCAAAGTCAGTGGATTCATTCCTGCATGTTTTCTTTTCAGTGAACATGGCATCCATCACACCATATGCCTGATTGTGTCAGTTGTCTGTTGTTCCCAGTTCTGTACCTCCCCATGGAATGGTGGCTCTCTCACTTGTGTTGTTCCCTAGTGTCCCCTGATGCGTCTTTACCATTTTCATTTCTTGGTTCCACTGGTGGTGTCCACAGGGGTGGCTTCAAGGATTTCATTTGTGACAAGTGCTTCTAACCACAGTATTGCTTATCTTGTGCATTTGGGTGTCGTAGGCTTGTGTTCTCAACATTTCCCAGGCTGTACTCCTGTCCTCCCCCAAAGCCATGTTCCATGTGTGCCCTGCTGTTTTACGGTTGTCCTTTTGTGACTGCACCCAATCCTGACACGCACCCAAAACAGATTTGAACGTCAGGGCGATGTCAGATGCACCAAGAGGTTAATAAAATAGTCAATCTGGGGAGATTGAGTCAGAGACTTTGTGCAGCCCTGTCATTGTCCCCTCCAGTGGTGGGAGAGATTGGATATAAATACTATAGAGAAGGAGAACTCATCCCTGAGGGTTACTGATGAGTAAATGGTTATGTGGTGAGGGGACCCCACTTTTACACTAACACCTGGAAAGGGGCTCAGAGCCAGAAGGCCTATCCTCTCTTAGCTCAGTTACACCAGATGCCCAAAAGGGTGCAGTCGTGTGTTGCTGAAACCACAGCTGCTTCTGGAACCTGACAAGACCAAGGGGAAAGCGGCAAATCTGAGTGTCACCCTGGGAGACATTTACATGTGATATGACGACAGACTGGTAAGTTACCCATGACTGAATAAGGTTCTAGAAATGTGTCATTATCCTGATTATTTTGCTATATGACTCCATGTTTGAAGGCCAGGGGTGGACTGTGACATTGTGATATAAGAAATATATATATTTTATCATCCGAATAACAAAATGTATTTCTCATATCTATTAGGTTGGTCCACAACTCCCAAAAACCTTGGAATTTCTTTTAGTATTGACTGTACTGAAGTTGTCCTTTGTTATGGTAATGAGGTGACTTTTCCAGAGCCCCTGAGGATGCTGGTGGTCAGTGGAATCAACCTGTGATTAAAGGGCTGGAGTTTTTGTTAAACTCCCTGAGCTCCAGGAAGGGGAGAGAGGGGAGCGATTGAGTTCAATTACCAATGAACAGTGATGTAACCAATCGCGTCTACATCATGGAACCTCCATAAAAACCCAAAGCACAGGGACTGCACAGCTTTTGGGGTTGGAACACTTATTGATGTGGGGAGAGGGGACACCACGGAGGGCTCAGAAGCTCCAGGCCCCTTCCTGTACCCTGTTTCCCTATCTCTTCTACCTCCTGTTTCTGAATTATAACCTTTTCCTCCAAACGGTGACCTAGTGAGTAATGCATTTCCCTGATTTCTGTGAGTCTGTCCAGCAAATGAACCAAATTCCAGTGGAAGGTGTCCTGAGAACTTCTGCTTTATAGGCAGTCAGTCAGAAGTACAGGTGACAACCTGGCCTTAAGAGTGGCCTCTGAAGTGGGGGTGGGGTTGGTGGCCGTCTCCTAGGACTGAGTCCTCAACCTGTGGTGTCTGATGCCATCGTCCGATAGGTCATGAGAATGGAGTTGAATTCTTGACACTGAGCTCTGTTCTGACAGTTGCCTGGTGGAGGTGTGGTGTACCACCACCCCCGGCCCCACAGTCAAAATTGAGTGTCAGAGTACAATTTACATCTAATCTAGAAAGTGTCTTACCTCAAGCAATTTGTAAAATCTCAACCTGCTCAGTCTCTGAAACATCTGTAATTTTATTCCTGTTTTACACTTTCTTTCATTTGCTGATAATCTATTGTTTTTTAATAAAATTTCCATTAGGATAAGAATATATTTTTAACCTGCCTCAATTTATTTTTGAACACCTATAATTCAGGCATAACATAAATACCAGAATCTTTTCCTATTGAAAGTATAAAATCCAGTGGCATTCATTATATTTGCAGCATTGTGCCCCCATCCTCATGTTCTCATGTTCAAACGTTTTCATCCCCCCCAGACTCTCAAAAGTACTGGCCCTCACTCCCCATGCAGTGTGCCTGTCCCTGGGTTCTAGGCATGGTGTTAATCTGCGTTCTACAGATTGGCTTTTTCTGTGCATTTCATGTAAATAATAGTACACTATATGTGGTTGTTGTGAAGCCTCGTAATGTCCTTAAGGTTCATTGATTTCGTGCTATCAATCGGCACTGCAGTTCTTCGGTATGCAGATATATTCCTTGCAAGTATATTCCAGACTTTCCTTATCCAAAATCATTGGACTTTCGAGTTGTTTCCACTTTTTGTCTGTGATGAATCACGCTGCTGTGAGTATCTGTGCATTAGTTTTTGTGTTGGCGTTTGTTCACTTCCCCTAGGTATGTGGACACCTAGGAATGGAATTGCTGTGTTACGTGGTCACCATGCTCACCATTTTGAGGACCCGCCAGTCTTCCAAAATGGCTTTCCCACGTTACTTCCCATCAGCCATGTGTGAGGATCCCAGTGTCCTCACGTCCTCGCCAGCACTTGTGTGTCTGTCTGCACAGCCGTCCTAGTGGTGTGAACAGGAATCTACTTTGGTTTGATTTGCATTTTCCTGATGACTCATGTCTAGCAACTTTCATGTGCTTATTGGCCATTGGTATTTCTTCTTTGGGAAATGTCTGCTCACATGCTGTGTCCATTATTTAATCATATTATATGTCTTTACATCATATTGATATCTTTTATTTGTAGTCTCATATGAGCTCATAGTGATGAGCAGGGAAAAGAAAAGGGGGAACACATGCTAGAGTGGAGTTAATGAATTTATTTAGCAATTTGCAATAGCAAAAGACAAAGGCAATTAGTAGAATGTGCTAATGACAGAAAGGAAAGGTGGTTAAGACTAAGCTATACACATTGATAACAGTGTCATGTCAAAGGACCACACATACATATAAGTTCAAGAGATCCCAACACATGTTTACTATTGATCAAAGATCACTTGGCTAAATACACCAATAACATCAGTAAGGAGTATCCAACAGCAGTAATAAGCTCTATAGGATAGTAACTATTACAGTAGATGCCAAAAGCTCACCAAACTGGAGGGGGGGGTTCGGGGGCAAGGGGGAGCACTGGAAAAATCATAAATCAAAACCTTGCCAGGTCTGTAGCTGAGAGAAACTCGGGCGTCTCCCACCCCACTGCGTGCTGGTTCCCAAGAATGCTGCTGCCGTTGGCGTTGTTGTTGTTGTTATTGTTGTTGTCAGAAGTTAGGACGTCTTCTGATACTGCAAGCTGCAAGCTGCATACAAGTTCCCAAAGAGGCTACAATGATGACAATTCACCAACAAAAGAAGTGTCTACTGCCCATTGAGGCAAGTTCCGATCTCTTACTCTGCAACAATCCAATCCTAAAAAGCGGTCCTGAAACAGCAAATCTTCTGAACAGCAATCTCTTGAAACAGCAATCAATCAATCAGTCCACCTGAGCTCTGTCTTATACATCTCTTTAGATGCACCCCAGAGCCAAGTTTTGTGTTCCTGCCTCCCCTCTCAAGGAATAGCCAGTTCCCGGAGGGTCCGGCAGTCAATGATAAAAAAATAGAAAATATATTACTTATCCGGCTGAAGGGCTAGTTCATCCGGACAAGGAATATCTACTGTTCTTGCTGGGATCATCAGCCCAAGGTCTTCAAAAGCCTGGCAACATGACTATCACGTCGTCCTGATATAACTTAGCTACTTCTTCACTTCATCTGCTGACGTGGGCAAAACAGACAAAACAAAGAGGCAATTCTCTCAACCCCTGATCAAGAATTTCTTTAACCCTAAGCTAACCATCACCTCACAACATGGACCGAACAACAAACATCATCTCACATATCCCCTACTCGAGAGAATGAGACCAAAGGGGGAATTTACTCAAGCCCTGAACACAGCACAGAAATCACAGATAAAATATAATAGACCAAAGCTCACATCAATCAATGAAGGCAATTTTTTTCTCAACATCTATCCTACAGAGCTCCCTAAATATATTTAGAATACAAATCTTGTAGCAATCATCTGCTTATTATTAAATTGCAGTTGCAACCCCACTGGAAGTAGCATTGTTTTTATAGCTGTTTTGTTGTTTTTTTTACTATGGATTTTAAAACCTTATTTTAGATTTTTAAAATGTGTCATTTTTATAATTGTTTGCTCTTTATGTCTTTGGGTGTGGTGCCATCCTTTATTGCTCTAAAGATATTAATTAGTTATGTTTTCTTTCTGCTAAAGGCACATTTTTCTCTATTACCATTAGATTTTTCAGCGATTTTTCTTTATGGGGCGATTTTCTCAAATTCCAGGCACTGAGATTTATATGAGAGTCTCTACTTGCTTTATAGGTTTTTCACGAATCTGCCCCTTTTCCCACCAACAGGTGTGACAGGCCCTGGCCCTGGCCTGTGTCTAGGCCCACAGTGTCCCCCTTGTCCTGGGAGGGGTCATGTCCCTGTCTCTGTCAGACATGAGGGGACTAGACCAGGCTCCTCGAGGTTGATGACTTCCGAGGCGAGAGTTGTCAGATCAGCAGCCCTGGAATCTCAGTGTTCGTGACATCCTGACGAATGTCAGGATTCTGGTTCCAGGTCTTGGAGCTGATGTGGAAATAACCTTGTTATAAGCCAAGTACCGTATCTGTTTCTGTGTTATCTGAATGATTAGTTCATTTTTCAGTTATTTACCCCAGAATCTGCTCCATCTCAGGAGAAATCATTTTGTAATTGTGAGGTGAGAAGTATATGTCACTTGTCAACTTTGCAACTTCCAAGCACTGACCATCACTGAGGGTTCCACACGTGGTTTGCTTGCTCGTTGTCATTTCCCATGAGAACATGAGCTCAGGCGTCCTAGGAACTGAGTCCGGGTCCCTGACTGGCGGCCTCCCCCATCCTCCCGCACACAGTGGTGAAGAGGAGCCTTGTTGAGATAGAACATGTGGGATGTTTCCGGACACGGTGGTCTTTGCGGATGTGGCTGTGAACTTCACCCGGGAAGAGTGGGCTTTGCTGGATGGTGCTCAGAGGGAGCTCTGCAGAGAAGTGATGCTGGAGACCTGCCGGCACCTGGCCTCAGTGGGTGAGGACGGCTTCATCCCTTCCCTTAGCTTTTAGACAACAAATCATTTTTGCAGTTATTCTTTCTTTTGAAGGCCAAGGAATGAGAATGTGTTGAACAAAGACAGGTGCATTCCAAGCATTCATGGAGCAACCTGGAGTCAAATAGCTTTCCCATGAAAACAAGGTTTCAGGTATGAAACTGACTGTTCGTTAATGTCCAACAAAAGTCTAAGGCGAGGACAACCAAGATAGTGCAGTAGGTAAACACTGCGTTTACCTTCTCTCACAACCATATCAAAATTACAACTAATCTACAAAACCATCATAACTAAGAATCCCTAAAATCAAGCTGAAGTGAAACCTTTCAACTAAGGACGTGCAGAAGAAGCCACCTCCAGACTGGTAGGAAGCTCAGAGATACCGAACGGGGTGTTCCCACGTGTGACCACTAAAGATCAGGAGGGCTATTTTGGCTGTGGGAGTCCATCCATCCCCTAAATGAGCGAGAGATACCAGCCCCATCCCAGCCCAGGGTTCCAGTACCAGGGAGAGAAGCTCCCATAATTTTTGGTTGTGAAAAACAATGGTGATTGTGACTGAGTGAGACAGTGCGGCTGTACTCACAGGCGCTCCTCTTAGAGGGAATGTGCGTGGACTTACCCACCAGTGGAATCACTCACTCTGAGCTCCAGTGCTGGGGCAGCACCTGGAGAAGCGGCAGGGACAAACATTGGGGAACTGAGTTGTCTGGCTTGGGACAGGGGCTGGAGAGACAGCTTTCTCCTGAACGGAGGAGCTGGGGGAGACCATTGTTTCTTTATTGAGCTCCCCCGCCTTTCGTGGTGCATACACAGGCGACAGCCATTTTTGAGTCTCTGTTTGTTTGCCACGCTCTGGCAGTTTGAGAACTGGCCCTGCCCAACTTTCAGGCACACCCAGGCTGCTTTCAGTGTCTTTCTCATGCAGACCACCTACCTTGGTTCAAGCTGCATTTTCCTAGGTTCTCTCAAAGATTCGCAAAACCCAGACAAGCAGTATCTGGCTTGAGCATCTCCGGTTCCTCTGACTGAGCAGCCCTAAGCCAGCACTAGTGGCAGTGGCCTTGGTTCGTGGCTTGACCTCTCAAAGGTGCTTCCAAGTATAGCACGGGTGGCAACCATCTGCAGATTTCTTTCTGGCTCCTGCTGGGTGGCCTTGGGTGGGGCTCAGGCTGTGGCTGAAGTAGACTGACAGAGGCTCCCCTCCAAGGTGGTCCTGGGGCTGGCGTCCCCAGTGGCCAGCTTCAAAATGAGCTGGAGCATTACCCAGCCATCTCTAAGTACGACTCACCCAAAGGGTGGACTGGGCAGGCACCAGAGTTGTGCTGAGGCTGACCCTGCTCCGTAGGATCAGCCCCTGCACAACAACTCTTCCACTGTAGTCAAGGCCAGTCCTCACAACCAGTGAGCCCAGGGTCAGACCCTCACAATGATGTGCAGTTATCAACCACGGCTCAACTACAAGAGGAGGGCACACACAACCCACACAAGGGACACACCTGGAGTGTGTGGGTCAGGTGACCACAAAGATTGTGCCACTGAACCCCACAGCACACCTACTACATAAGGCCACTCTGCTAAGACCAGAAGACATAGCAGCCCCACCTAATACACAGAAACAAACACAGGGAGGCAGCCAAAATGGGGAGACAAAGAAATGTGTCCCAAATGAAAGAACAGAACAAAGCTCTAAAAAAAGAACTAAGCAACATGGAGAGAAGCACTCTATCAGATGCAGAGTTCCAAACACTGGGTATAAGAATGCTCAATGATCTCATAAAAATGGAGATGGAAACCATGAAAAAGAACCAGTCAGAAATAAAGGATACAATAATGGAAACAAAGAATATATTACAGGGAATCAACAGGAGATTAGATGAAGCAGAGGATCCAACCAGTGATGTAGAAGATAAGGTAGCAGAAAACACCCAACCAGAACAGGAAAAAAAAAAGAGAATCCAAACACTTGAGAGTTTAAGCGGCCTCTGGGACCATATCAAGCATACCAACATTCACATTAAAGGGGTACCAGACGGAGAAGAGAGAGAACAAGGTATTGAAAACCTATTTGAAGAAATAATGACAGAAAACTTCCCTAACCTGGTGAAGGAAATGGACCAACAAGCCGGAAGCACAGAGAGTCCCAAACAAGATGAACCCAAAGAGGCCCACACTAAGACACATCATAGTTAAAATGCCAAAGGTTAAATACAAAGAATCTTAAAAGCAGGAAGAGAAAAGCAGTTAGTTGCCTACAAGGGAGCCCCCATAAAACTGGCAGCTGATTTCTCAACAGAAACGTTGCAGGCAAGAAGGGAGTGGCAGGAAATATTCCAAGTGATGAAAAGCAACTACATACAACCAAGATTACCCAGCAAGGCTGTCATTTAGGATTAAAGGACAGATGAAGAACTTCCCAGACAAGAAACACCTAAAGGAGTTCATCACCACCAAACCAGTATTACAAGGACTCTTAGGGACTTTCTTAAGATGGGAGGGGGGTTAAGGACGTGTGAAAGGAGAAGGGATTAAGAAGTACAAATTGGTTGTTGCACAGTAGTCATGGGAATACAGGGTATAGTATAAGGAATATAGTGAACAATATATTGTAATAACTAGGTATGGTGCCGGATATGTACTAGATCTATCAGGGTGATGGATGGGAATGGGGTTGGGGGCAGGGTGAAAAAGGTGAAGGCATTAAGAAATACAAATTGGTAGTTAATACAGTATGGGGAGTATAATCAACAATGTTGTAAAGATCACGTAAGGTGTCAGATGGGCACTGGACTTCTCAGGGGGATCACCTCATAGACGGTGTAGATGCCTGTCCACTGCGCTGTACACCTGAAGCTGAAGTAGCATAATATTGAATGTCAACTATAACTAAATATATAGGTATATATAGTCACGGGATGTGGAGCACAACATAGAAAAGATAGTCAATGGTATTGTAACAGTTATATAAGATGTCAGAGGGGTGGTACTTGGGGGGGGTTATCACTTTATGAGGGGTTTAAATGTCTATTACATTGCTTTGTACACCTGAAACTAAAAAAAATAATTAATATTTTAAAAAAACGTCTAAGGCTCCCTAATTGTGAGACCATCGTTTCCAGTTGCTGTAACTTTTTCTAGCCTTGAAGAAGTTACATTGTGGTTAATACACAGTTGACATGGTCATTTTCCTGCAATTAATCCCGAATGTAACCAACATCAATGGTCTTAAAGACCTTAGTAATGGCCCATTTCATGAGACGTTTGGTGCCCTCCATCCTCCATCATGAGGACCTTTTCTCCAGGAGCAGGGAAAACCATACACACTATTCAATCAGCCAATGGCATCAGGGGACCGTGAGAAAGGCTCCATGTAGGGTCTGTGTGTCTGAGAACTGCAGGAGAGTGACAACCCTCGGGGAGCAACAGATTCTAGATAAGGGAATGATGTTTGTCCATGCGCATCAGAAGCATGACTCAGTCTGTTTGAGAAATGGTGATGTTTGTCATGTCTCTGGCTGTCTTGTTGGACCTGTTTCCATCCTACAACACTTGGAAAGACTTTCTGTGGGTCCTGTTCTACAGGGAGCACTTGGGCTCATGAATTGTGCCCATTTCCTAACTACTTTGCATTCTTTGATAATATTTACCCAAATGTCAGTCTCCATCTCTTTTGAAATATTTCCTACAAAAAGCACGTTGGTGTTTTGACTCATTTTACCTGTTTCTGCCAGAGTCCCAAATAGCCGAGGTCATCAGTTTTTATTTTTATTTCCATGAATGTTCATTCCTACAGCAATTGTTTATATTTTATATCAATATATAAAAATACACAGGTTATCTCTTTACTATTTTTTTTTATTAGTTTCAGGTGCACAAGACAAAGTAATACTTAGACGTTTATCATTTATATCCCTCACACTGTGTGAATCCCCCTCCCCCATCCGCTACCCCTCTGACATCGCACACAGCCATTGCATTTCCACTGTCTCTATTCCTAATGCTGTACTCCGCTTCTTATAAGTATATACATACATGTATATACATATATATGTGTATATATATATATATAATTATAGTTGCATTCATTATTGTTCAGCTTCAGGTGTGCAGTGCCGTGATCAGGCAAGATTATCTCTTTTCTTATTTCCACCATTTCATTTCCATGAAATTAAGTCATCGTCCCAATTGCTGCAGATTATTGCAGTGAAGTTAAAACCTGTGAGTCATGTGCTTAGAGGAATATTTTGACAAATAACATAGTCAAGACAAAACATTAAGATTTACAATAAATTCTTCTTGCTCAGTTGTTAGAGAAAACCAGTCATTCAATAACGATGGCTGTTGGCACTTAACACAGGAGATGCCCTTTAGGTGAGTGACCATCTCTCAGGATGAAAGGGGATATCTGCATAGTATTTGAAAAATTTTTTAAGTATATAAATTACTCCAAAAATTGAGTACCTGAAGAATTGTCGTACACTAGTAAGGCTCGCCATAGCTGCAGTGACCTGTCACAGCATGGACGGTCTGTATCAGAAGCGCACTGTGAGATTCCAGCACCAGAGGAAGAGTTCACCCTTCACCTTTTTCATGGGAGTCCTGCCTTTTCATATCACGACCATGAAATTCCTGATTTCAAACCTTCTGTCCACATGGTTATCCCTTCTGCACACCCAGAGGGTGTTTTCCTCATGAAGACAGGGTTCGTTCACATCCACTGCTGTTTGGAGTGTGACTCTGAAGTTGTGGAGAGATGCCCACCGAGTGCCTGTGGGAGAATATGCGTCCACACCTGTTCTGTGTGCCTTTAGGGGACGGCCAGTCATGTGCACTGGCACGAGGGGCCACGGGAGGGCTCAGGAGAACAGCTTATTATACTGAGGTTCTAGAGCAAATGTCACTGCATGCTGAGGGGGGTGACAGTGGGGGACCCGCATGTCTGAAGGAACAAGGGAGGGGTTTGTGAACAGAGCATGAGGCTGCTTCCTGGAGCCTGGTTGTGGCGTCATGCCCAGACTCGGTGGACTTTAGTGTGATTTGTGCAACTGAATAAGTGTGAAGATCAGACTCAGGGAAGGCTCCTTGGGTTCAAGTGCTGTTGACAGCGTTTGTGCATTTGAGGGTTTCCAGGGGTCAGAACTTAACTCTGAGTGAATGTCATGCACACTTATAGGGGGTGATAACTGGACTAGCACCAAGGTAGTGGGCGCAACTGAGCAGGCGGGGGGCAGAGAGCGTGACCCGTGGGCAAGTGCCTGCAGTGCGTATGCTCATGTGGGCTGCGATCGTTGGTGTGGAGCCTAAAGTGTGACACGTGAGGGGTGCACAGCATTTAGCACTGACATCAGTGTGAGCTCTGAGGAGGACAGGCTCGTTTTCATCTTCATCTGTGAGACTCTTTCATAGATTTATGGGCTCAGGGAAATTATCTACAGTCATAGGTCTCAGTTAATTCATCCAAGGTGATCAAGTATCAACACTATATTGCTGGTGAGAAGTAAGTGAGTTCATGTGTTTGATAACGAGTCACTTCATAGAAAACATAAAATAATTCCTGATCGATAAACCTAGATTCTCCCTGTAAGTAAGAATGACAAGGGGGTAATCTGACAACTGGAAGCTCCCCTGGCCCTCACTGCTGGGCTGTGATTTTCTCACCTGAGCAGAAGCAATTTCATGTAAGGGCCATCAGATGCAGTTTTGTGACAGCGATGGATGAAGACACACAGCAGAGCATGTTATAATCATGTCTTAAAATGGCTAAAAATCAAACCTGAGTCCAATTCACAAAGATGATCAAACATGGGCACTTTTTGCTAATGTGAGTGGTGCCACTTTACCAATTAGTTTTAGCTGCATTGTATTCTGCTTTCTACATTAGAACCGTTAAGATGTCCAATTGAGGGTGGCTGGATGGCCGAATTTATTTGAGTGCGAGCTCTTAACAAGGTCGCCGGTTGGATCCCCACATGGGCCAGTGCACTGCGCCCTCCACAACTAGATTGAAAAACAACGGCTTGAAATTGGAGCTGAGCTTCCTGTGGGCAACGATTTGGCTCGGTGGTTAGAGTGCAGTGCTTATACCACCAAGGTCGCCGGATTGAGTCCCATATGGGCTAGTTGTGCTCTCCACAACTAGATTGAAAAAAAAAACCAAAAAACGATTTGACATCCTGGAAAAACACACTGTTCCCCAATATTCCCCAATTTAAAAAAAAAAAGAAAAGAAAAAAGGATATCCAATTGCATTTACCTCCTGACAGCATCTAATCCAGAGTATGGGAACAATCCCTCGAACACTCAAATCATCTAACATGGGTCGAAATGCTGAATGTATTTCAAAACATGTCTTTAAGGCATATGTCATACTATGTCCTCACTGACACACCCTCCAGTCCTGCATGAGGACTTTCATCCCCAGTGCTCTCCATCAGTTCCCCACAGTTTCTTACACTACAGGTTACATTCTGGTGGTGTTTGGCTACAGAGCATGGATAAAATCGTGATTTCACTCTTATTTATGTATTGTTTTACTTTAATGACAATTTTAAGTATGTACATTTTTTAATTTAGCTGAACGAAAAAAATTCCCTGAACTTGCATGAATTTGGAACTACTGATTAGGAATGCAGAAGAATGTTGACTGTGAAATCTCTGAAATTGATGAAATTACAGGACTGATTTGAAAACCCATGACTACAAAGGGACATTTGCATATCACCTCTCAGCTATGGAGGAGGAGTAGGGTAACATTGCTTGTGTACAATTTTAGATACGACCACTTTATGTGTGAGCCTTCTAAATTCCTGGCCCTCGACTCCATGTAAAATGTGGTTTCCCTTTTACTAACTTCACAAGAACCAATGGCTCTATCATATTGATCAAATACCCTTAATAGTTCAACCCAGTTTTTCTTGGAACTTCACAAACCCTGCACTGGTAAATTTTACAAATGAGAACAAATGTTTAGTAGTGGATGTGGTTTTCTAAATAAGAAGGTGGAGTGACTTGCTGTAGAATGACCAAGCATTAGAAAATGTTGTGTTGATAGCATAATTAGGAATGCGTACGTGTATAATATTATTGTGTTACCATAGGAATGTGCAACTATTACCTACAGTAGGATCTCTGTTACCTTAAATTTCATGTCCTTCTACATTCAAATATTAACTAGGGACTTGTGTTTCATGAGGAGCTTCCTCCCAGTTCCAGGACATGAAATAACACGGATAGTCACAAACATGGGTTTGATTATGATTTCTTAAATATAACACCAAAAGTATAAGAAACCTAAGAAAAAATTCATTGGACTTCATCAAATATAAAATCCTTTCTGCATCAAAGGACACTATCATAAGGGTGAAAAGACACCCATGTATTTCTAAAGAACATTTTTGTAAATCCTAGTTGTAATAAGATTTTTTTTTACTTCCACTTCAATTTCAAAAATGCAATCAACCCAGTTAAAAACCAGGAAAATGGCTTGAGTAGACATTTCTCCAAAGATGAAATCTAAATGGCCAATAAACACATGAAAACATCTCCATAAAACTAATGCTAGGACGCACAAATCAAAACCACAAGGAGATGCTAGTTCACACCCACTAGGATGGCAAGAACCCAAACATGAGAGAACACGTGTTGTAGGCAATGTGAAGAAATTGGAAGCTTGTCAGTGACTGGTGGGAACATGAGATGGTGCAGTTACCAAGGCTCTGCAGGCCTGAAAATTTGTTTTAAAAATCATAATACACATCCTATAAAGTTTACATTTTGAAGTGTAAAACTGGTTTTTTTGTAATTCTATTTTTTTAAAAAAAAATCAATTGAGTAAATTTGAGTTGTAATTTGTTTTTTAAAGTGATTTATGAATCTGACACCATCCTATTAGGCTGGTGCAAATGTGATTGCTGTTTGAAAGGTTAAAAACAATTGCAAAAACCTATTACTTTTGCACTGACCTAATCCCACCTGGAAGGACACTCCCACGGGTTGTAGAAAATGGAAGGTTTTTATAGTAAGAAGGGTGTGAAAGTGACCTAGCAAGGATCACCAATGATCATTTCAGGACCAGGACACCTTTTCTTTGGGAGAAAAGAAGAAACGTTCTTTTACCAAGCAGATTGCCCTTTCTTTTTGTGAGGGATTGGTAGGTCCCAAATGACAGATAATCTGACAGATAATCTGTGGTTGACCAGAAAATTCCAGACTGGTTAAGATTATGTTTCTGGGACAGGTTGAAACTGCAATTAGATCAGGCATTAAATCTAGGTTTTGTATCTTGGGCTTTTAGCTGCGTGATGCCATTTTGGGTCTGGTTTTCTCTTTAACAATTCACAAAGCTGTGGAACATCACTGTCCAGTCGGAGTAAGGAGATCTAGCCTTTTCCATTTCCAAATTGGGGGTGGACTGAAAACCTGAGCTGACATAAATGTCCATGCAGTGTAACATGAACACTGAGAATTCTAAATGTCACACCTGTGGCTGTGCTCAGAGGAGTCCTGCAGGCAGCCTGGTATCTCAAGGTCCCATTTCCCATGGGGGCAAAGGACCACCAACACTGATTTGTTACCTCAAATACCAACGGGGGGCAGGATGGAGGGCTTGGCCTCCCAGTGTCAAAGGTCATATGTCCTACTTGATCTTGACAGTGAATTGCAAGCAGTGATGTCCCTGGTGAGTGGCCTCACTTGTAAAGGACACCAATCCTCAGAAACCTTTCCCCTGCAAAGGAAGTCACCAGGACATTCTGTGAAGTCCTGTCTTGACAGATGTCAGTGGCTTTTCCCAGGGGTGCTCCCGCTCCAGGAGGAGGACTCAGGTGGGGTGGCCCTACCGATGGGCCCAGGACGTGTTCACCCTGCCGGGAGCAGGTTCTGCTTGGAACCAACGTTCAGGACCAGCAGGTCCAGGTCAGCAGAGGAGACCGGGCAGGGAAGGGCTGAGGCCTCGAACTGGCGCTTCCATCCGGCTTGGTCACATGAAGTCACTCTGGGTTCATCACTGAGGCTCAGAGGACTAACTGTCCTACCAGGGAATAAAGAGGAGGATAGAAGAACTGTCTAATGAGGGGGAACTGTCCAATCAAGGGCAGGTAGGAAGGTGTGGCCTTTTTTCTATTCAGGGAGTGACATGTGTATTCCACAATCAATTTTTGGGTTCCAGAGCGCTGTCCAATCATATCCGGGCAGGTTTGTTCTCTGCATTGGATGTCACTCTGCATGGAGTGGTCGTTGTGCGGTAACTACTAGGCTGGGTCCTTGGTGAGCTGTCCCTGTTGCTCATCGTTCCCGTCCACGGAGCCGCTGGGTGCAGGTCCTGGAGAGTCCTGAGCCGGGAGAGATGGTGAGTGCATGGGTCACGGATCGACCCCGTGAGCGGCTGTTTTGTGACAGGATCTGAATGTAAGCAGTGCTGGGCCCAGGTGTCCCCAGGAATCTCCGCCCTGGTGCCCAGCGATGGGACCCAATTTCCCTTCCGGCCCCCTTGTTGGGAACCCGTGGGTCTCTACCTGAGTCTGCGACTAAGTTGGGTCCATGGTAGGAAGAGAGGACCTTAGTGGGCCGTCTGGGGTGGGTGGGACTGAGGGGGGGTGGACTCGGGTTGGGCACTTGCCCCGAATCTGACAGATAACATCAAATCCGGAAGATGTTAGGGAGATTTTATTCCAAAGCCTGTTGCAATACCGAGAACTTTGAGATCTCAGAGCTGTGCCAGTGTCACAAATCAGAGAGAAAGGTTTTCTCCTTCTGGGTAGAAGGATGAGCAGGAAGGCGGTGTGACAGGAAGGGCCTCCGTGTGGTCAGCACGCTGTGGGCTCCGGTCAGCAGGGCCTCGTCTGCATCTCAGTGCTTGTGCAGACGGGGTGGGGACAAGGTCTGTGGGGAGGACAGGAGCCTGAGTAAAGTTTGCATAAGAAACGGGCAACCGTATTCACTTGGTCCAGCTTGTGGAAAATAGAAAGTCAGAATTTCCTAAGGAGAGACTTTCATTCATAGGCGTTACTGCAGGGGTGGGGAGAACAGGCTGTGCAGTAGGGAGAGCACTCTGATCATAGGATCTGCTGGTGTCTTAAGGGTTGGGTTTTCTGAGCGTTGCTTCTACAGACAGGTGTCAATCAAAGTAGGAAGGACTGGTTGGGATGGCAGATCTCTCAGGCCATCCCCACGTGACACAGGATGATGGTGAGTGCCTCAGGACTGGGCCAGGAAGGGCTGGTTCCAACCACATGATTCTGGCTGAATGTGGTGCGTGGCCTGCTTCTCTTTGGGCCCCTTCCCAGGGTTCCAACCCCAGGCTCCACCCTTGTAACAAGGGATGAGCTCCCTGATTCCTGGTAACACCATCTTGAAAGTGTGACAGGAATGCCCTCCCTTCACTACTATTGTGGGGAAAATGCAGAAACTCACACATTAAAGTGAAGTGAGATGAATTCAGGATTCATTAAAGTAGTAGTGACACTTCCATAAAGGTGCAATTTGTGACCCTGTGATCCAGTTCCATTTCCTTTTTATACCTGGATTCAGGTTAATGCAGATTCTGTAAATAATGTAAAATGTGACCTGTAAAAGCAAGCTGTGTTCAGTTCTCAATTTATCATTATCACTATTATCATTAATACCTGTTTTCTGAAAGAGCTAAGCAGTTTTCAGTTATTTAAACCATAGAAGTGCCCTAGAATATCCTCCCCACTTCATCCTTGAACGCAGGTGGAAGCAGAGATTCCGCGGGTCCCATTCATACACGTGACGGGGTCTCTGATTGTCCAAATGACCCCAGGTGCTGAAGCAGGTGCCACGGCTGAGTGGGGAGAAGCTGCCCAAAGCTGGGCCTGTGGGAGGTGAAGGCAGGTGCAGTAGGGCCTTGCTGGGCGCCTCCCCCTGCAGGCGGCCCCGAGCCCCCAGAGCCACCCAGAAGGAGCTTGTGCTGAGAGAAGCCACAGAGCCCGAGTAGGGGGCCGCACCTGCACGTGGGCTGTGCGGGTTTGTGGCTGCCCTGGGGCTGCTTTCCGAAGGTTGGTTTTGCTGTAACTCAGATTTGTTGGAGTTAAGTGTGATTTTTGCGAACTGAATAAGTCTGTGAAGGTTAGAATTTGGGAATGAACCTTTCGATTTTACTGCAGGAGGGGAATTGATGAATTTGCGTTGATTTGGGTAAGAATCAAACTGATTCTAGAGGTGTATTTCTTCCTTGGTGAGAATTGAGGTCCTGGAGGAGGGGGCATTTCCACACTGAGGAAGAGAGCGGGGTGGGGGGGAGCCAAAGTTTGGTTCTGATGAAGCAAAAAATTAGTTAATATAAGTGAGCCTGAAGGAGGACCTCCCAGGCCTGCATCCCCTCCCCAGGCCCTGCCCAGGCCCATCCCCTAGAAGTAAATCAAGATGTCCAAACACCCTTAAAATGGGGAGATAAGATCCTAACTTGAGTAAGCTGGTTCCCGACACATGCACAAACTGCAGAAACCTGTCTGTTATTTGAACTCTAGTCTCATTACAATACAATTAAAATAAAATAAACATTGAGCCATGGTCCCTGCGTGGAGTTTTCTGTGTGCATTCGAGGGCACAGCATGTGCAGAAAATAATGAGGTACATAACCAACACATGTCAATCAAATGAACTCAGTCCATATGCCACATCTCCTGCTAAAACAACATTTTCTGACCCTTTCCTATATAAGAAAAAGCTAAACTGAAGTTAGGGGCAGCTGTCTATCAGACTCTATCCTAGCAAAGGAGTTTGCTAGTATTTCTCTCTTCCTAACTTGAATAAAATCTTTGCTTGCTCTCCCACTGTAATGACTATTGTATGAATGCTTTCACATTCTGCACACAAACGGGGGTTAATTGCAATGACAAAACAGCTTCCTGGGATTCAGGGTCCCCTCACCTCTTTCCTGGGAGGGTCCACCCTGGGCTACCTGTGAACAAGGAGAGCCCTGTCCCCCACCTGGGAAGGGCTTTGACCTCTGACTTGGGTTCCCTTGTGCGCTGCGGGAAACTGGCTGAGGGTCTGAGCTGGCGCACACTGGGCTGCTCTTCCCTCTTGTCCCCTGGACAGGATCTGGCTGCCATGTGACTGCAGTGACACTGTCGCATTCATTGAAGGTGTGTGAATTTTGTTTTCTTGGTTGGTTGTAAGATCCGCCAGTGCTGCCCTCAGGGTGACCACTATCCCGGTTCTCACTGTCACTCTTTGCAGCTTACATCTGTTCATCATCACCCGGCAGGGTTGTGTTTGGTTTTCCTCTGCTGAATTTGCCGTAGTGACTGTTACCAGTAATATGATACCATCAAGGTCCTACGGGGGCTTCGCGGGGGTTCCAGCACTCCACATACCTAGGGAACGGAGAAAGGGGCGAGAAGAGGTGGGATCTAAAGAAGAGCTTGAAATCTCCACATCTCTTTGTCCCAGTGGGTCCCCTGCTGATCAGATTCCTGTCCTGGGACTCCCGTGCGGCTTTGGTCAGCAGTCATTGTTTGGCACAAACTTCCCCACCTCCTCAGGGAAGACTCCTGACAGGCGCTGTTTCGGAGGCGTATTCAAGCCTGCAGAGGAATTCCACCTGTCAGCATCGCTACAACAGGCGTTGCCAGACTGAGTAGGGAGGGAGAGGGAAGCTTGTCACTGTGACAATTCCAGGTGTACAGCAGGCATTAAAGGTAAAATGTAATCTGAAAGGACTACATTGTTATTTCTCCTCTCACACTTTGTTTTCCATGTCTTATTTTATATCTTTCCATGTTATGCATCACCTAACTACTTAGTGTGTTTGAAGTTGATACTTTTTCTTTAACCTTCTTAGTAGCTTTTTAAATGTCTGATTCACTGTGCTTATCAGATATTTGGTTTTACCTGTAAGATTTTCCCTTTCTCATAGTTTCTTCTTTCTTGTATGGCATTTCCTTTTTTGCTACCATAAGATTCTTCCACGTTTCCTGTAAAGCTGGTTTTATGGTAATGAACTCCTTTAGTTTTCCTTATCCAAAATACTCTTTATATCTCCCTTAATTCTGAATAATAACCTAGTCGGGTAAATTCTTCCAGATTGTAGGCTCCCTTGTTTCAGCACGTTAAGTGTCCTGCTTCTCCCTTATGGCCTGTAACTTTGCTGCTAAGAAGACAGTGGACAAAGAGAATTCTGTTTAATTATGCGTGTTTATATATGTATGAATTGTCTCACTCTGCTTCAGGGTTCCAAGCACTGACCATCACTGAGTGTACAGCCTGGGGTTTGCTTGCTTGTTGTTGAAGCAGGGGCCCAGTTGGGACCCTTGTAAAAGGAGCCTCGCTGAGTCCGTGGATTCACCTTTGCATATCCTATAGCTAAACAATAAATCACCCCCTGTGGATTGAGCTCAAAGTGAGTCTGGAGAGCCCTTTCTCCATCAGGGTTCCTTGTCTTAGAGGATTACCTTGTAGCACATAATTAACGCTCGTATGCTTGCTGATCACAAACTCTATCGCTCAGCATTCTTCCCATCACCGTCTACTCCCATCACCGTCCCGGATTGCTAATGCCACCAGAGGTAGGATGACACAGGGAGGTACCATGAAGAGGAACAGAGCTCCAGGACCATCATGCAATCTCTGGAAGAATGCCCCGATTTTCCCTTAAATACCCTACACTGGTCTGAGAATGTTAAGGCAGTTTTGAAGGTGTTAACCTGATGCCTTCTCAGATCACTGGTGTTCTGAAAATAAACACTTATTCTGAATAGCCCAACTCCTGTTTGGTCTATTGGCTAAAGCGCAGGCAACACAAGATCCGGACTTGGTTGACCTCCAGTTTCATTGTCATTTTCCATGAGAACATGAGCTCAGGCGTCCTAGGAACTGAGTCCGGGTCCCTGACTGGCGGCCTCCCCCATCCTCCCGCACACAGTGGTGAAGAGCAGCCTTGTTGAGATAGAACCTGTGGGATGTTTCCGGACACGGTGGTCTTTGCGGATGTGGCTGTGAACTTCACCCGGGAAGAGTGGGCTTTGCTGGATGGTGCTCAGAGGGAGCTCTACAGAGAAGTGATGCAGGAGACCTGCCGGCACCTGGTCTCAGTGGGTGAGGACGGCTTCATCCCTTCCCTTAGGTTTTAGGGAAGGCATATTACTTACAACCTTTATTTCTTACTGGAGCTAAGTGATAAAGATGAACTAGGGCTTTAAGGAAACTGGTCAGGTTGAGAGGTCTGTTGGAGGAGCTGAGCTTCCTTCAATTCCTTCAATTCAGTTTTAAGTTCCTTGAACTCTCTAGTTCTGATTTCCTGATTATTAAACTCTATGTTTCTACCTCCTGTCCAATATATAAATCCACTATCTTGGATGATCATCAGAATGTGTATGTGGTTTGTTGGAGCTGCGTGTTCTCATGCTGTTGCATTCCTTTTCTTTTCTCCACAAGTGTTTTTGGTGACAGACTGCCTGGTGGATATTATTTACCAAATCAATAATTGGAATGAAAATATGTTGAAAACAGGACAGACATCGTCCGAGTCTTCATGGATGCTAGCTAGAGTCAAATGGCTTTTCCCGGAAAACAGTGTGTGATGTAGTAATCTGACTATTTATTCCTATTGGTCAAACGTCTGGGGCTCCCTGATTTTATGTGTGAGCATTGTCTCCAGTGTCACTTTCGGGCTGTGAGAGCAGCTTTGTGGTTTTCCCCCCTGAGAAGGTTACAGTTGGAGACTACACATTGACAAGGTGATCTTGCTGCAGTTATACCCACACTTACGCATGGTCACTGGCCTGGAAGCCCAAGTGTCGGCCCCTCTCATAGAAGGTTTGGCCCTCCATCCTCCCTCATGATGACCTTTCCTCCAGGAGCAGGGCAGCCCCGCACACACTGTCCTATTACCCAGTGGCAGCTGGGGCGGTGAGAAAGACTCCAGGTGGGGCCTCGGCCCCTGCAAACAGCAGGCGAGCCCCAAACTGTGGGAGCTTACGTTCTGGGTTGGGGATGATATATACGGACATTTGTAACAAAAACATGAGGCAGTCTGTGATTGAGAGGGTGATGTGTGTCATGTCCCTGGCTTCCCTGTTGGACTTGCCATCTACCCTCACTCACCTGGGAAGCCGTCCTGTATCTCCTCTTGTAAGGGGAGCATATGGGTAGGAACATTTTTCCCAGTTGCTTCATCCTTTGTTTGCATTTTTATTGTATTTATCTGAACATAAGAATCCATTTCCTTTTAATTATACTTAGTGAACAGGCTGCCATTTTGACTCGTTGTACTCATTATTCACAGAGTCTTCAAACACCGCGGTCATCATTTTTTTAAAATCTCATGTCTGTTCATACTTACAAACTTTGTTTCCATTTTTTGATCAGTATATATTATTAATAAAAACAATTCCACATGTGGTCTACTTATTTTGTTATCTTTATCCCACTTTTTTATTTCCAAGAAAATAAAGTATGCTACACATTGTTGCAGATTATTTCACTCAAGTGAGAACCCGTGGATCATGTCCTCAGAGGAATATTTTGGACAGTGCAATGTCCAATGAAGAGAAAAGAGGAAGATGTAGAATAAGTGATTCCCTGTCTGTTGTTGGAGAAAACCCCCTATTTTATGATATTGGTGATGAGTACGAAACCCTAATGAGGTGTCTGAAGCGAGTGACACTCCCATGGGGTGAACATGGCAAATACCTAGTCCCATTGTTATCATCAGTCATGAACCAATACATCACTTTTAATCTTCAGTCCCTAGGACATTGTTAGGTCATCAGTGTGGACACACCCTGAACAGGTCACAGAGCTGCCTGTGCCTGAGCACAGGAGCTCAACCCTCCGACTGGAGTTCAACCCTCTGACTGCACTGTGTGTGGAAAAGCCTGCACGGATTGTTGTTTCCTGAAGAACCAGCCCAGATCTCCCACTGGACAAACCCTCATGTGTGTGAGGAATGCAGGTGTGTCTCGTGCCTGAGCTCTCATGTGGGAACAGACCTTGTGGGGAAACCCTGCACATGTCAGCGTCCTGGGACAGCGCCTAAGAAACATGCGAGGACTCTCAGTAGTAAAAACTCTTGTGAGTGTAAGAAATGTGGAAAAGCTTTCAGTTGTTCTTCCTCTTGTGAGGAATACATGAGGACACAGTGGAGATACACTTTATGAATGTAAGGAGTGTGGGAAAGCCTTCAGTCACCAGCAATACCTTCAAATACATTCAAGAATATACTCTGGGGGAAAACCGTATCAGTGTAAACAATATGGGAGAGCTTTCAGACGCTTCTACTACCTTCAAAGACACTTGAGGACACACAGTGGAGAGAAACCCTGTGAATGTAAGGAGTGTGGAAAAAGCTTCAGTCACCTAGCTAGCCTTCAATCACATTCAAGAACACACAGTGTGGACCAACCCTATGGATGTAAGGAGTGTGGGGAAGCCTTTACCGCTCTCCACTATCTTCAGGTACCTGTGTAAATGCACCCTGGGGAGAGACTCTGTGAGTGTATGGAGTGTGGAAAGGTGTTCAGTATGCAACCCACCCTTTGAAAACATGTGAGAACACACACTGGGGAGACCCTTTGAATGTGAGCAGTGTGGGAGCGCTTTCACGTATTCCATAGTTCTGCGAGTACACATGAGGATCCACACAGAAAACAACACAAGGCCTGTGGGACAGCTTTTTCTCATTTGAACTCTTGTTAGAAATTGAGCATCATGAAGGAGATAAATCTTATGGCTAGAATCATTTGGGATGACCTTCATGACTTCACTTATTTTCAACATGGAAAATCAGAACAGGACAGAAATCTTCTAATTGTTACAAATGTAATTTTGCCTTTGTAAATGCTTCATTGTCAGTAGGAATCCCACGGTATTCTATGTTTTGCTGCTGATACGAGCTCTTAGGATACAAATATCCCCCAGTCTCCTTTCGTCTATACGACATATATTTTGTTTAAATAATTGTATACTTATAGAAAACTTTTCTCATTCCAATGCAGTGTCAGTGAACTCAGGGTGATAAGTGGGTTTCAGTTTTTCTTTTCATTTTCATGTACAACTGGATATAATTTTAGAGAAAAGATTGTTTAGATTCTTACTTTCTATTATGTTTCTAGGATCATGATATGAGTCCTATATTGTTGAGAATTCTGTTCTTGTCCACTAAAGCAGATACAAGGTTTTCAGACTCGATCTCTACCCTCCCCTTTAGACTTTGTCACTGAAAGACGAGTGTTCCACATTTGTTGCTGGTGCATGCCACTCATGTGTTCTTCACAGAACTTAAAAGTTGTGGAAAGATTTTAGAGAGGACAGTCTCAGCTGATTATATTCATATTTGGCCTCTGCCTATTGTTCTTGATCTTGGTTGGGCACTGGACACAATGCATTGAGTTAAAAGTGAGACTTTCTGGCGTGTAAGGTAAGAGCTGGTGTCCACAAGATTCCATGGAATTCTGTTGTCAGCCTGGGTGAGATGGCAAGCTTTTCTCATGCTGTCACCCGCCCTCATCTTCAATGATTCTATCAATACCTGATTTCTGTAGGAGGCGTCTTGTTCCTCTATACGTCTGTTTCCTGCCTCCACATGGACACCTTTAATGCTGTAGCCACAAATGCAAGAAACTTACTTCCCCAGTTGCATTGTTGAGAGGCTGCACTGAGCCTGCATTTCTTGACTGTGGATACTCCTGTGATTACAAGAAGTACCTGAGTACATCTGGTGATCGAGGAAGTTTCCTTTTACAGTTGACTTCCACCTAAATGATAAGCCTACTATGTTCAATTCTTACACATTTTTATGCAGTTCCATAGTGTTTAATTGTTTCATTTTTTATATGCAGTTCAAAACCAATGTGCATTATTGTCAAGTATAGTTCTCTGCATTATTTCTTACAAAGCTCTTATTACCTAGGTTTTCAAATTTGTTTTATCCTTAAAAATGTTGTTATATTTCATGAAAGTTGAGACAAATCAAGAGTTAATAGGAGTGGGCTTGTGAGAGACAGGATGGGACAGGCACAGCGTTAAGAGGAGCGAACTTGTGGACTAACAAGAATGAGCTAAAAATTAACTGCTTGGCTCTGAATTCCCTGGCTAGCACTGCACCTGCAAACTGACAAGCAACTTATATCAATCATAGGCAGGAACAGAACAGTTCCCAATGGAAACAGCCACCCCCTGACATCCATCATAGATGGGAACAGGACAGTTCCCAGGAGAAGACAATTGTAACAGCAGCCCCCCTGCAAGCTGACAATCATCCTACATCCTGCTTAGAAAAATGTAAAACCCCAGCACTCTTTCTCATCAGTGCAGCTGTCCCTCCTGGGCTCTACCCTGGCAAAAAACTCCCTTTGCCAGTAACTTTCAAAATCTTCCATAGCTGTCTCCATCGCACTCTGCCCTGGCACAACTCTATTTGCTGGTATCTCTCTTACCCCTCTGTCTCGGCAGCTCTTTCTCTCTGACTGCCCTGGCAAAACTTCTGCCAGTTCCAAACAGATCTCTCTCTCTCCCTGTCTCTCTCGCTGTCTTCTCTCTCTCTCTCTCTCTCTCTCTCTCTCTCTCTCTCTCTCTCTCTCTCTCTCTCTCTCTCTCTCTCTCTCTCTCTCCTTTCAATAAATCTTTTCTTACTCTTGTAGAGTCTAATAAATCCATTTACATTCTGCAAATGACCAGGGGTTAATTCTATACCAATACATTTTGGTGCCAAAACCCAGGAGTTGAACTGTACCTCCTCCTCGCCAGGTGTATAACTCTCCCTCATTCTCTCCCCCGCCAGGGTTTTCTCCTGGCGGCTCTCGGGAATCTCTCACAGATTCCCTCGCTTGAGGGTTGGAAATTGACGGTTTAGGCTGGGGTTGCTCTCCAGAGGAAATGAAAGTCTGACCTCTCTGTTGGTTTAGAATCCCATTGCTGGACACGGTGTAAGGCTCCTTTCTATTTCTCGGGGGACAGGCAAGTCACATTGGCTGCACTCTTAGTGGGCACGGGATGGACACATAAATACCCCTAGGGCACCTGCCACTTGAAAGTAGTCTCCCATGACAGGATGACTTGGTAACGCTCCAGGACTCTAGGAGTAGGTCCCGCCCGGCGCAAGTCAAAGACCCACTCATTGGACAGGCTCACGAGTCTAAGACACACAGGCTCCCTCCCCACTGGATACTCCCTATCATTCTTTTCAGTGACTCAATCCCCATTCTTTTTTTGCTTCTCTGGATCTCCGTTGCCACCTCCACGGTCAACAGGCCTTTGGTCAGTAAGTGATATGCCTTGAGACTTCCGTGATGCGCCGGGTTTTCCAGGGGCCGGGTCTACAACCCTCGACCATAGGTGTGCAGGGGACACCCTCACAACTAATGGTCATTTCTTTCCTCTCTTTCCCCAGAGTACACGGTAATGAGCACACTAATTCCGTAACTCTTGGGTCAGAGACTTGTTCAGAGGCTCTCTGGGGGAATGCCCCTCGATCTCGTAGCCCAGCTATCACAAAATCACCATCCCCAGCACCATGGGTAGCTCCTCTGTCCCTCTCAACTCTCTTGGCTGTCTCTCTCTTAAGAATTGGACAAAATTTGACCTCTCTCCTCTCAAAAAGCTTTTTCCAACTCTCAGTAACTTTCAAGACCTTACAGATAATCTGAAATATAAAGAAAGTTGCTGCTGCCACAGCCTGAGGCTGAGGTAACTGAAGAAAAAAGAGGCACTTATAAAAAGGAACCAAGCAGCTAATCTCTTGAGCCAAATCTCCACCCTTTTGTTCCAGCCTCTTTGAAACTGTTCTATTAAGGACAATTAAAATATCTCAGGTCCCTCCTAGACCTCCTCACAACCCACCTCCTACCTTTCCTACCTCTCCTTCAAACTCCTCTACTCCTTCCACCTCTCCTTCAGCTCCCACTTCCTATTTTACCCCAGTTCCCAATCCTGCAGGCACCACATGTCGTGGAGCTCATTTTAAGGCAGACTCCCTGCTGCCCCTCTGGGAGTTCACAAACGGAGAGGCCAGTACAATTACGGTTCCTGTGCCTTTCCCCACGGCAGGTCTAGCCCAGATAAGAGACAAAATTAGGAACCTATTCTGAAGACCCTTCTAAGTTCATTAAGGAATTCCAGGGCATAACCAAGGCCTTGGATCTTACTTGGCAGGAAATTCACGTCACTTTAACCACCTACTGCTTCTTAGAAGAAAAGGACCATATCTGGGCTCTTGCCCAAAGATACGCAGATGAGCAAGCTGCTCGGAACCCAGGACGATACAGGGTTGGGGCCAAGGCTATTCCCAGTCACGATCCTGATTGGAATTTTCAAGCTGGCCAACAGGGCCGGAACAGACAAGATCATATGGTCACCTGTCTTATTGAGGGCATGAAAAAAGGCATTATTAAAGCAATGAACTATGAGAAGATGAAGGAAATTACTCAAGGAATGGATGAAAACCCGGCCCTCTTTCAATCCCACTTGACTGATGCCCTCTGAAAATATAGTAACTAGATCCATCTAGCACGGAGGACATAACTATTCTTAACATGCATTTTATTGGGCAATCAGCTCCAGATATCAGATGGAAGCTTTAGAAATTAGAGATGGGTCCCCAGACTCTGCCCCCGGCACTCCTAGATACAGCCTTTAAGTAACAACAGGGACAAGGTATAGAGGGAGACTGGGCACAGAGGGATGAGGAACAGGGTCAGAGAAGGGCTCAATTAATGGCCACTGCCCTTTCAGTCTTACCCGGGTTTGGGCCCACAAGGAGAGAGGACACCGAAGACAGGCACAAACACCTGTTAAACACCTGTTAAACTGTCATCAGGAAGGACACTAGAATAAGGCTTGTCTTCACCTGGCCAAGAAAATGTGCCCTGGCCCATGTCCCCTTTGCAAAAAGGAAGGATACTGGAAGTAGGGCTGTCCCCTCTCCCCTTAAGGAGGGAGACCATCCCAACTCCTAAAAGACCAAAAGGATGGCTCCTCCAATGTCAGTCACCGCTGACTATGAGCCAGACAACTGCCACCTCGAATGATGGGCCCCAGGATTCGTCCATGTTCCCCGCCTCAACACCACAGAGGCCGCGCCCAGTGTAAGGCTTCACGTGGCAGCTAAGAACGTCATCTTCCTTCTTGATATGGGAGTCACATGCTCTGCTCTAATTCATCTCCCCGGCTCTCCACTTCCCTCCAGCCTCCTCCTAACAGGTATTGAAGGTAATCCCACCACTTGCAGACAGACCCTGCCTGTACCTGTTGCTTTGGGTCCTTTGCTTTTACACGTAGCTTTCTAATTATGCCTCAGTGCCCTATACCCCTTTTAGGATGAG
The DNA here is from genome assembly GCF_964194185.1 of Rhinolophus hipposideros. NCBI lineage: Eukaryota > Metazoa > Chordata > Mammalia > Chiroptera > Rhinolophidae > Rhinolophus > Rhinolophus hipposideros. Next base: position 59,298,046 of record NC_138062.1, on the reverse strand, counting down.
ACATTATGCAGAAGCTATAAACTTCCCTCCAAATCTCTCCTAACCCTACTCTAATAGCTGCTCTTCAGCCTATTTTCCCTTCTCAAGCATTTAACCCTGATCTGTCTACAATTCCTCCCTGGATCAGAAAACAGGTCCACCCCATTGTATGGGTTCAGGAAACTCCTGGCACAGCGTCTCATCTAGCTCTAGTATACATTAGGCTGAATGACCCTACGTATTTTCCTTGTTAGCCCCGAAATCCCATTAGCAGGGAGGCTCTTCTCGGGCTTCAGCCAATCAGGAATGATTTCCTCGGGCCTGGGCTTTTAATTCCCTGCAACTCACCCAGCAATACACCATTTTACCGTTCAGGAAGCCACCTGGGCAATACCGGTTAGTTCAAGACTTAAGAATTATTAATGAGGCAGTAATTAGCATGCATACTTTAGCTCCTAAGCCTTATACCGTATTGGGGCTAATCCCTCCGGGAACTAAATGGTTCACTGTTCTGCATTCTGCTACACCCTCAATCTCAATTTTCATTTACTTTCACCTGTACGGACCCCCCACACTCAGGTCCGCAGCCAATGTCGTTGGACGGTCCTACCACAAAGCTTCCAGACAGTCCCCACCTTTTCAGCCAGGCTCTAACTGGAGACTTAAAGGACCTTTCCCTCCTCAGGGCTACTATCCTCTTATATGTCTATGAACTCCTTGTTTGTAGCCTGGACAAGGAAAGTTCAGATCAATGTGCAATAACTTTAAACTTCTCAGAATGGGGATACTAAGTATCGGCCCCCAAGGCTCAGATTTTCCAACACAAGTACGTTGTTTAGGATTTATCCTTTCACCTGGGTAATGACAGATTAGTACTGAGAAAGGAACTCATCACCTTCCTAGAGCCCCAACTACCAAGAAACAGCTAAGGACATTTTTTAGGCATGGCCGGCTGCTGCCACACCTGCGTTCCTCAATTCAGGGGTTGTAGCAAAGCCTCTGGATGAGGCCCTCAGGGTCTAGAGCAAGAGCCCTGAGACTGAATTGCAGACTTCAAATGCATATGTCATGTCCTTCAGAAGGCTCTCACTGAAGCTGCTGCTTTAGCTCTCCCAGATCGCTCCAAGCCCTTCTCACTCTGTATCTTGGAGAGGAGTGGAATTGCCTTAGGGTTCCTCATCCAGGATCTGGGCTCTGATCCCAAACACAATGCTTATCTCCCTAAGACCTTAGACACAGTGGCAAAAGGCTGGCATCCTGCCTCAGAGTTCTTGCAGCTTTAGCCTTCCTATTAAAGCAGGCTCTGAAGTTCACCTTGAATCAGCTTCTGTTTTTACCCCACATCAGGCCACAGATGTTCTTAATTACAAGGCATCACACTGGCTGTCAAACAACAGGCTTGCCCAATATCAAATCTTGTTTTTAGACTCCCCAGACCTAACTGTCGAGCCCTGCAATACCGGGAACCCCTCTACCTTGTGCCAGATCCCTCCTCCCCAACCCAACACTTTTCCCGTGCTGCTCAGGAGGATTTAGAAGACACTCCCTTTCCAGACCCTGATGTAATCTGGTTCAGAGATGGGACTTGCTTTATATCCCAAGGGCAGAAAAGAGCAGGATATGCTGTTGTTTCTTCCACTATGGTAATAGAGATGGGGCTCTCCCTACCCATACTTCAGCTCAAAAGGCTGAATTAATAGCATTAACCAGTGCCTTACTCCTAGCTAAGGACCTAAGAGACATCATTTATAGATTCAAAGTATGCCCATCATGTCCTACATGCCCATGCAGCCATCTGGCAGCCATCTGACTGCCCAGAATAGCCCCTTGAGGCACAAAGAAGAGATTTCACAGTTACTTGCGGCAGTCCAGGCTCCTACTAAAGTCGCTGTCTGTCATTCACTGCTGGGGCCACCAATCAGGTAGCGACAAAATACCTCAAGGAAATAATTTTTCTGACTGTATGGCTAAGTCAGCTGCTTTTTGTACAGAAGGTTATGAAATCAAAACAGGGGAGCCGGACACTCTTCTCGACTCTCCTAGGCCATATTCCTTAGAGTGCCCTCACAGGCTCTGTCCCTTTTTACCCATAAACCTTACTTCCCAACCTGTCTATACCCCTAAGGAAAGACAAAAGGCAAAAAGGGAAGGGTATACCCCTGCCCCTAACCCTCAGGGATGGCGCACAGACCCCCAAGGAAAACTCAATCCGAGTCTCTCAGCAGAAGCTTCTTTACAATTAACATCATTCTACTCACCTAGGCGCTATGGCTTTACTTGAGATTGTTAAGCGCCACTGTACAGGGCACAATATCCTCTCGGAACTCCAAAGCATTTCTAAGACGTTCTCTGTTTTCCTCAAGGCTAATCTAGAGGGACACCTTCGGCCCCTTTCACTCTTAGAGGCGGTTCAAAGGAGAGGGCAGTCCCTGGGGGAGGACTGGCAAATAGACTTTACTGGTATGCCCCCCTGCAAAGGATATCAGTATCTTCTCGTTTTTGTCGGCACCTTTACCGGATGGATAGAGGCCTACCCCACTAAGACCAAGAAGGCCTCAGAAGTTCCCCCAGCCCCACTCGAGGAAATAATGCCTCTTTGGCCTGCCTCGCTCCTTGGAGAGTGACGAGAGGCCTGCTTTTTGCTCTCAGCTTACTCAGCAAGTCTGTGAAGCCCTTCAGATTACTTACCATGTACACTCTGTGTCACACGGGGCGGCCTGCGGGGTCTCAGCTCCCGCTCCCCACATAAGAACGCAGGATACGATGAGGCCAAAAAGGAACACCCACGGAGCCATAGGTAGGGGAGTCATATGACTATATTCTCGCCGGCGGCATCCGCCGCTCTGCAATCGGTTCTTGCTGGTCCCCATTTTTCTTCTAGCTCAGCCACAGCAGTTATATTAGTGGCCAATGGCTCACTGGTTACAGCTGACGGCCAACTAGCCACAGCTGATGGCCATCCGATCACGGTTGATGGCCGTTTACTACCTGAGCCAGCACCTTTCCACGTGAGGCCGAGAGCCTGGAAACTGCTCTCTGGGGCTCTGTCCCCACACTCTGTCTGGCATCCCCAGTCCTTGGGAAACGTAGACAGAGCTAATGGGCGTCTCAAGAAACATCTCACTGATCTCACCCAGGAACTCCAATCATCCTGGACCCAGCTTTCACCTTTAGCACTCCTAGTCTCAGGGTCAGTCCCCACTCAGACGCTCACCTGAGCCCCTGTGAACTCCTCTGTGGGAGGCCTTTCTTATCTAGACCTACTACGGGATCAGCTAATACCAGGTGTCCCTCTTTCTTGGGGGTCCTGGCAGTGGACTTTTCTCTCACCTTTACTGGTTCCTCTTCTCATTATCCTTGGGCTCCTCTGATTTGGACCTTGCCTTTATAACCTGCTTTTCAAGTTGATCTCTTCCAGAATGGAGTCCATTAAGCTACAGATGGCTCTTATACAAGGCTTCCAGCCCATGCCGAGCAACTGTATAACCACCTTTGGTCCTTGGATGGAATACATGAGGCTGCCTGGGTTTTCCGCGGCTGTCATTCCACATCTCTAACCAGCCTGAAGCAGCTGCAGAAGACTGACCACCGCCTCTTTCCCTAAGAATAGTTATCAAACCCAGAGCGGGTATTTGGTAGGCCCGCCTCCTGGGCAAGATTATTTTGTAAATAAATTAGCAGTGGCTTCAACTTCTTAAAAATTAAAATGGACACCATGAAAGCTGCAAATGACTCCTTTCCATCAGGAGCAGAAGCACTACACTTCGTAAAGGGATCTTTCTGTCATTCCTCCTTTTATTTTGCTTTGCTTTCTCAGAGAAGGTAAATTAGAGGCACGTACGTCAGCAGCTCAGGTTAAAGAACGGGGAAGAAGAGAAAAAAAAGAGTTTCATTTAATGTACCAGTGGTTTAGAACTTCATTTAGAACTAATCACACCCCCACCTTCCTCTGAGCCATTTCTGACAGCAACACAGCCTAGATTGCCAATTGGCAGATACAGGCGCCCTGAACTTTGCTGGAAACACACCAAAAGGCCGGGGAGAAGGTCTTGAGGTTTCTGTCAATGGTCAGGCAAGTTCAGTTTCTGGAAAGGGAAATCCACTCGTGGTCAAATAAGCCAAGAGCTAATTGCTAAGCCCTGCCCAGTGTGAGCTTCTTCCAGAGGGTCTCAGGCATGTCTTTCAACTCAGGTTTTTCCTCCAGAAAGATGGCTGCATTTGTTTCCCCTTGAGAAGATAAAAGTAGCTCCACTTGGCAGAAATAACTGCCCTTATGAATGTGACCAAAATAGGCAAAGCAAAGGCCCTTAAACTATAACCATGTTTATGCTCTGGTGAGGTACATTTCTTCCTTTCTACCCCAATTCAACCTTCCCCCCAAGCAAAACAGAGCAGAGATCTGAGATCTTAAAGAATCAGATACCTTTAGGAAAATCAGCATATCACAAATCTCTATCATTCATTATCCTATTAGTTAAAACTCTTAAAAATGTCCATACTTTCATGGCAAACTCAAAAATGATGGAAGTAAAAAGGACTTTGAAGTCTCATAAATTCTCAAAGTACATTCTGGACTATCAAAGGTGCAATTATTTTATCTACTTTTACAGGAAATGACGTCTCTTTATGCCTTTGAAAAATGATAATCCATATATAATGGTTATGGTGACTATATAATGGCCAGAATTCTAGATTAATGAGCATGACTCCAATTCCACCAGGTATCAGAGGCTTTATTGCACATTCCATTCTTGAGCTGGCATAGAGACAACCTTACTAGGACTCCTTTGCTACTTTGTTACAGCTGCAAACTCCAAAGTTGACAAGAAACAAACGTCAAAAGCAAGCTCAGCTCTTGGACGATCAGCAGTAAAAAAAGACTTTTAATGGACACAGCAGGAATCTCCCTCGAAGCACCACTACGCAGCAGTTCACTGAAGTGACATTCAGGAGGTCTGACAAGCACAGAGGTCACTGACTTTGGGAACAAAGCAGCACCTGAGCTGTGCCCAGTGCTAGAAGTGATAGAAGAAAGCAGAGCAAAGAGAGTGGACCTGTGTCAGCGATGTTGGGGACATTAGTGGTGAGCCTCAGTGACAACACAGAAAGTGACCCATGTAGGGGCTGGCCCGGTGGCTCAGGCGGTTAGAGCTCCATGCTCCCAATGCCAAAGGCTGCAGATTCAATTCCCACATGGGCCAGTGGGCTCTCAACCACAAGGTTGCCAGTTCAATTCCTCGACACCCGCAAGGGATGGTGGGCTGTGCCCCCTGCAACTAGCAACGGCAACTGGACCTGGAGCTGAGCTGCGCCCTCCACGACTAAGGTTGAAAGGACAACTTGACTTGGAAAAGCTCCTGGAAGTACACGCTGTTCCCCAATAAAGTCCTGTTCCCTTCCCCAATAACAAATCTAAAATAAAAATTAAAAAGTGACCCATGTAGCAGCAACAGAAGTGGCACAGCCCAGATCCTGCTGTGGTCCCAGTCCCACACAACACAACCCTTATCAGGAAGGGTCTTGTTTTCATACGAGGGCAGGAGAATGTGTGTGCATTGGGATCGAAGAGCTGGGAAGCTCTCTGGACAACTAACTGCTCCATGGGAAACAGACCAATGTGCTAAATGAACAATTCTGAACAATCCACTCATCAAATTGTAAAGTTTGCAGAACTCATATTGCGTAAAATGATTTCTACAAGGCTTTGAGGATTTTTTTTAAGTTTTAGTTTCAGCAACTAGGAAAATTGTCATAGATTGGTGAAAATTAACAAGCACATAAAGCCACCATTTGGGAAGGAAATCAAGACCACACACACACAAAAAGGATGCAAATTAACATAGCACTGCATTTAAAAGGCATCGATATCCCTTTTGTCTGAATGGTTTAGACTTCTGAAATTTGAATTCCACACACATTTAATCAAGTTAGTTTAACAACTCACTGAATTGAGATGAAAATGCAATACACTGGACTCCAAAAAGGCTTCAGAAGAAACCTCATGCAGTCATTTTTATAAATCTGGACTCACAACACTCACATTGCCCAAATTCAGAATACAAAAGCTTTCATTCTGAAAATTCAGAGGGCCAGAGGAACAGGACGGTATCGGCTAGACTAAACTTTGGCTGGTCTTTGCTAAATGCCTGTGGCCGAATGGCCTGGCTGACTCTTTTAGACCTGGTTTTGGGTATTTGTCTGAGTTTTTGGTAACTTTGGTAATTGGAGAGATTGGTCATTTAGAGAATCTGCTTTTCAGAAATGGACCTGAAGCCTGCTTTGTGGTCCTCAAATGCACTGGACGGCTGTGACGAACAGAACTGGCTGGCATAGGGTGGGGTGGGAGACGAGCAATGGCTCATTTGAAGGTGTATGAGCAACAAAATACTACTGAGTTTTAGAAGCCACTCTCTCTATGAGGTTTCAATGTCATCTAAACAAAGAATAAACAATGCCAAAGCTGTAGTAAATTTAAAAGAAAAGATGTACATTTAGATAAACTTGTAAAGTGTGAAAATAATGCATAATACAGAATTACTTATCTATGAGATAGGTGGTTTATACAGATGATTATACAAGATGCTTGCTTGACCTTCCAAGCTTTTTTATGAAGAACACAAAAGCTGGCAAATAGTCTCACCCTGTAAATAAAGGCAAAAGGCTGCTCTCCCTCTTTCACGTTGTCTGACAAACCTGGAGAGTCCAGACTACAGCTCCCCACCCCGAACATGATTCTGACCGCTCAACACAACAGACATTGCCAACTGCCCATGGAGTACTTCTGTGAACATTAGAAAATGACCTCTTCCTTCAAGATGCCTTATTTCCATGGCTCAGAAAAGAACAGTATTTGCACTGTAAATATACTATAATTTTACAGTGTATAAATACACTATAAAAAGGACTATACATTGATTGTTCTGCCATCTGCAGAAGTGTCACAGTAATTTTACCAATCTGTTGTGTTAACTATGAGAGTTGTTCCCTTAGACATGACATGTTTGTGCAGAGTGCAATCTGCATATCTATATGGAGCATTGGACGAAGTGACAGATTTTCAATTGGCAGATGGGATGCAGACATTGGGAGATGAGCTGTAATTGACAAAAAGACTCACTATAATTGTCTGAGGTCAGAGGAGGGCCTCCAGTTTGAGAGGACATGGATTACCTGTGATACTGTAAGTGCTTTCTGGACGCCCACTGCTAGCCTATGATAGGTTTCAGATCTACCGCATTTCCTTTCAATCTTCTGGAATATTCTTGTGCTGAATTCCTAATTCTACTAATATTTTACAGTCTGTTTTGACTTCCATTTTTGATTAATATAGCCAGATACTTCTACCTCAAAATGACCTTCCCAATTTCTAAGCCATGCATAATATGTATCTATTATGCATAAGATATGTGTCCACACAATTGCAGTAGACACAGGCATTCACATAGTTAATGTCCTGGTTAGACTATTTGCTAGTTTTTCAAAATGTCCAGTTCAGATTCCTGGTCATTTGGCTGCGGCAGACATTCTGAGCTGGAGCTCAGCAGGGCTCTTGTGAAGGAACCCCCGTTACCTGGTGAGTGAGCAAAACCTTTAATCAGCATTCACTCAGTGTTGCTGCCCTCATTCACTTACTTTGAAAAAATTGTACACATCGGGGGTTCCACCACATCTCTGGACTAATCCCTTTTAAATGTCTAGAGTCTACTCTCTAGTCAGCTTGGTTTTAACAACATACCATCTTATACTGAACACCAGGCATTGATGCATTAGTCTTATCTTTGAGGGCAGAAATCATGTCATATATTTTTGTCTTTTCCCCACTACCTATCTCAATTCAGGTCATGTAAGAAATTCTCAGTGAGGATTGATTTGAGTTCACTCTATGACAATACTCTCAAGTATCCATCACCACACTATGCGGGAGACTAGAACCAAAATATTTGCAGATCTCAGAACTGATTTTGTTCCTTCAGTTGGCCATGACGTATCAGTGAGACAAAGAACTGGATTTCACCAAAATGCTGCAATATACTAATTTAGATTCAATGGTATAAGTAGTGAGGGTTAAAATGTCCGCAAATCCTTACGTACCAGACTGTGCCCCCATCATTTCATGCTTGTAGAGGAAGTCCAGGAGAATTTAGTGGGATACAAAGAGAAGCAAATTCCTGGTGAGCATTTATGAGGTTATGAATCAGGGGACTGTACTTCTGCCTTACTGATGTCCTGCATGTCTTGAGAAACCCTGCAGGGGCAGCTCATAGACCTTCTAGAAAGAAGAGAGGTCCGAATGTAAGGATGAAATCAAAGGAATGTTGACACTGGGTATGTAGTTCCAAAAACGTACCTGCCTAGTTGGACTCCAAGGTTCATTAGTCTCAGGAGATGATCAGACCTGCCTGATCCCATAAGTGTGGGAAAAATGGAGTCATTTGGAAAATAAAGATACATTTGACAGAACAAAGGCTTGACTTGGTTTCATCTAGCTTTCTCCAAATATATTTGAACAGGGAGCCCCCAACACCTTTTTGGTAACTCACTATCCTCCTCCAGAATGAACGCTCCATGGGATGCTGATTGGGAAGTGAAGCTTTGGAAAAGGGGGGAATGGCGCCAGATAATTAGAAGACAGCTAGTGAAGACTTTAATGCATTTAATTATTAGTGATCAGAAATGTATATGCTGGGCAACTGATGGCTCAGCTGGTTACAGCACGAGGTCTTAAGAGGGTTGCCAGTTCAATTCCCACATGGGCCAGTAAGTTGTGCCCTCCACAACTACATTGAAGACAACGAGCTGCGGCTGAGCTGCCAGTGGGCGGCTGGCTGACTCAGTTGGTTAGAGCGTGATCTCTCAACAAATTAGCTGGTTCAATTCCCATACGGGATGGTGGGCTACTCCCTCCTCTCCCCGGAACTAGAATGAAAATGGCGACTAGGCTTGGAGCTGAGCTGCACCCTCCACTAGATTGACAATGACTTGACTTGGAGCTGATGGGTCCTGGAAAAATAGTTCCTCAATACCCCTCAATAAAAATTAAAAAACAAAATAAATATATGTACTAATCAATATATACCTACATGGGATATTTATATATAATTGGCTGAAATACAGGGTATAAATTGGCCAAAATATAGGGTATAATCCATGAATTACGGCAGCCTGAAGATAAAAATAATTTAAATGGACCTAAAACACAGCATCTAGACTTCCTTACACTATATGAGACAAAATGTAAATGTCTTCATAAAAACACCAGTGACTCACCAGTAAAGCATCCAGTTGGTCCACCGATTTCCTCTTCTTTAACACAACCTCTAGGCCCCAATTGACCTCCATTATTGACCAGAAAACAACCCATAAAATCAGGCAAATTACTTGGGGAGAGAAACAGTCTAAGGATTTGCCTGAACCGTCAACCTCAGGTGCACAATGCACACATCCAGTGTAACCTGTGTTATAAGGAGGTGGATGTTTGATATGTAGAAGGTAACAAGAGACCTGCAGGCACAGTATGATTGCAATGATGGAAACGTCCAAAGCACAAGGTCAATGGCTCCTTTAGAGTTGAGTAATTGTATTGAGAGAGCAAATTCCAAACAAGAGTGAAGCAAGAGGTAAAATTTCTAGGGCAACTTCCTTCTACATTGGAAAGTCTTTAACATGATATGCTGAGAAATCTGTAGTTTCCTGAATCTGGAACATATTCTCCTGCTCACCAACGAGGAAAAAGGAAACGGGAGTTAGGTTGAGTCTAGAGACACCAAGAGAAACAGATTAAATCGTTTCCACTCAAACTTACATATACAATTTCTATCCCAAGAATACTAAACACCGGCTAAATGAAGAACATGTCTCCTAACTTGTGAAATGTGACAGTCAATGGCATATGGCAAAACAAAATGAAAGTTTATTAGTTTCCAACCTTAGTAGCTAAAGAGGATGTGAAAGGCATGTCTCTCATCTTTAAAAGAAAGTACTAAGAAGTCACTTTCAAAATTCCCTTTACAAGAGAGCGCTCCTTATTTTTACGATAGGCAGAACTATGCAGTCTGGAGACAGAAAAGCAAGATTGCCCAAGTCAAGTACTCAGAATTTTCTAGGGTACGTGCTTTCCCTTCAAACATCCTCCTCCTGCTGAGAGAATTGTCAAAAGAATCAGTATCACCTCTACTCTCAAACACTGTCATGAAAAAAGGATGGGAACTGAATAAAAATTACAGAACACACCAGAATGAAAAATGTCAAAATGTGCTTGATATTATTACTATAACCTCAGAATGTATAGAAAATAATGACACGAATTCATGAATAAATTATTCCTCCAGAAAAGGATATTTTAACATATCCTCTCATTAATGAAATGTAAAACACAATAATCTTTCAATTATACAACTGTGGTGAGAACATAAACATATTCCTATAAAAACAAAGTAGAGAATGATATTGACTAAAATACATGGTTCTAACCACATAAAAAAGAGAATAAAACACTAAGTAATCACATCAAAATTAAATGTAATTTAAAATACTGGGTTCATGCCTTGAAAGCAGTCACCTATAAAAGAAAATTTACAGAAACTGACAAATATATTCATAAAAGTTTATTTTACTCATGGACAAATCCACACCAAGTGACACAGGGTCAGTGCAGCCTCTCCACAGTGCAACCTGCATAGGTAGTTTCCTGCATTTTGCTGCAGCATTAAATGTGTCCGGGTGGAGGCCGAGAAAAGACCTACCTATAAAGGAACAAGATGCTTCCTAAAGAAATCACGTACTTAGAAGTGTTGGACATGGGGGATGACAGCATGACAGAAGGTCCCTCAGAGCAATACCATACCGAAGTGACATGATGGACACCAATGTCCTACAAGAAAATGTAGTGATCCTGAAAGAGACTCCATGATGGAAGAACTCATGGAAAAGTCTGAGGAATCTGCTGCCTCACAGGGAACTAACATCAAATATGTATTTGGTTTCAAATGTTCCAGACAGACAGAGCAAGCAGTCAGAAGAATGTTCTGTGACTCAGGTCGACTGGGTTTCCACGCATCTCTGTCTCCCGACAGTTAAGAATTGAGACTCATGGCTTCTTCACTTCACCTTGCAACCTCATGCATCTTCCTATTCTCAAAACCTCAGAAGAAGCATAATCACAAGGACTCTGGGATAAAAATTCCAACCTCACCAATGCTGACAGCACAATTTACTGGAAAAACTTGGATACAAGCTTTCATCATCACGCCACAAAATCTCTAATTGTAACTCAATACATCACATCCCCTTTCCAGCCAGTGAGGAACACAGTATGATATACACTAAAAACAAATGAATATAGAATTTACATCTTTCAATAGAAAAGACAGAAGGGAAAGGTATATATCTAGTTAGAAAATTCCACTATGGAAGACACTGGATCAAAAGAAGTATTTCAAAAATTCAGGTCTCTACCATGATCACCAATGAAGAACATAATAAAAAGAAACAGTCACACAACTTTTCATATAAATTATATCACGTTTCACATTAAAAAAAAAACTCCGACTTATTACCCATGATTTGAAAACACACTGTAAAGGAAACAAGACAAGTTTTTTTCCTTTTTTCTTTTTTTTTTTTTTTTTAAGATTTTATTGGGTAAGGGGAACAGAACTTTATTGGGGAACAGTGTATCCTTCCAGGCCTTTTTTCCAAGTCAAAGTATTGTCATTTCAATCTTAGTGTGGAGGGTGCAGTTCAGCTTCAAGTTGTTGTCCTTTCAGTCTTAGTTGTGGAGGGTACAGCTCAGCTCCAGGTCCAGTTGCTGTTGCTAGTTGCAGGGGGCACAGCCCACCATCCCTTGAGGGAGTCGAACCAGCAACCTTGTGGTTGAGGACGTGCTCCAACCAACTGAGCCACCTGGGAGCTCAGCAGCAGCTCAGCGGCAGCTCAGCTCATGGTGCCATGTTCAATCTTTGTTGCAGGGGGCACTGCCCACCATCCCTTGCAGGAGTCAAAGAGTCCAACCAGCAACCTTGTGGTTGAGAGCCCACTGGCCCATGTGGGAATCGAACCGGCAGTCTTCGGAGTTTGGAGCATGGAGCTCTAACCGCCTGAGCCACCGGGCTGGCCCGGGACAAGTTTTATATAACTGTACAATTACTTCAAATCTGAGATACTAAAATGTGTAGCAGAGATGAAGGGAACATAGAAGGATATTTATGACCTCAAGTGTTCATATCAGAACATGAACTAGAAATTAGTATACTGTGATCACTACTGACACATTACACAAAAATGAGACATTACACAAACCAAACCAAATTTGTAACGTGTATAATGTCCATCCTGCTCTTAGCTATCAGGTACCACGTAAGCAAAAAACTTCCCAAATTCTTTATATTTATGGGTATCTCTCAGTTATCTCCAAAAGTTGACAATGTTTTAAGGGAGACTGAAATTTCCCAATTCTTGTGTTCCGACATTTGCTGTTATGTGTCCTCCTGCGAGTGCAAGTTGTGGAATACCTAAAGCTTTTCCTCCTTGATGACATTCATAAGCCTCTCCCTGTGGTGTGTTCCTGTATGTTTTTGAAGGGAGAAATGACTGAAGAATTTCCCGTTTCCTATATTTATAAGGTTTCTCCCAATTATGCATTCTCACATGTAGTTTGAGGGAAGACTGACAATTTAAAGCTTTCCCACACTGCCGACATTCCCACATTCTCTCCACACTGTGTGTTCTCACATGTTCTTTAAGGGAGTAGTGAAAGCTGACACTGTGACGACATTGCTGACGTTCATAGCGGTCTCCCTACTGTGCTTTCCCACATGTCTATAAAGGGATGATAGCGCACAGAAGGCTTTGTCACATTGCTGACATTCATAGGGTTTCTCCCCAGTGTGTATTCTCGAATGTGTTTTAAGGCTGCATCTCTGACTGAAGGCTTTCCCGCACTGCTCACATTCATAGGGTTTCTCCCCAGTGTGTGTTCTTGCATGGTTTTGAAGTATGGATAAGTAACCAAATGCCTTTCCACACTCCTTACAATCATAGGGTTTCTCACCACTGTGAAATCTCACGTGGCTTTTAAGAGAACATGAAAAACTGAATGCTTTCCCACATTCCTTACATTCATAAGGCTTCTCGCCGGTGTGTGTCCGCAAATGCGACTTAAGGCCACAGCGCTGACTAAAGGCTTTCCCACACTGCTCACATTCATAGGGTTTCTCCCCAGTGTGTGTTCTCAAATGTGATTTAAGAATCCATTGCTGACTGAAGGCTTTCCCGCACTGCTCACATTCATAGGGTTTCTCCCCAGTGTGTGTTATTTCATGTCTTTGAAGGGTATATTGATAACTGAAGGTCTTTCCACACTCCTTACATTCATAGAGTTTCTCCCCACTGTGAATTCTCACATGGCTTCTAAGAGAACATAAAAAACTGAATGCTTTCCCACACACCTTACATTCATAGGGCTTCTCGCCAGTGTATGTCCACAAATGTGACTGAAGGCTGCATAGCTTACTGAAGGTTTTCCCGCACTGCTCACATTCATATGGTTTCTCCCCAGAGTGTGTTATTTCATGTCTTCGAAGGGTGGACTGAAAACTGAAGGCCTTTCCACACGCCTTACATTTATAGGATTTCACCCCACTGTGTGTTATCAAATGCCTTCGAAGACAATATGAAAGGCTGAAGACTTTCCCACACTCCTTACATTTGTAGGGGTTCTCCCCACTGTGCGTTTTCATATGGTCTTGCAATACTCTAAAAATCTTGAATCCTTTTCCACACTCTTTACACACATACGGCTTCTCTCCGGTGTGGATTCTAACATGTTCGCGCAGGACTGAAGGAAACCTAAAGGCTTTGCCACAGTGGTCACATTCATAGGGTTTGTCTCCAACGTGCATCTTCACATGTGCTCGAAGGGAGGAGGAACAACTGAAAGCTTTTCCACATTTGCTACACTGGAAAAAAGATTTCTTATCACTGAGGTTCTTCACATATTTCTTGCACACTCTCTCACTACCCTGAATTAAACAGGGTTTTTCCACAAGGTCTGTTCCCACATGAGAGCTTAGGCATGACACACACCCGCCGGTTTGCCCATGTTTTTCACACGGATGAAGTGTGTATCCACTTTGACATCTTTCCTGATTCTGAAGGAAAGAACATTCCAGGTCATTTCCACACTTAGTGGAAAAGGGTTTAACTCTAGTTAGGCATCTCTCATGCACAGAAAGAGATGTAACCTCGTTCAGGGTGAATCCACATTGATCACCTTCATTAGCTTCACAGAGACTCTCCGGCACAGGACTTCTGTTTAAAACATTAAACATACAATTAGGGATTAATGATTATAAGTGACTTCTTTATTAATTGATTGATGACATAAGTCATTACATTGAATAATATTTGCATTTTCAATGAATGGGTTTGTTTTTGGCAACGTCTGCATTGTTACACTGTGAAAAACGCTTAAATTTGTGGCCAAGGGTGGAAATGGGAACACAACGTTCAGTGTTTCTTACAACTGGGGTTTCGTCATCGTTTCCACTGAATCATTTAAAGAGACTCAATGTCTACATCACGTTTATGAAAACATTCTCTTATGAAAAATCTCTGGCTACTCCATTGTTTGGGAAAATTTATATGCTTTTTATAATTTTTCCATTCATTACCACTATGCAAATATGCCCTTTGTTCCTGAATGAGGGTCACTCACCGAAAAGGAGTCTCCTGGGTTAGGTGCCGATCTCCATTATTATTCATCGACTGGTTTTCTCCAATAAATGACTGAGAATCAATTATAAATCTCACTGTCTTCCCTTCACTGGATAAGTTGTCGTCCAAAATATTCCTCTGAGAACGTGACTTACTGGTTTCAACTTGACCATAATAATCTGCAACAATTGGGAGGATAACTTATTTTCATGGATATGAAATGGTGGACATAAGAAAAGAGATATTCTGTGTACTCTCGTATATTGATATAGAATATAAACAAATGTACGAATGAAGCAACATGCAGGGCAATAAGAAAACTGATGACCTCAGCAATTGGAGACTGTGGCAGAAACAGATAAAATGAGACAAAATTGTAACCTGTTTTTTTAGTAAATACTTGAAAACAGAGGGAGACTGATGTTCAGATAAATATTATCACAGAAGACAAAGTAGGAAGGAAATGGGCACAACCCATGAGCCGAAGTGCTCCCTGTAGAAGAGGACTCACAGAAAGTCTTTCCAAGTGTTGTAGGATGGATGACAGGTCCAACAAGACAGCCAGAGACATGACAAACGTCACCCTCCTCAAACAGACTGAGTCATGCTTCTGATGTGCATGGACAAATGTCATTCCCTTATCTAGAACTTGTTGTTCCCTGAGGGTTGTCACTCTCCTGCAGTTCTCAGATACACAGATCCTACATGGAGCCTTTCTCACACTCCCAATTGCCACTGGCTGAGTGGATAGTGTGTGTGGTGCTTCCCTGCTCCTGAAGTAAAGGTCCTCATGGAGGAAGGAGGGGAACAAACATCCCATGAGATGAGTCATTACTTAGGTCTCTAAGAATCATTCATGTTGGTCACATGTGTGATTAATTGCAGGAAAATGTCCACTTGAACTGTGTATTAACCACAGTGTAACTTTCTCAGGGGTGGAAACCAAGCTGCTCTCACAGCTCCACAAGAACTGGAGATGTAAAAGTCTGAAGCCTCAGACGTTTGATGGAGATTAATAAACAGTCAGTTTGATACATGAAACCATGCTTTCATGGGAAATCTGACTCTAGGTTGTCTCATGAATGCTCATAGTGTGTATGCCCTTGTTCAAATATTCTCATTACACAGTCTTCAGAAGAAAGAACAATTATAATTGTAGAAAAGATTTGTTCTCTGAAAGCTAATGAAAGAGATAGACATCCTCACCCACTGAGACCAGGTGCCGGCAGGTCTCCAGCATCACTTCTCTGTAGAGCTTCCTCTGAGCACCATCCAGCAAAGCCCACTCTTCCCGGGTGAAGTTCACAGCCACATCCGCAAAGACCACCATGTCCTGAAACATCCCATAGGTTCTATTTCAACAAGGCTGCTGCTCTTCACCAATGTGTGAGGAGGATGGGGGAGGCCGCCAGTCAGGGACCCGGACTCAATTCCTAGGACATCTGAGCTCATGTTCTCATGGAAAATTACAACGAGCAAGCAAACCACATTTGGGATACTCAGTGATGGTCAGTGTTTAGAACCTGCAAAGTTTGTTAACTGACATCTACTTCTCCTCACATCATTAGAAAATGATGTTTCCTCAGGTGCAGCAGATTCTGGGGTAACGTAAAGACTGAAAAATGAATTCATGATTCATGTAACACGGAATGGGTTCTTGGCTGACTCAGAAGCTATTTCCATATCAAATCCAAGACTGGGAACCAGAAGGTCAGGATATCATGAACACTGAGATTTCCAGGGCTGCTGACCTGACACCTCTTGCCTTGGAAGTCATCAGGGTCAAGGAACCTAGTCGAGTCCCCACACGCACAAAAGATAGAGACACAACCAATCCCAAGATGAGAGGGACAGTGTGGGTACAGACACAGGCCAGGGCCTGGGCCTGGCACACCTGTTGGTAAAAAAAAATAGCTGATTCCTGAAAAATCTGTGAAGCCAGTAGGGACTCTGTTACAAAACTGAGGGCCCAGAATTTCAGAAAATGGCTCCACAAAGTAAAATTGCTGAAAGATCTACTGGTAATAGAGACGAATGTGACGATAACAAAGAGAAAACATAGCTAATCACTATCTAGAGCAATATGGGGTGGCAACCCGCCCAGAAAAACAAAGAGCTTTTTTAAACAAAAATGTGTTCTTAAAATCTACAGAAAAAAAGTCAACACGGCTACAGACACAATGCTACTTCAACAGTGGTTGCCAACAGCAGTTTAATAAGCACATAATGGCTACAAACTTTTATTCTAAATACATTTGGGAAGCTTATAAGGACAATAAAACTAAAAGACTACAATATAAAGGCACATAATGTAATTGAATAATGGGCACAGAATGTGAGTGTACGTTTCTCAAAAATACAAACGGTTAATAAACACGTGAAAGACGCTAGACATGAATCATCAAGAAAATGCAAATCAAACAAAAGCAGATTTCTGTTCACACCACTAGGATGGCTGTGCAGACAGACACACAAGTGCTGGCAAGGACGTGAGGACGGCAGAACACAGACACATACACGACGGGAAGTAATGTGGGGAAGCCACTTTGGAAGACAGCCTGGCGGATCCTCAAAATGGTGAGCATGGTGACCACGTAACACAGCAATTCCACTCATATGTGTCCACGTACCCAGGGGCAGCAAGCTAACACCGACACAAAAACTAATGCAGAGACGCACACAGCAGCGTGATTCATCAGACAAAAAGCAGAAATAACTCAAAAGTCCAATGCCTTTGGGTAAGTAAAACATGGGATATTCATGAAATAATATATATATGGCAATAACAGGAATGAAATGACGATCGTGACATGAAATTAATGAACCTTAAGGACATTACCAGGCTTCACAACAACCACAAGTAGTGTACTATTATTTACATGAAATGCCCAGAAAAAGCCAATCTGTACAAAGTCGATCGACAGAAAACCTAGAACCCAAGGAAAGGCACACTGGGCGAGGAGTGAGTGCCAGTGCATATAAGATTCTGTGGGAGGATGAAAATGTTTTAACATGAGAACATGAGGATGGGGGCACAATGCTGCAAATACACTAAGTTTTATACTTCAAATAAGTAAATTTTGGGATATTTAAATTACACCTCAATTAAAGCTGCTGAAAAATAGAAAAATAAACTCAGTAGAAAAATAAACTCAGTAGATATACCCCTCTTAAATAGCTAGTTTATTAAAAAAAAAATAGATCTTGTACAAGTAGAGACAGTGTAAAAAAAACAAACAAAATTACATATTTCAGAGATTAAGCATGTTGAGATTTTACAAACTTGAGAGAAGACCCTTTTTAGATTAGATATAAACTGTACTGACACTCAATTTTGACTGTGGGGGTGGAAAGCACACCTCTACCAGGCAATTGTCAGAACAGAGCTCAGTGTCAAGAATTCAACTCTATTCTCACAATCTACGACAGCATTAGACACCACACGTTGAGGGTTCAGTACTAGCAGACAGCACACACATCCCACCCCCACTTCAGAGGCCCGTCTCAAGGACAGGTTGTCACCTGTACGTCTGACCGCTAAAGCAGAAGTTCTCAGGACACACTCTCCTTGCATTTGGTTAGTTTGCTGGACAGGCTCACAGAACTGAGGGAAACGCATTACTCACTAGGTCACCCGTTTAGTATAAGAGGTTATAACTCAGAAACAGGACATGGAAAAGATGCGGAGACAAGGGATAAGGAGGAGTCTGGACAGCTTCCAGGGTCGGAGAACTCGTGCAGAAGTGGGGAGACGGGCACCGCCGAGGGTATGGAAGCTCCAAGCCCCTTCCCATCCACTGTCCCTGCATTGTGCTTTGGATTTTTATGGAGGTTCCATGACGTTGTCACAATTGTTTACATCATTGCTCATCGGTAACTGAACTCAATCTCTCCCCTCTCTCTCCTCCCTGAAGCTCAGAGGGTGGGACTGAAAGGTCCAACCCTCTAAACACAGGTTGACTCTGCTGACCACCAGCCCCATCCTCAGGGGCTTTGGAAAAGTCACCTCATTACCATAACAAAGGATCCTTCAGTACAGTCAACACTAGGAGATTCCAAGGGTTTGGGGAGCTGTGAGCCAGAACTGTGGATCAAGCCCAAACACAGGAAATACATTGTGTTATCTGAATGATGAAATATATATATTTCTTATACCACAATATCACAGGCCCCAACAGGTATTCGAACACAAAGTCCTTACAGGAAAACAATCACACAGTGGAAAGATACTGACATTTCTAGAATCTCAATCAGTCATGAATAACTATCCAGTCTGTCGTCACATCACATGGAAATGTCTCCCAGGGTGACAACACTCAGATTTGCAGGTGTCTCCTGATCTTGTCAAGTTCCAGAAGCAGCTGTAGTTCCAGCAACACACAACTGCACCCTTTCCGGCATCTGGTGTAACTGAGCTAAAACGTTACGCTTGCTCTGAGGCTCTCTCCAGGTGTTAGTGTAACAGTAGGGTCCCCTCATCGCATAACCATTTATTCATCAGTAACCCTGAGCTCCAACTTCTCCTCTTTATTTATATCCAATCTCTCCCACCACTGGAGGGGACAATGACAGGGCTGCACAAACCTCAGCCGTGACGCAGCTTACACATTACACCTGGTAATAGGTGCTGAAACATTAGAGCAGAGGCCGGACTCCTGACATATTTCCTGCTTCTCTCCGAAACCCTGGGAGAGCAGGTTCCAACACCTGCTGGTCCTAAGATACGTCCTGAGGACACGTGGCTTTCAAAATCCACACCCAGACAAATTCATATTAAGTGACGGGAGAGGATACCTATGCCAGGCCTCAGGCCAACATCACAGTGAGTTCTCATGAAGAGACTGGCTCCATCTGTGATGTGATCTGTGCTCTGACTGGGAACAGTCTCAGATCCCCTCCCACTATCCTACTTGGGCCACTTCAGGCAAACTGGTAACAAGCCCACAGGTGACACACGTCATGTGATCCCGGGGTCGGGAAGGTCAAAGCTCACACCCCATCACCAGGCACAACAGAGTCCCTCCCACTCTCCCTGGGCCTCCTGCAAGAACTCACAGCTGCCTTGATCTCCACAGATTGAGGACTGTTTTCTTATCCTCTTGGTTCCTGTGGCATCGTCGTCTCGTCCAAACCCATTTTCTGAGGATCAGGGGTGGATGCAGGCACAAAGGACAACCACAGAACACAAGGGCACACATGCAACATGGCTTTGGGGGAGGACGGGGTCCAGTGTGAGAAATGTTGAGATGAGCCTAGGACACCCAAATGCACGAGATACGCAATATTGTGCTTAAAAGCATTTGTATTAGTGAAACTTGAAGCCACCCATGTGGACAGTAACAATAGAATCAATAACTAGGGAACAACACAAGTGAATAAGCCACCATTCCGTGGGAAGGTACAGAGCTGTGAACCACAGAAAACTGACACACAATCGGACATCCGATGTCATGCCACATGCACTCAAAAGAAAACATGCAGGAACAAATCCATTGATTTTGGGGAGCACACACGTGATCCACCAGGGGAAGCCTGTCCGGGGAGTCACTTCAAGTGGGGTGTCTGGTGTGAGGCCTGGTCCAGTCCTGGCCTGGCTGTCCTTAAAGGACGGTCACTTCAGGTTGTGTAGGTGGTCGTGCATTAGCTTCTGCATTTTCTACATACACTGTATTATGCAGTTAAACACAATAAAACCAGTTAAATTTATCACAATACCACCTTAAAGGGAAAACATCACAACACCTGAATAAATAAAAAACAAATGAGTCCTAGTCCATGGGCGTCCCCACAACATCCTTTAGCAGGTGAGGAATGGGTGGGACCCTGCAGAGTCTGAGAAAGGACACGTGAGAAAGACATGTTCACTGATGAAAATCCCACAGTAGGTAAATCACAGAGGACAAATCCTCTCTCCTCGTAGCCCCACCCAGAGTCACTGGAGACAAACGCCTAAGAATTGTGGCAGAAAAACAAGTTGCCCATATTTATACCTCAAGGAAATATTATGGAAGATCCATAAAGAACAAGAAACACAGATTAAAATCTTCATGGAGTTTCCAGAATGCTATGGCGATATAAAAAGAAATCACAATTCATTTCCAATCACTACCCACAACAATTGAGAAATTTTTAAACATTACTATTAAAACAATTTTTTAAAAGGTTTTATTGGGTAAGAGGAACAGGACTTTATTGGGAAACAGTGTGTACTTCCAGGACTTTTTTCCAAGTCAAGTTGTTGTCCTTTCAATCTTAGTTTTGGAGGGCGCCATTCAGCTTCAAGTTGTTGTCCTTTTAGTCTTAGTTGTAGAGGGCACAGCTCAGCTCCAGGTCCAGTACTGTTGCTAGTTGCAGGGGGCACAGCCCACCATCCCTTGCAGGACTCGAGGAATAAAACTGGCAACCTTGTGGTTGAGAGCCCACTGGTCCATATGGGAATAGAACCAGCAGCCTTTGGAGTTAGAAGCATGGAGCTCTAACCACCTGAGCCACCGGGCCGGCCCCCAAAACAATTTCTGATGAGAACCTCATAGTTATTACAAATTTCGTTTTACTGTACATCTCTGATATAATACTATACGTGTCCGCCCTTGGATTTTGGCATAAGGTCTTAAAACCCCTGTAATTTTTTTGTTCTAATGAGGGGACTCTGGGTGGCTCCTGCAGGGCTGTCACCAGAAGAATCCAAACAATATTAGAAGGGTGGCCTGTTTGGACCTAATCACATTCCCCAGGGAAGGCACAGGGTGGGAAATGGGTTAATATTACTATTGCTATTACTATTGCTATTATTAATATTAATATATATTAATATTCGGACAGTAAATTTTAAATCATTATAACTAGGCTCAAACACATCTTTATTAATCAAAATAAGAACCATTACAATCAACACATTTTTGCCAACAACAAATAACTATGTTTATTCCTGTAGCATAAAAATCCATCCTTCAGGATTCCACGTACTCTTGGAAAGCATTTTCTGCATCCTGCTGGTTGTGGAAGCGTTTTCCCTGCCAAAAGATGTCGAGATTCTTGAGGAAGTGGTAGTCAGTTGACAAGAGGTCAGGTGAATATAGCGGATGAGGCAAAACTTCGCAGCCCAATTCATTCAACTTTTGAAGTGTTGGTTATGCGACATGCGGTCGGGTGTTATTATAGAGAAGAATTAGGCCCTTGCTGTTGACCAATGCCGGCTGCAGGTGTTGCAGTTTTCAGTGCATCTCATCGATTTGCTGAGCATACTTCTCAGATGTAATGGTTTTGCTCGGATTCAGAAAGCTATAGTGCATCAGATTAGCAGCAAACCACCAAACAGTGACCATGACCTTTTCTTGGTGCAAGTTTGGCTTTAGGAAGTGCTTTGGAGCTTCTTATTGGTCCAACTGAGCTGGTCATCACTAGTTGTGGTATAAAATCTACTGTTCATCACAAGTCACAATCCGATCGAGAAATGGTTCATGTTGCTAAGTAGAATAAGAGAAGATGACACTTTAAAATGCCAATTTTCTTGATTTTCAGTCAGCTCTCGAGGCACCCACCAATCAAGCTTTTTCACCTTTCCAATTTCCTTCAATGCCAAGACTGTAGAATGCTCCACACTGAGTTCTTCAGCAACTTCTCGTGTAGTTGTAAGACAATCAGCTTTGATGATTGCTCTCAATTGGTCATTGTCAACTTCCCATGGCTGGCCACTACGCTCCTCATCTTCAAGGCTCTCATCATCTTTGCAGAACTTCTTGAACCAGCACTGCACTGTATGTGCAGTTCCTGGGCCAAATGCATTGTTGATGTTGCAAGTTGTCTCCACTGCTTTACAACCTATTTTGAACTCGAATAAGAAAATTGCTTAAAAAGAATCCTCAAGGCAGCCAGAGAAAAGAAGACAGTAATCTACAAAGGAAAGCCCATTAGATTATCATCAGATTTTTCAGCAGAAACTCTACAAGCCAGGAGGGAGTGGAACCAAATATTCAAACTATAGGAAGAGAGAAATTATGAGCCAAGAATAATATACCCCGCAAAAATATCCTTTAGATATGAAGGAGGAATAAAGACCTTTCCAGACATACAGAAGCTGAGGGAATTTTCTAACACATGACCTACACTACAAGAAATAGTAAAAGAGGCTATTTGACCACCATCAACAGGGACAATCTATGGCAACCAAAACATAAAAAGGGGGAGAGTAAAGGCCTGTACCAGAACATGGGAATGGAGAAAATAAGCATGCTGAAGAAAATGAAACACTCTAAATATCAAACTTTCTTTTACATAAACTTAATGGCAACCACTCAAAAAAATCCAGCACTGAAATATATACTGTAATAAAATAAACAGAGGGATACATCATAGAATACCACCACACAGAAATCACAGACAACAACAAAAAGTCAAAGAAACCATGGAGACACAATCTTACCAGAAAACTAAAGATTCAATGATAGGAAATCCTCACATATCAATAATCACCCTAAATGTAAATGGACTGAACTCACCAATAAACAGGCAGAGTAGCAGATTTGATCAACTGCAAAAAGAAAGCAGGAAAAACTACAAATAAATGGAGATTAAACAACATACTTTTAAAGAACGACCAGGTCAAAGAAGAAACTAGAGGAAAGATCAAAAAATATATAGAAACAAATGAGAATGAAAATACATCCTACCAAAATTTTTGGGATTCAACGAAAGCAGTTTTAGGAGGGAAATTTATATCATTACAGGTCTATCTCAAGAAACAAGAAAAATCCCAAATAAATAACCTCACGTTACACCTTAAAGAACTACAGAAAGAACAAATGAAACCCAACGTCAACAGAAGAAAGGAAATAATAAAAATCAGAGCAGAACTAAATGAAATAGAGAATAAAAAGACAACAGAAAAAAATTAACGTGACAAAGAGCTGGTTCTTTGAAAAGATTAACAAAATTGACAAATGCTTGGCTAAGCTCACTAATATAAAAAGAGAGAAGACACTAATTAACAAAATCAGAAATGAAAAAGGGGAAGTTATAACCGATGCCACAAAAAAACAAAAGATCATCCAAGAATACTAGGAAGGATTATATGCCACCAAATTCAATAACCTAGAAGAAATGGACAAGTTCTTAGAAACATGTAGCCTTCCTAGGCTGAACCATGAAGGACTGGAAAATCTAAACAGACCAATCACCAGTAACGAAATTGAATCAGTCATCCAAAAACTTCCCAAAAGCAAAAGTCCTGGACCAGATGTCTTCACTAATGAATTCTACCAAACCTTCAAACAGGATCTAATACCAATCCTGCTCAAACTCTTCCAAAAAAATTGAAGAAGAGTCAGTACTCCCTAACTCATTTTATGAGGCCAACTTTACCCTGATACCAAAACCTAGTAAGGACAACACAAAAAAGAAAACTACAGACCAATATCTCTGATGAATACAGATGCAAAAATCCTAAACAAAATTCTAGCAAATAGAATGCAACAACGCATTTAAAAGATTATTCACCACAACCAAGTGGGTTTATCCCAGGGGCACAAGGATGGTTCAACATACGCAAATCCATCAGTGTGATATATCATATAAACAAAATAAAGGACAAAAATCATATGATTATATCAATTGATGCAGAAAAAGCATTTGACAAGACACAACATCCATTTATGATTAAAACACTTAATAGGTATACAAGGAAAATACTTTAACGTAATAAAGGCCATATATGACAAACCCTCAGCTAATCTCATAATTAATGATGAAAAACTGAAGCCCTTTGTTCTACATTCAGGAACACGACAGGGCTGTCCCCTATCACCTCCGCTTTTCAACATAGTGTTGGAAGTCCTTGCCAGAGCCATCAGGCAAGAGAAAGAAATAAAAGGCATCCAAATTGGGAATTAAGAAGTTAAATTATCACTCTTTGCAGATGACATGATGCTATATATAGAAAACCATAAAGACTCCACCAATAAGCTATTAGAAACAATCAACGAATACAGTAAACTTGCCGGCTATAAAAGCAACGTACAAAAGTCCATTGCACTCCTATACATTAACAATGAAATCTCAGAAAAAGAAATACAAGAAACAGTTCCTTTTGCAATTGCACCAAAAAGAGTAAGATACCTAGGAATAAACTTAACCAAGGATATGAAGGACCTATATGCTGAAAACTACAAGACAGTTTTAAAAGAAATTGAAGAAGACACTAAGAAATAGAAAAACATTCCGTGCTCATGGATTGGAAGAATCAACATAGTTAAAATGACCATATTACCCAAAGCAATATACAGATTTAATGCGATCCCCATCAAAAAAAATTGCATTTTTTAAAGAAATAGAACAAAAAACATCAGATTTGTTTGGAACCACAAAAGACCCCGAACAGCCAAAGCAATCTTAAGAAAAAAGAACGACGCTGGAGGTATCACACTCCCTGACTTTAGCTTGTACTACAGGGCTACAATAATCAAAACAGCATGGTATTGGCAGAAAAACAGACACGTAGGCCAATGGAATAGAATTGAGAACTCAGAAATAAAACCACGTAAATATGGACAGATAATTTTTGACAAAGAAGCAAAAAACATACAATGGAGAAAAGACAGCCTCTTCAATAAATGGTGCTGGCAGAATTGGAAAGCCACGTGCAAAAGAATAAAACCTGACTGCTATCTGTCACCATGTACCAAAATTCATTCAAAATGGATGAAAGACTTAAGCATAAGACCTGACACAATAAACTGCATAGAAGAAAACACAGGTACTAAACTTATGGACCTTGGGTTCAAAGAGCATTTTATGAATTTGACTCCAAAGGCAAGGAAAGTAAAAGCTAAAATAAATGAATGGGACTATATCTAACTTAAAAGCTTCTGCACAGCAAAAGAAACCATCGATAAAATAAAGAGGCAACCAACTGAATGGGAGAAGATTTTTGCAAATAGTGCCTCCGATGAGGGGCTAATATCCAAAATACACAGGGAACTCAAACAACTCAACAACAAAAAAACAAACCAGTTGAAAAATGGGCAGAGGACCTGCAGAGACATTTGTCCAAAGAGGACATGTAAATGGTAAAAAGACATATGAAAAATGCTCAACATCACTAATCATCAGAGAAATGAAGTAAAAACCACAATGAGATATCACCTCAACCCAATCAGAATGGCTATCATCAACAAGACAAATAGCAACAAGTGTTGGAGAGGCTGTGGAGAAAAAGGAACCCTCATACACTGTTGGGGGGAATGCAGACTGGTGCAGTCGTTATGGAAGGCAGTGTGGAGGTTCCTCAAAAAATTACGAATAGAATTACCATATGACACAGCAATCCCTCTCCTGGGTATCTATCCCAAAAATCTGATAACATTTATCCATAAAGACAATGTGCACTAATGTTCCTTGCAGCTTTATTTATGGTGGCCAAGACTTGGAAACAACCAAAATGTCCTTCGATAGATGAATGGATAAAGAAGTTGTGGTATATATACACAATGGAATACTATTCGGCGGTAAGAAAAAATAAAATAGGACCATTTGTGACAACATGGATGGATCTTGAGAGTATAATGCTAAACGAAATAAGTCAGACAGAAAAAGCAGAGAATCATATGATTTCACTGATATGTGGGATATAAACCGAAAACAACAAAAGAACAAGACAAACAAATGAGAAACAAAAACTCATAGACACAGACAATAGTTCAGTGGTTACCAGGGGACAAGGCGGGAGGGGATGGTAGATAAGGGTAAGGGGGATCAAATATATGGTGATGGAAGGAGAACTGACTCTGGGTGGTGAACACACAATGAGATTTATAGATGATGTAATACAGAATTGTACACCTGAAATCTATGTAACTTTATTAACAACTGTCACCCCAGTAAACTTTAATTAAAAAAAAGAAAATTGCTTGAATTTGCTTTTTGTCTAACATCATTTCCATAGTCTAAAATAAATATAAAATAAACAACAAGTAATAAGTCATTAGCAAAAAAACATAAAGCGAGAACTGTACATTAAAATGATGTATAACATAACCACATTTATTTAAGAATGTATTCCAATATCAAATGGCAAATTTCAACAATGCAAAAACCGCAATTTCATTTGCACCAACCTAATAATTAATTAACCCCACTGATGACCTCTACTACTATCTAGTGTCAGCATTGACACAAATACTAGGACCCCTGGCTGGTGTCACAGCACTGCTTGCTGTGAGGAAACGCTCCATTATCTGAGAACTAAAGCTGTCAGAACTAAAATTTCTTCATGAAAGTAAAGGAGAAAAACACAGGAGGAGAATTCAAGGTTTCTCCAATGCAATGTCTAATGAAGGATACAGAATGATCACAATGAAAAAATCATAAAACCTTATTGAAAGACATCAAGTACACAGAAACAGAAAGACGGCGCATGTTCTCTGACTGCAAGCTCAACGCCACCATGATATTAACTCTCCCAATTAATGCACAATTTTAATAGAATAACATTATGTTCAAAACCACCACGGGGTTATTTGATTTTCAATTTATGAAAAAATGCTACTTAAAAATAAACAGAAAGCAAATGTCTAAGAATAGCCACGTTCTCTACAGAACCAGGTGGAAGGACTTCCCCACGTCTCATCAAGACACTAAGTCACAAGAGTGACTGGGACAGCTCAGCACAGCAGGAGGAGGGACCCACGGATAAGAATGGGAGTCTGTGACATGGGACCCTCTGTGGGGCTTGAATCTCTGCCAGAGCAGGCACTGCCCCGGGGTGGGGACAAGGAACATTGTAACACATGGGGGATGAGGAACGGTTAGCGACAGGGGACAGTGAATGTCCCTGTCATCGACTTCATGGAAAATAACCAACCTGATGCAGATTTAAATGTAGAACTTTCAGAACCAGCTGGAGTCAAGTGTTCTATGACTTCCGACTACAGAGATTTCTTATATAAGGAAAAAAAGAATAAGCTACAAAGGACAAGGACGGATAAAGTATTAAGAGTCCATGCACCAGCACAGAGTAAAGAGAGTGAAAAGATAACCGCACTGCAGAGAAAACGTGCACGGTGTCTGCATATGAATAGGGACTCCTGCCCGAGCACAGAAATCAGTGAACATGCAGGTGAATCAAAGGCGACCAAACGACTGAAAACTATTTCCCAGAAGATGAAACATCACAAGGTCTGCCTCAGTCGTGATAAGTAAAAACCATGTTAGCAAGAGGAGATCTGGGTCACACATCAGAAAGACAAAAACAAAGTTTGTAATTTAGATGCGGGCACTTACTTGAAAGAATGAAACCTAGGAAGAAAAGGTGTTGGGGGGAGTCAATTCACACCCTTTACCATCATTTCCTAGTAAATTTAAATTTGTCCATAATCTACAAACTCACAATTTGCCTATTTATTCGCTCCTTCTCCCGCCTCTCCCCTCCCCACTCTGGTTCAATCTGTGGTTTCTCAGTCTAGTTGTGTAGGACACAGCTCCCTGGCCCATGCTGGTGTTATGAGCCTTGTTGGGGGAGGGGGTCCTCCCCCGCTGAAATAGTGGGTCCCTAGTCGTAGGCCACGCATAGCAGCCCACCGCAGCTCACTCCAACCTCCGGATGCTATGGCAGCCCAGCTCCAGGGAGAGCTGTTGTTCACAATCTTAGCTGTAGAGGGCGCAGCTCATTGGCCCATGTGGGAATTGAATCGGTGACCTCGGTGTTAGGAGCTGGGCGCTCCAACTACCTGAACCACCCAGCCCACCCTGCAAAAACTTGAGATGCAATTTGCACTTGGAGACAAACCCCAGAATCCCTGTAGTAGCCTTGCTGACTAATGAGAAACACACTTGACAGCACCCAGGAAACACAGCACTGTAATAAGTGACTAAGCAGGGGGACGAGCCTGAGACACCAGCACATGTGACACAGTGAGAATCACAGAGAAGCCTCTGTGTGACATTACTGATGTACTGATGGTAATAGTCACTGGAAATGTAAGAGGCAAAATCAAACCACACACTGCTGGGCGATGAATGAGAAGTGACAAAGGTATGAAGAATAACAGAGCAGGGACAGCCGGATGGCTCAGTTGTTGGTTAGAGAGCGTTCTCTCAACCACAAGGTTGCCGGCTCGACTCCCGCAAGGGATGATGGGCTGCGCCCCCTGCAACTAGCTATGGCAACTGGACCTGGAGCTGAGCTGCGCCCTCCACAGCTAAGACTGAAAGGACAACAACTTGACTGGGATGAAGCTCATGGGTCCTGGGAAAAACACACTGCTCCTCAATAAAAAGTCCCGGATACACATACTGTTCCCCAATAAACTCCTGTTCCCTTTAAAAAGTGAAAAATAATAATAATAATAAGAGCAGGACAGTGGTCACCATGACCACGGGAGGGAAACAAGACCTGGCAGAAGCACCTGGAAGACGGAGGTGCTAACAACCGCCCAGGGCCTCACTGTTCACCTTGGCGGTGAGGCCACACGTGTTCATATTATTATTATTTTTATTATTATTAAATCTGAATGCAAAAATCAAGCATCGGGTTAGAAACAGCCCCAAGGAAAACACTGTACACCTCAGACAGGACAAACCTCCCAGCCCACGTACGGGGGGGGGGGGTCCCCCCATTCCAAGCTCTGTGGCGTCTCTCAGTATCAACCAACTCCTTCTGGGTAATTTTGGGGGCGCCTATAGGTGGAGGTGACCTGCAAGGCCCCACTGCATCTGCATTCACCTCCCACAGGCCCAGCTTTGCACGCAGCTTGTCCCCTCCCAGGTGTTGCACCTGCTTCAAGCACAGGCTGTCACTTAGATGACACAAGGACCCCCGTCACATATGTAAATGAGATTGAGATTCGCAGAATCACTAATTCCAACTGTGTTCAAGGTGTTGAGGAAAAAACATCCAGCCTATGAGAAAGCTTACAAGAGTTCATTTGAGCCAAACTGACAATTACTAAGAAGCAAAATCTAAACAGATTGAGAAAATGCTCCACAAAATGGCTGATTGCAGCCTATTTTATATGTAGAATCAAAGGACGAGAGTTAACATGAAATCCACTGGTGGTAGATTAAGGGGGTGGGAGAAAGCAAAAGCTAGGAAATCTCTAGGATTGGACAAAAGTAGTTTGGACAGACACGTACACAGTTGGGTACAGGATAGTTAATAATTCAATTTTACAGCACACAGAGACGGTAATCAGGAGACTAGAATAATGATAAGGAATTCTATAGCTTCCAGCTCTGGTCCAGAAAAAGGGATTACTGACATTCCAAGGGAATGTTATCCTAGATGCAAAAAGACAACAGACAGGCTCACTTAAGATATAGACTGACCTTTGTCAAGGAAGCTACAGACTAAAGATGTGACTTCCTGCCATGGCCCACCTTGGTTAGGAATTGTTATGTTCATACCATCTTATGTAGTTATTTTCAGTCTGTTGAGCTTGTCAGGTTTAACATGTGGCCCCTTTTCCGTCCACAAAGGATAAAGTGGGGGAAGCCATTCTAGGGCACTTTTTTGGTTTAAAAGAATAGGAAACTGCTTAGCTCTTTCAGAAAACGGTTGTCCGTTCAGTACTAACTTCAGGTAAGGAACTGTAAATCAACTAATCAGAATTGAACGTAAGTCAGTTTCCCAAGTCCCATTTAGTGAAATTTGCATAAACCTGAGAGGACCAGTTATTAGCAGGAAGTGGGACAGGATCACAGGGTCACACACTGAGCCCTGCATCTGAGTCACTATGGTTTTATCAATGTTTTAATCCTAAACTCAACCCTCCTCCCATGAAAGTGTGGAACTGCATGCATTTTCCCCACATTTCTAATTGAAAATATGATATTTTCAGTACCTGAGACACTTTCCACCAGCTCTATCTATGGTTCAGACTACTCAGAAAAACAAAAGTGAGAAGAATGGGTAAAGACCCAGGACCATTACTGTGAAGACAGGGGGATTGTAATGGGGGCACTATATGTCTTCTATTTTGAGATTTGGATCTCTGGTATAATTTGATTTCACAAGTGTAATTTACCTTGAGACTTTTTGAAAGCTTTTCTTTCTCCACTTCCTTTACGGCAGGCCTTAATGACTCTGCTTGCTGTACGTTTACTGTGCATAGTGGCTTCAAAGTTTGTACTTACTTCACCCCAGGGCTGGTCAGGTGACTTGGGACAAGCTTTGCATCTGCATGGCATCCACTCCTGGCTCCAACTTAAATCTACACAACACATCCAGAGGTTGCAATAACCACTTGAACTGCACCTTCCGCCACCCCAATGGACACAGCTGAACACAACAGAAAATTCCACCAGAGGCAGAAGCAATTTACATCCTGGTTAGAAAATATAAAACTTGAGCCCAAACGCAGATTCCAGGCATTACTTGCAGTAGTTTCCAGCAGGCTGCCCAACCAACCCTCGTCTTACTTTAATAAATCTTCCTACCTTCTTTCACAACCCGCGAGCGAACAGCCAAAACAATTACCACCCTCACTAAGAAGTAGACAAAAAGAATTCAGTCGTTTTACATGAGCCAAAACCGGAGGCCGGAATGAGGGAAAGCTCTCAGTGGAGCTGGACACAGGGGAGGCTGCTCACAGGCGTCAGGTGACAATGCTGAATCCTCTGAGCCCTGTGCTCCTGGAATCATTGATGGCCCTGAAAGGAAAGGCTCCTCCCTTTTGATCTGGAAAAGGGAACTCTGCAGGTACCCCGCTTCCCATTCAAGTCAGGTAAGACTCACAGCTGCCCCACTGTTTACTCAGGACAAGGCCAGGGCCCACCCACTGCCCCTCCCCCATCACTCCTGAGTTTCCTCTCTGGTAAGGTGACTGCCCGACTGCAGTGACCAGAGCAAATGCTTATTGAACAAATGTTGCTTCAGCTTCTTTCCTAACCCCACAGTCCTGAACTTTGGCCCACGTTC
This sequence comes from Rhinolophus hipposideros, assembly GCF_964194185.1. NCBI lineage: Eukaryota > Metazoa > Chordata > Mammalia > Chiroptera > Rhinolophidae > Rhinolophus > Rhinolophus hipposideros. The sequence continues at coordinate 59,266,446 of NC_138062.1, read as the reverse complement.
ACCCAGCCCCTGAGAACAAGGTGGCCTCGGGACCTGCCATCCCAACCCCACCTGGTCGGTCCTTCCCGTTTTGTTGACTCCTGTCTATCAAAGGAAATACCTTTTTGCCCAGTTCTTGAGACCCTTGCAGTAATTCCTTTAAATGAAACTCCCACGGAAGTTGGAATTTTCATAATCCACGGGCTTGACCAGTGACCACAATCCCGCATGTTTTAAATCTAAGCTGTCCTCAGCCTTCCGTCCTCCCCGCCAGCCCCAGGTCTGAACAAGCACTGAGATGCACCAGAGCCTGCCGACCGGAGTGAGAACCTGCTCAGCACACAGACGACGGTCCCTGTCAACCGCCTTCCTGCTGACCCTGCTACCCAGAAAAGCCCTTTTCTGTCTGATCTCTGCGGACCGAAAATATGAAGGGGCCACAAGCTCAGGAGACTGAAAATAACCACATAAGATGGCGTGAGCATACAAAATGTCATAATTCAGTGGGCCATGGAGGGAAGTCACAGCTTTAGCTCCCTTCATCAAGTTAATCTGTGCCTTGAAGCGGGCCTGTCTATCGTGTTTCTGCACCTCAACTGACCTCCTTGGAGTCAGTAATCCCTTCGCCCCCCCCCCCACCAGAACAGGAAAGTACAGAATCCCTCATCATTAATCTCGTCCCTTGATTAACGTCCCTATGAGAATATCACTATCCTACACCACCGATGTGACAGAAGTACCAATCTCTCCAATCTACTTGTATCCAACCCCACAGATTTCCCGCTTTGCGCTCTCCCACCCCCTTAATCTGTCACCAGTGGATTTCACGTAACCCTCCTCCTTCGATTCTATGCATTAAATAAGCTGCAAACCACCACTTCGCAGAGATTTTCTCAATCCGTTGAGATTTCTCTTCCCCAGCAATCGTCAGTTTGGTCAAATACTCTCGTAGGCTTCCTCTGAGGCGGGTTCCCTCCGCGATGCAGACACGACACAGTTCTGAGGCCAGCGCCCCGTCCCTGCAGACCGCCCCCACGCCCCGGCCGCGCATCCCTCGGGTCCCACCACCCCGCCCACCCACGGCCGCGCCCACACGTGGGTCAGCCCCCCCCGACTCCCAGGAGCCACGGGACGGCGCGGCGGCACCTCGCCACGCAAGGAGACTCGGGTCGGAGGCCCCTGGACACGCACGTGGGGACGGGACCCCAGCCTGAGGTGGAAGCCGGGCCTCAGGTCAGACCCGGCGGCCCTGGGAGCGCCCGCCGTGCCGGCCCCCGGCCCGTTTGGAAAGCAGCCAGGCCCCATCGGGGCCACGGCCGCCCGCGCGCACTCACCATCTCCCCGCCCCGCTCCAGACTGTCGCGCCCTAGTCTCGGCCCCTCCGGCCCGGGGCTGAGGGCGCAGCGAGCAGACTCGGGACGGCGCGGGAACAGGAAAGAACGCGATCTGCGGCCCCGAGAGGAACGCCACCAGAGCGCACGAGGCGCCCGCCCCCGAATGTGACTGGACGGCGCGCTAAGAACCCGCTCTCTGATTAGACCAGTCACTCGCCCAGCCGGAGAGTCTCATTGGACAGGAGCTCGGCACGCACAGGGCCCTGATTGGACAGATTTCCAGCTTCTTCCGTGCACACTTGGGCTGGTAGTTGCCTGGTAACCCGCCCAGTGTTCCTGATTTGTGTCGGGTCCCCACCCAGTGTTACCTGATTGAGCACAGGTGCAGTCCCAAGGGGCCTGCATAACGGGCAGACAGCGAGTCCACTTGGAGGAACCCTGCAGAAAATCCTTTTCTGATCGTTAGCCTTTCCCTGCCCCACCTTCTCTGCAGACCAGTACAGACCAGTAAGGAGGGTGCAGAAAACAACGAGCTTAGTGTAGGGTTGACCAGGCATCAACCCACAGGCCAGTCGTCCCTGCTGAGGCTTGCTCCTGAACTAGGAAGTCCCTACGTAGTATTCCTACAAATCACAGCTTTTCACCGAATGGACAGGAGGCCTGGTGACGTACAAGGTCAGGTGTGGGCTGGTGGTATGGTCACCGTGGATCTGTTCCCTTTAGAAACATTCACTGGTGAGACATGTAAAGAGTTAACAGGAGCGAGTTTGTGAGTTGTCAGGAAGGAGCTTAAAAATTAACCACTTGGCTCTGAATCTCCTGGCTAGCACTGCACCTGCAGGCTGCCAGCATCTTACATCCATCATAGGTGGGAACAGAACAGTTCCCAATTTCAAAAGCAATGCCCTGCAGCAGACATCCATCACAGATTGGAAAGAGGACAGTTCCCAGGATATGACAATTGCAACGGCAGCCCCCCTGCAAGCTGACAAGCACCCTACATCCTGAATGTAAAAATGTAAAACCCCACACTCCTCATCACCACAGCCATCTTCATGAGACTTTGCCCTGGCAGATTTCTCCTGCCAGTATTCTCTTACCCTACTGTCTGAGCAGCTCTTTCTATCACGCTTCTCTGGCAAAACTCCTTTGACAGTTCCAAACAGAACTCTCTCTGCCTGACTTTTCAACAAAGCTCTCTTGCTCTCCAACATTGTAGATTCTCGTGAATTCTTGTCACGCACTTCGAACGACAAGTGGTTAATTCTAGGCCAAGACATTCGACAGTGACCTGACTACATGTAACGATGGTTTGGTGTTAATCTATGATCTTTGACGTCTGGAGGATCAGTCCTACATCTATACCCCCACAAAGGTGCTTAAGGTAACCATCCATGGTGCTCTGTGGACAGTGGGAACCCTCGCCCCTGCCTGCACGAGACTCCTCTCAGCACAGCCACAGTTGTGAGAGGCGAGAATTCTCAGGGGTGCATTTTGCTGCAAGGAAATTTGTCAGATCATGTTTCAGTCAGTGCCCAGAAAATTTCAACATATGACAGGCTGTCTTTCCTTATTTACATTGTAGTGTTGTTCTACAGCTTTGTGACTATACAAACACCACTGAGTTTCACATGTGAAACTATGAACGTTAGAATACGTGAAGCGTGTTTCTACTTTTACAAACAAATTTATAGGACAGAATACCATGATACCCCTACCTCCTGGCCATCACTAACATACTTTCTCCTGCTATGGATTTGCCTTGTCAACTGAACAATAACGTGGACTAGGTAGTCCGTCACCAAAAGGATTTCTTAGGGAAAAGGAAAAAGTACTGCAGCAGCAGGAGAACATGCAGACCCGACGTGCCATGTGCACATCTGCCTCACGCCAAGATGGTGGATATATACGTACATATATGGCAGGGAGACAGGAAGTTAGAGCCATAGAGTTTTATGCATAGGAAGTTAGGACCATACAATTCAACGAGCCCAGCTCTGTCCACACACCTCCTAGCCTGATTAATTTCCGTAATTTCCAAGTTCATCTTTCTCATTCCCACCTTCTGATGAAGATCTTTCTCCAAAAGCATCATTGATCAACAGTCGGTTCTTCTGTCTTCACTCTTTTCATCCCTCGATGTCAGGAAGGACTTCTGGGTGTCATCTCTCACATCACAAGGAAAGTGCATGGATGGGGAACAGCTCGTGTCCAGGGTTAACAGACAACAGGTACAGAGCTTAATAACAATAAGAATTTAAAAAACAGTATTAGAACAACACAACATAGTCTATTTGACAGATTTATCCCAGACGTTCAAGCCTGTGGATAATGAAACAAAGACCATTATTATCTTAGTAGATCAAAGTTCTGGGTAACAGGTTCAACGATCATAAAGGTTCCCCCTCTTTCACAGTAGCAGAGTAAATGCAAACGATTGCACATTCCTTCCATGGAAAACAGAAAGGTAAAGTAAGAATCAGTAGTAAGAAGAGCTGTGCAGGGTGGTTCAGTCGTGTGACAATTTGTTTTCTTCAGAGGCCACCTGCTTTAATTTTTGACAGGTGTGGATTCAGACCATCAGACAGTGCGCAATTCCAGTCAGGTGCCGCCTTCTTTAGGTGACAAGTATATCCAAGAGTTACTCCCTGCAGTTTAGCGGCACAGGAGTTAGTCAAGGATATCTAGTTGTTGCGACCTGCACAACACAAGCCGTGGGAAGACAAGGGAGACGGCGAGGGTTAAACTATAATAAAGAGACAGAGACTCAAATACAGTTAAACCACAGAGGACCAAGGGACTCGCAGCCTCAAGAGACTGGAGCACCGAATAAGGTCGACTGGGGTATTTATTGATTACAAACAAAGGAATCATATGATTTTAGGCACGGCCTGTGAAACTCTTGCAAAATTTAAAAAATACTTTTTGAGCCCAATTGTAGGTCCCACAGCAAGGGATGCATATAGTCCCATGATATCTAAGGTGTGCTATGCACCTCCCGGAGGGGAGAAAGTCTCTTGTGATGAGCCATTCCATGAGCTGAGCAGTAAGGGCGAGATCTTATCGCTCTAATGGACCGCTCTCACGATTAGGTGAGAGGGAGCAGCAAGAGTCAGCAGCTGCTTTTCTCAAGCAAGGGGGAAGGGAGACAAGGCTCCTTTCCATTTATTTTACAGAAGCTCAACAAGGGTCTCAAAGGGGTCCCGTCTGGCTTGAGTTGTTCCTTCCGTAAGGAATCTTACTCATTTTCGACTGCGAACCCTTCTTTCTGGAGACCAGACAGAGAGACATGAGTCATAAAACTCTAATCCCAAAGAGGCACAGTTCCACAATCCTTCCTTTCTTAGGGAAAGGCAGGAGGGGACAAACGGTTAGGCTGCTGTGCAACAACCACATCTAGTAAAGGCCCTTCCAGCGAGGCTGGAGGGAGACTTTTTTGAGGTGTCTTTCCAGTAAAGAAAATCTCCAGGTTGTGGAGTGCGGATTGTGAGTGTTTCATTTCCCTGAAGTGCACTGTGTAAAAAGATTGTTGTACCAAATCATGATCATTGTCAATAGAAGCAATTAAGCCTTGACAATATCGAAGTATGTCTCTCTTACCAACTGTGAATGATAAGAGCCAGGAGCCAAATGCATGTGGTGTACTGCAATATCTCAATAGGTGAAAGCTGGAGTCCGAAAAGGGGTAGACCTGAGATCTCAAAGGACTCATGCCAGTGCTTTCGGCCAAGGTATTTGAAGAGTTTCTACAATTTTTGCCAATTGAATTTGAATAATACCATTAGCTCATTCAACTAAACCTGAAGATTGAGGATGGTAAAGCACAGTGAAAATGTTGTAGAACTGGCCAAACAGCACAGACTTGCTTTAGCACCTGACCAGTGAAATGGGTTGCTCAGTCACTGTGGTCTTGGACAGGAGTTCACCAAGCGGGAATAATCTTCTCTAACAGGACTTTAGCCACTGTAGCTGCATTAGCTTGTCTACGAGGCAAAGCTTCAGTCCAGTGAGAATACATACACATCATGACAAAAACGTGTTTGTAACCATGAGATGGGGGAACTTTATGAAATCTATTTGCCAGAATTCAAAAGGCCCATTCAGCAATTGAAATTGTCCAGGGGCAGTGTGAACAGGCTTCCCTGGGTTATACTTTCGACAGGTGGGACACGTAAGGTGGGCACTGTTTTTATCCTTGTTAATATCTCCCCACCATATTGGTCCATGAATGCTACCATTTTGTCAGGGGACCAGTGGTTTAATGCATATAGTTAGGAGTGGGAATTTTAAGAGTTTCTGGTAGCATTGGGTTATTTGGTCCAAACCAGAGCTTATTTCCTTACCAAAGCAGCAACTGTTGGATTTCCAATCTTGTGTTTCTTCTTCTGAAGCCCATTATTGGGCTTTTTGGGCCAGTTTTTCTACGTTAGCAACTGGAGAAACATCTCTTTGAACCATGACAGGGGTGTGACAGCTGCTGATGCCTTCTTAGCAGAAATATCTGCAAAGTGATTTCCTTTAGCTTCCAGGGGTCAAGTTTAGAATGTCCTAGAATCTTAATAACAGCTAAAGCATCAGAGAAAACCATAGTGTCCAATATCCCTGAACATGGGGATCATTAGTAATTTGTCTCCATTGCAGGGAAGGAAAGCACAGTGTTCCATACATGAAAAGTTTCCATATATGAAGTCATGAACTACTCCAAAGGCATATCTCCTGTCAGTATAAATGCTGATAGTTTTCCCCTTGGCTAAAATGCAAGCTCCAGTGAGGGCATATCATCCAGCCTGCTGTGCTGAAGGGGCCTGTCAGTATAAATGCTGATAGTTTTCCCCTTGGCTAAAATGCAAGCTCCAGTGAGGGCATATCATCCAGCCTGCTGTGCTGAAGGGGCCAGAGGCAAAGGTGCTGCCTCGATGACTTCAGACGGAGATACAACAGAATAAGCAGCTCATTACTTACGTTTTCATTTTGTTAAGTGTGGACCGTCTGTAAACTAAGAAAGATCAGCTTTACCTAGAGGAGTCTCCTGCAAATCGTCACGAGGAGTCAGGACGTGACCTGTGAGTGTCAGCAGTCCTGAGGGGCTTCCTCAGTCTAAGAAGGAAAAAAAGTAGCTGGAGTAAGGTTACTACAACATAAAAGGGTTATAAATACAGATTCATTTCATAGGAAGTTAGGGACTGAAAGATGCTGGGTGTGATGAGAAAACAGGAAAGCTTGTGATATATGAGTGACAACCATGGTTAGATGGGATCCCCGACACCTTCTCTGTGGCTTTAACCAAAAGGGCAGCAGCCGCAATGGTTCTAAGGCAAAGGGGGGAGGGGTATCCCCGAGCCACAGGGTCCAGTTGTTGACTCTAGTGTGCTGGGGGTCTATGTTGATCCCATGTTTTTGAATGAGCACCCCAAGGGCATGTCCTTCCTTTTCATTCACAAAAAGGACAAAGGGAATCTGATAGTTAGGATGCCCAAGAGAAGGTGAGTTTATTAAACTCTCCTTTAAGGCTTTAAAAGCTGTCATCCTGTCCTTTCCATGAAATTGCATCGGGACTGTCATTCTTTAGTAGGACATACAAAGGTTTTGCCACTAGAGAGATCTGGCATCCAATTTCAGCAGTAGCCTATTAGCCCAAGAAAACGTCGCAATTGGTTCTTCGGTTTGGGCATTGGGAGACAGGAATTGCTTCATGTAGTTTTCAAGCACTACTACTAATTGGAGCAATAATTGCCTTCCTCCCAATAATTGAACGTCTGCTTTTCTTAAATGTCTATCAGGATACTCCCATCTGGTAATCTTCATCCAATGTCAAGCTTGGCCCTCACCAACTAACATATTGATTAGTTGATACAAATTCGAAAACCCAGGCTGATGGGCCTGAATAGTAATATCAATTTCCTCAGCAAATTTGTTACTGTCCTCAGTAACCTTAGGGAATTTCTTTACATTGGCTCGTTTAACTCAGCTTGAGTCCAGGGAATATAGGAGATGTGGGGCTCATTAGGATCTCCAGAGGCTTTAATTTTAAATGGGAAAGGGCTAATACGTTCTGAGGAAGGAGAAAAAGGAGAAGATTCAAGAGAAGGTGCCTTGGGCCGGCCCAGTGGCTCAGGTGGTTGGAGCTCCATGCTCCTAACATCGAAGGCTGCTGGTTCGATTCCCACATGGACCAGTGGGCTCTCAACCACAAGGTTGCCGGTTGGACTCCTGTAAGGGATGGTGGGCTGCGCCCCCTGCAATTAACAAGGGCAACTGGATCTGGAGCTGAACGGTGCCCTCCACAACTGAGATCGAAAGGACAAAAACTTGACTTGGAAAAAGTCCTGGAAGTACACACTCTTCCCCAATAAAGTCCTGTTACCCTTCCTCGATTAAAAAGAAAATGTTTAAAAAAAAAAAAAAAAGAAGTTGCCTCTGGGGGATGAGCTGAAAGTGGAAGAGGCAGGAGAGACAGAAAGAGATGGAGGCGGAGCTTGAGATAAAGGAGCAGTGGGGGAAGGGCAAGGCAGTGCTCCAGAGGACATGCAAGAGGTTTCGGGTGCCATTTTGTCTCTTTTTGAATTTTTAGCAGCCCTTGTGAACGTTGAGACTTTATTTGGTAAATGGGCAACTTTAGATTCATAATCTTATTTGGAAGCCTCAGAGTACCACTCAAAATAGGCATTCCATTTCTCTTTCTTAATTATACCACTGTTATTATCCAATTTAGTTTTAAGAAAATCAAGTTTGGGAATTTCCAAGTTCCCCAAAGTAGCCCCTGATTTTCTACATTACTCTTAGTGAGATCTGTTAAATAGGTGCATAAAAATCTCCCACAGGTTTTAAATATATATTCAGCCCATGTCTCCGTTGGAGAGACAGTTTTAGAGGCTCAGACAGCGGAGATCCCATTTTCAATACCGGGCCCTAAACACTTCACAACTCGAGCAACCTGCAGTTCTCCAGCTCACCTCACTCTGGAACAGTTCGATCACTGAGAATCAGGCCAAAGGCTGAGAGCCATTTCCAGGGAAATAACCAACTCTCAGGGAGTTAAGGTACAGGCTGAGCTGGGTAACACTCTTCTCAGCTTCTCAAGGAGACGGCACAGTCTAATACCAGCCCAAAGTGTCCAATTTCAGTTGAAATAATCTCTACCTCCAAAAGGAGTTGAGGTGAAGGCCGGATTTTGTCTCAAAGGACAGCTTGCTTTCTGAAGAATTCAAGCCGACGTGCCACAGTGGATACTCAGACAACATACACAAACAGGCCTTTAATGCATTCACACAGACACACACATATTTTTTTTAAGATTTTATTAGCGAAGGGGAACAGGACTTCATTGGGAACAGTGTGTACTTCCAGGCCTTTTTTCCAAGTCAAGTTGTTGTCCTTTCAGTCTTAGTTGTGGAGGGAGCAGCTCAGCTCCAGGTCCAGTTGCCGTTTCTAGTTGCAGGGGGCGGAGCCCACCATCCCTTGCGGGACTTGAGGAATTGAACTGGCAACCTTGTGGTTGAGAGCCCACTGGCCCATGTGGGAATCGAACCTGCAGCCTTTGGAGTTAGGAGCATAGAGCTCTAACCGCCTGAGCCACCGGGCGGCCCCACACAATTATTTTTTTCAACAATTCCCAAATAAAGCCTGGAGAGCGTCTGGCGCAAAGGCGTTGGCTCAAATCCAGGAGAGAACTCACCCAAGGCCTCTAAGACAGGGAGCAAAAAAGCATCGACCCCAATTGGCTCTGTGAGGCACCTAAGCAAGTTTTCTCACTGTTCAAAAGGTGTCAGGTTTTTTTCTTCTCTGGATCCCAAACAAGCCCCCAAAACGTTGACTGGACAAAAATAATTTCCAGGGGGTCTGCTAAAGAGGGTTTATTCGGGAAAAGAAAAAAGCAAAAGTACTGCAGTCGTGTGAAAACTCATACCTCTACTAGCCTCCCACCTACAGCATTCTGTCCCCTTCTAAGATGGCTTCTATATATATTTGCCCCCCTCCCCAAGCAGGAAGTTAGAACCATAGAGGTTTTTTGTTTTGTTTTTTAATTTATTTTTATTGGAGAATATTGGGGAATAGTGTGTTTTTCCAGGAGCCATCAGCTCCAAGTCAAGTCGTCCTTCAATCTAATTGTGGAGGGCGCAGCTCACTGGCCCATGTGGGAATCAAACTGGCAACCCTGTTGTTAAGAACTCGTGCTCTAACCACCTGAGCCATCCAGCTGCCCCAGAACCATAGACTTTTAACATGAAGTCAAGACTAGAGAGTAACACGTAGCCCAGCTCGGTCCATAGATCTCCCAACTTACGAATCAGTTCTCTTAAAGTGTGTTTGTTATTATCACAATCAAGAAAGACTTTTTAACACACACACATGTACACACACACACACACACACACACCTAGAAACAATTCCTGAATAAAGCCCAGAGAGCATCAAATACAAGAAACGTTAGCTTGAATCCAGGAGAAAACTCACCCGAGGCTTCCAAATTGGAGAGGAAGCAATGAGCCAAAATGGCTCTATGTGAGGCGCCAGCAGCTGGTTGCTCACCTGCTCCAAAGACATTGGGGTTTGTTCTTCTCTGGATCCCAGCTGAGCACAAAAAATGTAGACAGAACAATACCATTGACCAGGTAGTCCATCACCAAAAAGTATTTCGCGAAAAGGAAAAAGGGCTGCAACACAGCACCTGTACGTGCAGACCTGGCAGAACACGTGCACATACGGCCTTGTGTGCTAACATGGAGGATGTCTAAGGCAAGGAGACAGGAAGTAAGAACCAGAGTTTTATGAAAAGGAAATTAGGCCCATAGAGTTTGACTGGGGGGGCTCATGAACTTCCATGACCTCAGCTCCTCCCACAGACTTCCCAGCCTGATCAGTTTCCCTAAAGTCCCATTTCAGCTGGGTGACTGTCACGCGGGGCACCCTGCTCGCTGCGCCATTTGTCATGCAGGGTGGCAGGTGGGGTCTCAGCTCCCGCTCCCCGCCCAAGAACGCAGGACACGGTAAGGCCAAAAAGGAACACCCACGGAGCCATAGATAGGGGAGTCAAACCAATATATTCTCGCTGGCAGCTGGGCTGGAGACACAAGAAGCAGGATCTACATAATCTGCCTAACAGCAGTCCGCGCTTGCCAGCCACCATCTTCTTGCTAGCCCCCATTCCTTCTGCTAGCGTAGCCACAACCGTTATATTAGTGGCCAATGGCTTACGGGTTACAGCTGACGGCCAACTAGCCACAGCTGCTGGCCATCTGATCACAGTTGATGGCCATTTACTACCCAAGCCAGCACCTTTCTATTGTGAGGCCGAGAGCCTGGAAACTGTTTTTTGGGGCTTTGTCCCCACAGTGACAACAAAATTCATAAGGAGGCTGATTAAGGTGTGAGTAGGGAAGGACATTAAAGAGGGACAGAAAATAGCTACATAAAAGCTGGTGTTAAGAGGGAGTGCCGTGTGGGAATCTTATTGAAGTAACAAGTATGACCAATATAGACTGAAAGGTTGAAGAGTCTAATGGGATGGATTTCAGCTGAGGCCAGTGACAGGAATCTGAAGGTCTGGACTGAACTGAGAATGCAAATGTATTTAGAAGGATGTGGAGAGAAAAAGGAAGATGTTAAAAAGATACATGATCAAGCTAAATGACTTCATGATTTTGCAAAGGGAAACCCAACAGCTGACTCCATCTGGTAGGCTGTAAAAGTGTTTTGCCTTCTATAACCTGGTTTCTGCCCCTGCTAGGACCATTGACCTTTAAACTACTTCCACTATTATTCAGACCACGTCTTTTTAACCTTCTTGTCAAATTTGTGTCCTCCAGGTTATAGCAGTTCTACATAAAGATGATGGTTCTCCAAGGATTTCAGCCGGTGCCCTCAACAGAAACCACAGTGGAGGGAGGTCTTGACCCCTTAGACAGGCAGGTAGAGATGTTCGGTTCCAGGCTAGTAGGGTTGATGCCCCATCTCAGCCTGAAGCAGCTACAGAAGTCTCACCTCCAGTCTCTCAACAACCCATATGATTATAGCTCCAAAAATCTCTCAGGGCGGATCTTGTAAATCAAGGCAGGACATGTAGTCTAGGAAATTGACAACCCTCTCCAGGATACACATGAGGTGCTTCACTGCTTACACCTGTAACAAAGTGAATGTATCCAGCACCTGCAGCTGGAGAAAAACAAGAACCAGTTTCTTCCACCTAGGCTGATCCCTATGACAGGGACCTGAATGTAGCAAATGATACTGATAATCTCATTTGCATTGCGGTCACTATGACCTCCATCATGCATCAGACACCATGAGAGTTCCACAAAAACCACATAAGGAAGAAAAAGTGGGAAATGGAGGGTCCCGACCATGGGAGAAGAAGAATGAACCATATAATTAGGACATCACCACTTCCCGCCCTGGGAGAGATAAATATCCCTGATCCTGACTTCCTCACACTGAATCATTCTCTGAGTTCCCCCACGTTTTCCTCTTAAGTATGTGTTAGGTCTCTGAATGGTAGAGACCTTGACATAATGTTAGGTCTCTGAATGTTAGGTCTCAGAGACCTTGACTTACAGACAGAGCTATGTCTGCAAGAAAACAACAAAATGTCTGTTGGCCTCCACCTGCAGACAGAGCCAAACTTGTGATTATACAAAATGCCAGAAAACAGCTACTGGCTTGCAGGAAGGCAGCATTTTCTATTCAAACAACACTACCCTGTCAGCACAGCCCCTATGAAACCTTCCTCACCCCTTCCTTGGGGCTGCAAGTCTCCTTAAGACATGCAGCCTGGGCTGTAGTCATCATTGGTTCAGCCCGATAAACTCTTGCTCTCTTACAATAAAAACTTTAACTTGCCTGACCATGCGTGTTCCTTTACGGGCCAACCTATCAGTATGTACTTTCTTTTTCAATAAATCATTTCCACTTTCCTGCATCTCCCTCACTCTTGAATTCTTTCTTGTGCAGAGACAAGAATCCTGTAACCACTGCTCTGAGTTGAGTATTCTCTTGGACATCCCCGTGAGCCTCTGGCGACAGACACCCCTCACCCCAGGCTGCGCAGGACTCATCTCAGCACAGCCACAGGTGTGAGATGCTAGAATTCTTCACTTGTGCATTTTGCTGCAAGGAAATGTGTCAGGTCACATTTCAGTCAGTCCCCAGAGAATTTTTGAAATATGAAAGACTGTATTTCCTTATTCATATTGTACAGTGTACAGTTTGGGGAATGTACAAAACCACTGAGTTTTACATGTAAAACTATGAAAGTTAGGATATTTTAATTGTATTTCCATTTTAAAAAAGAAGTTTACAGTCCTAAAAGCAGCAAGAGAAAGACAGCTATTTACTTACTAAGGGAACTCCGATAGGACTATCAGCTGACTTTTCTACACAAACTTTGCAGGCCAGAGGAAATGGCAGGAAATATTCAAAATGATGAAAAATAAAGGCCTACACCTAGATTGCTTTATCCAGCAAGGCTATCACTTAAACTTGAAGGAGAGATAAAGAACTTACCAGAAAAGAATAAGCTAAAGGAATTCATTACCACCAAACCAGCATTGCAGGAAATGTTAAAAAAATGTCTTTAAGCAGAAGAAAGATGAAAACAATCTAACTAATGAAGACCAGAAACACAAATAACAAAATGGCAATAACTACATACCTATCAATAATCACTTTAAATGTAAATGGATTAAATACTCCAATCAAAAGACACAGACTAGCTAAGTGGATAAGAAAACAAGACCCATGCATAAATCGTTTACAAGAGACCCACCTCAGATCAAAAGACACACACAGACTGAAAGTAAAAAGATGGAATAACATATTTCATGCAAACGGAAATGAGAAAAAATCTGGGGTAGCAATACTTATATCAGACAAAATAGACTTTAAATCAAAGACTATAATTGTAGGGTGTCAGATGGGCACTTGTCTTATTAGTGAGACCACTTCATGGACAGTGTAGGTGTCTGATCACTGCACTGTACACCTGAATCTGAAGCTGAATAATACTGAATGCCAACTATAATTTACATATATACATATAGTCACAGGATGTGGAGTACAGCATAGGGAATAGAATCAATGGAATTGTAACAGCTATACATGATGTCAGAGGGGTAGTAGATTGGGAGAAGGGAGGTTATCACTTTGTGAGGGGTGTAAATGTCTATTATACTGTTTTGTACACCTGAAACTAACAAAAAAATAGTAGAACTGCAATCAATCAATCAATCAATAAATAAATAAAAAGAAAGGCACTACATGCTAATAAAGGAATCAATCCAACAGGAGGATATAACCCTAGTAAACATCTATGTACCCAATATAGGATATAAATATCCTATATTATAATATATAAAACAGATATTGGCTGACATAAAGACAAAGATCAACAGTAACACAATTATAGTAGAGGACTTTAACACCCCACTGACACCAATGGACAGATCCTCCAGACAGAAAATCATTATGAAAACAGTGGCCTTAAATGACACATTAGGCCAGTTGGATTTAATGAATATTTTTAGAGCATTTCATCCCAAAGCAGCAGAATATACATTCATTTGAAATGCACATGGTATATTTTTTCAAGTTATACAACATGTTAGGCCACAAAATAAGTCTCAATAAATTTAAGAAGACTGAAATCATATCAATTGTCTTCTCTGAGCACAGTACTATGAAACTAGAAATCAATTATAAAAAGAAAACTGGAAAATACGCAAACACATCGAGACTAAATAACACGCTACAAAATAATGAACGGGTCAACAATGAGATCAAGGGAGAAATCAAAAGATACCTTGAGACAAATGAATATGAAAACAATGACCAAAAATCTATGGGATGCAGCAAAAGCAGTCCTAAGAGGGAAATTCATAGCAATGCAAGCCTACATAAGGAACCAAGAAAAATCTCAAATCAACAGTATATCTTTACACCTAAGGGAATTGGAAAAAGAACAGTAAAATAAACCCAAAGTGAGTACAAGGAAGGAAATAGTAAACGTCAGAGTGGAAATAAATAAAATAGAGACCAAAAGAACAATACAAAAGATCAATGAAACCAAGAGCTGGTTTTTTTGTAAAGATTTAAAAAATTGACAAACCTTTAGCCAGACTCATCAAGAAAAAGAGAGAGAGGACCCATATTAATAAAGTGAGAAAAGAAAGATGAGAGGTGACAACAGACACCACTCAAATACAAAAAAATTTAAGAAAACACTGGGAGCAGCTTTGCACCAACAAATTAGACAATCTGGAAAAAATGGATAACTTCCGAGAAGCATACAATCTTCCAAGGCTGAATCAAGAATAAACAGAAAATCTGAACAGAGGGATTACTACCAATGAAATTGAATCAGTAATCAAGCTCCAAACAAAGTCCTGGACCAGATGGCTTCACAGATTAATTTTACCAAACATTCAAAAAAGAATTATCGGTCTGGCTGGGTGGCTCAGGTGGTTGGCGCTCCGTGCTCCTAACTCTGAAGGCTGCCGGTTCGATTCCCACATGGGCCAGTGGGCTCTCAACCACAAGGTTGCTGGTTCAACTCCTCGAATCCCGCAAGGGATGGTGAGCTCCGCCCCCTGCAACTAAGATTGAATATGGCACCTTGAGCTGAGCTGCCTCCCAGATGGCTCAGTTGGTTGGAGCACAGGCTCTCAACCACAAGGTTGCTGATTCAACTCCTGCAAGGGATCGTGGGCTGTGCCCCCTGCAACTAGCAACGGCAACTGGACCTGGAGCTGAGCTGCGCCCTCCACAACTAAGATTGAAAGGACAACAACTTGACTTGGAAAAAAAGTCCTGGAAAAACAAACTGTTCCCCAATAAAGTCCTGTTTAAAAAAAAAAAAGAATTATCACCTTTTCTCAATCTATTCCAAAAAATCCAGAAGGAGGAAAGGCTCCCAAGCTCATTTTATGAGGCCCTTATTACCATTATCTCAAAACTATGCAAAGACATTACAAGAAAAGAAAACAATAGGCTGATATCCCTAATAAACACAGATGCAAAAATCCTCAACAAAATGTTAGCAAAGCAAATTCAGCAATACATTAAAAAAATATCATACACCACGATCAAGTGGGATTCATTCCTGATATGTAAGGTTGGTTCAATATCTGCAAATCAATTAATGTAATACACCATATTAACAAAAGATAAAAATCATATGGTCATATAAATAGATGCAGAAAAAGCATTTGACAAAATCCAGCAGCCATTTATGATAAAAACTCTTAGCAAAGTACGAATAGAGGGACCATATCTCAACATAATAAAGGCCATATATGATAAACCCACAGTAAACATCATACTCATTGGGGAAAAGCTAAAAGCATTCTCCTTAAGATCAGGAACAAGACAAGGATGCCCAGTCTTGCCACTTTTATTCAACATAGTGCTGGAAGTCCTAGCCACAGCAATCAGACAAGAAAAAGAAATAAAAGACATCCAAATTGGAAAGGAGGAAGTAAAATTGTCATTATATGCAGATGACATGATACTCTATAGACAGAACCCCAAAGATTCCACCGAAAAACTATTAGAATAGATAAACGAATTTAGTAAAGTGGCAAGATACAAAATTAATATTCAGAAATCAGTTGCATTTGTATACACCAATAACAAACTGTCAGAATGAGAAATTAAGAAAACAATCTCATTTACAATTGTTTCAAAAACAATAAAATATTTAAAAATAATTTAACCAAGGAAGTAAAGACCTGTACTCAGAAAATTATAAGACTGGGTGATGAACACACAATGTGATATATAGATGATGTAATACAGAATTGTACACCTGAAATCTATGTAACTTTACTAACAATTGTCACCCAATAAACTTTAATAAAAATACAAAAAGCAACAAAAAAGAAAATTATAAGACATTGAACAGAGAAATTAAAGAAGATACAAATAAATGGAAACATACCATGATCATGGACAGGAAGAATATAGTTAAAATGTCCATACTACCTAGGCAATATATAAATTCAGTGTAATCCTTATCAAATTACCAATGACATTTGTCACAGATCTAGAACAAAAAATCCTAAAATTTACATGAAACCAGAAAAGACCCTGAATAGCCATGGCAATCTTGAGAAATAAGAACAAAGTGAGGACAGCCGGTTGGCTCATTTGGTTAGAGTGCAGTGCTCATAACACCAAAGTCGCTGGTTCAATTCCCACATGGGCCAGTGAGCTGCACCCTCCATAACTAGATTGAAAACAACAACTTGACTTTGAGCTGGTGGGTCCTGGAAAAACACACTGTTCCCCGATATCCCCCAATAAAAATAAAAAAAAACAAACAAACAAAACAAAGTGAGAGGTATCACGATACCTGACATCAAATCATTCTATAAGAGTATAGTATTCAAAACAGCATGATATGGGCGTAAAAAGACAAATAGATCAACACAGAATAGGGAAGCAAGAAATAAATCCATGCCTACATGGCGATTTAATCTATGACAATGGGAGCAAGAATTTACATTGGGGTAAAGACAGTCTATTTAATAAACGGTGCTGGGAAAATTGGACAGATACATGCAAAAAAATGAAAGTGGACCACCTTCTTACGCCATATACAAGAATAAATTCAAAATGGATTAACTTAAATGTAAAACCCGAAACCATAAAACTCCTGGAAGAAAATATAGGAAATTCACAGACACTACCTTTAGTCATATTTTTACTGATATATCCCCTTGGGCAAGGGAAGCAAAGGAAAGATAAACAAAAGATAGAAAAAAGTTTTATTCACAGCAAGGAAAACCATCAATAAAGAAAAAGGAATCCTACTGAATGACAGAAGATGCTTGCCAATGATACATCTGATAAGGGGTTAATATCCAAAATTTATTTTAAAAACTCATACAACTCAACACCAAAAAAAAAAAAAAATCCCAAACAACCCAATTAAAAAATGGGCAGAGGAGATGAAGGGACATTTCTCTAAAGAGGACATATACATAGCCAACAAAGGAAAAAAATGCTCAACATCATTAATCATTAGAGAAATGCAAACAAAAACCATAATGAGATACAACTTCACACCTGTCAGAATGGCTATCGTCAATAAATCAACAAACAACAAGTGTCGGCGAGGATGTGGAGAAAAGAGAACCCAGGGCACTGTTGGTGAGATTGCAGATTGGTACAGCCACTATAGAAAAGAGGTATCTCAAAAAATTGAAAATGGAACTACCTTACAATCCAGCAATTCTACTGGTGGGTATCTATCCAAAGAAATCCAAATACTAATTTGAAAAAATATATGCACCCCTATGTTTATTGCAGTGCTATTCACAATAGCCAAGATATGGAAACAATTGAAATGCCTATTCATAGATGAGTGCATTAAGAAACTGTGGTATATTTATACAATGTAGTACTACTCAGCCTATAGAAAAGGACAAAATCTTACCATTTGCAACAACATGGATGGACCAAGAGAATATTATGCTAAGTGAAATAAGTCAGACTGAGAAAGACATAAACCCTATGATCTCACTTATATATAGAATCTAAAGAACAGAATAAACAAGCAAACAAAGCAGAAATAGGCTCAGAGATATGGGGGGGGGGACTGATGGTTGCTAGACAGGAGAAAGTGGGGATGGGGGAGAAGATGAAGGGATTAGAAAGTAGAAATTATAAGGGGGATCAAATATATAGTGATGGAAGGAGAACTGATTCTAGGTGGTGAACACACAATGGGATTTATAGATGATATAATACAGAATTGTACACCTGAAATCTGTGTAATTTTACTAACAAATGTCACCCCAATAAATTTAAAAAAAAAGAAAGTAGAAATTAGTAGCCACAATATAGTCATGGGGCTATGAAATACAGTATGGGGAATATCATCAATAATGTTGTAAAATTGTATGTAGGGTGCCAGGTGGGCACTGGACTTCTCAGGGGGATCACGTCATAGACTGTGTAGATGCCTGACCAATACGCTAGACACCTGATGGTGAAGTAGAGTAATATTGAATGTCAACTACAATTAAATACACATATGGACATGGGATGTGGAGTACAGCATAGGGAATATACTGAATGGTATTTTAACAGCTATATACAACATCAGAGGGGTAGGAGATTGGGGGGGTTATCACTTTGTGAGGGGGGGGGAAATGTCTATTTCATTGCTTTGTATGCCTGAAACTAATAATTAAAAAAAACCACAGAAAAAAAAGACAAGCAACAACAAGCCTTGGCGAGGATGTGGATAAAAGGGAACCCTCATGCACTGTTGGTGGGAGTGTAAATTGGCACATCCACTGTAAAAAATAGTAGGGAGGTTACATAAAAAAAATAAAAATAAAACTATCATGTGGGGAAAAAAATTACAGGCCACAATACCATGATACCCCAAATTCCTGGCCAGCACTAAGATACTTTCTGTTGCCATGGATTTGTCTATTCTGGATATTTCATATAATTGGAATCATACACTATGTGGCCTTCTGTCTAGTTGCTTTCACTCAGCTTATTTCAAGGCTTTCATGTTGCAGCACGTGTCAGTGCTTCCTTCCTTTATATGACTCAGCGATATCCCATCCTGTGTATATGGTACACTTGGTTTATCCATTCAGCCATGGGTGGACATTGTAGACGTGTCACCTGTGGGCTATTTATAATATTGCTACAATGAACATTCCTGTGCACATATTGAGTGTAGCGATTTCAGTGTAGCTGGGAGTGGAATAGCTGGGTCGTAGGGACCCCTATGGGTAACTCTGTGAGGAACCACCGAGCTTTTCTCCACAGCTATGAGTATATTTATATTCCAAAAAGTATATGAGGGTTCAGTTTCTCCACAACCTCTATCCTGTCTATTCTGATCCTTTCCCATTTTTAACCTGGGTTCTTTGCATTTCAGCTATTGAGATGCAAGTGCTCTGTCTGTATTCTGGACAATTAACCTTATCACATATATGATCTACAAATATGTTCTCCCATTCTGAGGGGTGTCTTTCACTATCCTCACAGAGTCCTCTGATGTACAAATGGCTTTTAACTTGATGAAGTCCGTGTCATGTATTGTTTCTTCTGCTGCTTCTGCTTTGGATGTCACAGTATGGGCTGTCAGTCAGCCTTGCAATTTTTCAAATTCAGAGAACTCTTAGTCAATACTCTTATACATCCTTAATCAGTAGTATCAGGTGCTTACAAGTTTGGGGAGTTTTCTTTCCCATAAATTACTTTATTCTAATATATTTAAAACTTTTGTCAATAAAATATTTTAATGGCTTTGAAAACGCTCTCCAGTGGGTGGTGAACACACAATGTGATATATAGATGATGTATTACAGAATTGCACACCTGAAATCTATGCAGCTACTAACAATTGTCACCCCAATAAACTTTCATTTAAAAAAGTAAATAATTAAATCAAAGAAAAATAAAATGCTCTCTAGCTGAAGACCATCAGATCACACTTTTAGTAGCTCAAAGAGAAGGTATTCAGAGTATTGGGAAGGTGTTGAGAGCACTGGGGATGAGCACTCATGCAGAGCCATGGTGTCAGTAAGAGGGACATATTGTGACCTCTATGACGTTAGGACACATTTGCACATTATGTCAAGCATTTAGACTTATGTTAGATGACTTCACTGTTCCACAAAGTGTACCATTCCTCTGGATTTGATGCTGTCAGGAAGCAAACATACCTTTATGGTTTTGTGTGTGTGTGTGTGTGTGTGTGTGTGTGTGTGTGTATTTCTTTTATTTTTATTGGATATTGGGGAACAGTTTGTTTCTCCAGGGCCCATCAGGTCCAAGTTGTTGTTCTTCAATCTAGTTGTGGAGGGCGCAGCTCGGCTCCAAATCCAGTTGCCATGTTCAATGTTTAGTTGCAGGGGGCGCAGCCCACCATCCCGTGTGGGAATTGAACCAGCAACCCTGTTATTGAGAGCCCCTGTTCTAACCAACTGAGCCATCCAGCTGCCCCTATGGTTGGATATATTAATCGTTCTGATCTAGAAAGCAAAGAATGAAGTGCAGTTGAAACTAATTCATGAAGATGCAGTAGTCACATTAGCAAGAAGTGGCAATGCGTGGTGATCTTGGTCAATTTGACACTTAGATTCTTAGCCTTTTTAAAGACATAATTATAATGTGTTCTTCCTCTTGTCTGGACCCACCACAGTCACGCAATTGACTCATCTAATGACCTTCGGATGAAATTGTTTCTGTATTAAATGAGAAAAACAGCAGTGACTGCCAGGCCAGCTTCCAGTTGCTGGGGCTGCCTTTGCCATTCCCATTTATGTCGCAAACATTGACATATCTGTTACTATGGATCAGAAACTATTGTAAATGTTTTCTATGAAGTGACTCAGTTTTCAAATAAGTAAATTCAGTTCCCTTTCTACAAAGTTTATAGCATGGATACTTAATTGCCTTCAATGAATCAACTGAAACTTATGACTGCAGGTAATTTCCCAGAGGCCAAAACTCTACAAGAGTCATATGGATGAAGATGAAAGCGAGCCTGTCTTCCTCAGAGCTCACACTGATGTCAGTGCTAAATGCTGTGCACCCCTCACGTGTCACACTTTAGGCTCCACACCAACGATCGCAGCCCACATGAGCATACGCACTGCAGGCACTTGCCCACGGGTCACGCTCTCTGCCCCCCACCTGCTCAGTTGCGCCCACTACCTTGGTGCTAGTCCAGTTATCACCCCCTATAAGTGTGCATGACATTCACTCAGAGTTAAGTTCTGACCCCTGGAAACCCTCAAATGCACAAACGCTGTCAACAGCACTTGAACCCAAGGAGACTTCCCTGCGTCTGATCTTCACACTTATTCAGTTGCACAAATCACACTAAAGTCCACCGAGTCTGGGCATGACGCCACAACCAGGCTCCAGGAAGCAGCCTCATGCTCTATTCACAAACCCCTCCCTTGTTCCTCAGACATGCGGGTCCCCCACTGTCACCCCCCTCAGCATGCAGTGACATTTGCTCTAGAACCTCAGTATAATAAGCTGTTCTCCTGAACCCTCCCGTGGCGCCTCGTGTCAGTGCACATGACTGGCCGTCCCCTAAAGGCACACAGAACAGGTGTGGACGCATATTCTCCCACAGGCACTCGGTGGGCGTCTCTCCACAACTTCAGAGTCACACTCCAAACAGCAGTGGATGTGAACGAACCCTATCTTCATGAGGAAAACACCCTCTGGGTGTGCAGAAGGGATAACCATGTGGACAGAAGGTTTGAAATCAGGAATTTCATGGTCGTGATGTGAAAAGGCAGGACTCCCATGAAAAAGGTGAAGGGTGAACTCTTCCTCTGGTGCTGGAATCTCACAGTGCGCTTCTGATACAGACCGTCCATGCTGTGACAGGTCAGTGCAGCTATGGTGAGCCTTATTAGTGTGTCCGTGTCCACAAACATGGCACATGTTGATTGGCGAATCAATGATACTGGAGAGCAAAGGCCATTCTGACACTGGTTGGAATTGCTTAGTTACAAGCTTCCTCTCTGGAAAGGTAGTACAGGTATCTAGTGACCATTTCCTCTCTCAAGTTCCTGAGGGACTAGTCACCTTGCATGACACCTGAGACCTAATGTCCCACCCAAGTCCACATGAAATACGACAATACATGCACCATGCACAAGGGCAGAGAAGCATCACTGGAGGCCACCTGACACAGAGACAGAAACTTGAGTTTTGTTCCTTGAGGGCAGATCAACTGAACCATAAGCAGTCTGATGAAAAAAGAAATGCACAATCCATTTTTTCCTCAAAAATAACACAAAAGACCACCAGTAGGCAGTAGGCATTATCAATCACCATCCATCATGGGAAGAAACATCCTGTAGACATTCAGCAAAATTACCAGCAATGAGAAGTCGGAGATGTTTCTGTTCTGGTATTGATTTTAAGTAATCATCTAAGAACTATTTGAAAACAAACACTTAGAAGCAGCATTTCCAAATATTAGGAGAGTTTACTCAAGGCAGTTATGTCTATAAATGGAAGCTCTGTCTCCACCCTCATTCCCATGACAGTGAAGTGCTCACCTCACCTAGAACACTGTTTGTCCCAGTTGTCCACAGACAACTAGGGAGCATATATATCTGCCTTCACTCCCACATTGTTGAGCTACAGAAGCGTAACTCCTGGTGATCTCTGATTGGAGACCATTAACATAAGCAATAGTTAGGAATGAATTTCAGTATTAGGAATAACCAATTTTTACTTTAAAAAAAGTCAGTTGCATAAAAATTAAGGAAAAACATACCAGAGAAAATTTTCAAAAGATGTATTTATTTAATACTATTACCTCAGAATACATATGGAAAATCGTAACAATAAGTTATTCCTTAGAATAGGTTATTTTAACATATCCTTTCAGTTAATGAAACATAATACAAAATGACACATGTCAGTATACAATACATTGAAAACCTGAATAAAATAGCTTTCTGAGAAACAATGTAGAAAAGTCCATTTGAAAAAAAATGCATTGTTTCTATCACATCTAAAAAATGAAAGAATACTTAGTAATCACATGTAAAAATTGAACATAATTAAACATACTGGGTTTATCACTTAGAAAGCATTCAACTATAAGAGAAAACTTCCACAGCCTGCCAAATGTATTCACTGATGCTTATTTCAACCATGAAATTATCCAGAAAAAAGAAATGCAGGGTCAGTCCAGCCTCTCAACAGGGCGACCTGAGAAGGACCTCCTGCATTTTGCTGCAGCATTCAATCTGTCCAGGTAGAGCCTGGAAACAGACCTACCAATAGAGGAACAAGATGCCTCCTATAAAAATCACATAATCAGGGGACACATTGCAGATAAAGGAGGTGACAGAATAAGAGAAGATCACTAAGTTCAATAGCCTGAAGAAGTGGCCTGTTGAATATCAAAGAGCTACAGGGAAATGCAAGGATTTCTATGAACCTGAAAACCAAAGAGGGTCCATGACGGGAGTGCCTGGAGAAATCTGGAATGTGCTGTCTAAGAGGGAACTAACATCAAATGTGTTTTTGGTTGTGGCCATTCCGGTTGGGCAGAGCCAGGCGTCAGAAGAGTATGCTGTAACTCAGGCCCACTGGATCCCCAGGCATCTCTGTCTTCTGTCGATACAGAAGGTCTGAGATTCATGGCTTCTTTACTTCTCCCTTCCAAACGTCATGCATCTTCCTTATTCATGACCTTTAACTCACAATGACAACCAGAAGGACTCTGGGCTATATAGTTTCCCACCTTACTCATGCTGATAACACAATTCATGTAACCATCTAGACACCAACTTTCATTGTCATATCAAAAGGTCACTCTTTGTCATCTCAATGCATCGTGCCCATTTTTCAACGAAGATCAAAAACATGGAGCAGGGCCGGCCCGGTGGCTCAGGCAGTTAGAGCTCCATGCTTCTAACTCCGAAGGCTGCCGGTTCGATTCCCACATGGGCCAGTGGGCTCTCAACCACAAGGTTGCCAGTTCAACTCCTCAAGTCTTGCAAGGGATGGTGGGCTCTGCCCCCTGCAATTAAGATTGAACACGGCACCTTGAACTGAGCTGCCTCCTGGATGGCTCAGTTGGTTGGAGTGCATCCTCTCAACCGTAAGGTTGCCAGTTCGATTCCTTGACTCCCGCAAAGGATGGTGGGCAGCTCCCCCTGCAACTAAGATTGAACACGGCACCTTGAGCTGAGCTGCCGTTGAGCTCCCGGATGGCTCAGATGGTTGGAGTGCATCTTCTCAACCACAAGGCTGGCGGTTCGACTCCCACAAGGGATGGTGGTCTGTGCCCCCTGCAACTAGCAAAGGCAACTGGACCTGGAGCTGACCTGCACCCTCCACAACTAAGACTGAAAGGACAACAACTTGACTTGGGAAAAAGTACTGGAAGTACTCACACACTATTCCCCTTCCCCAATAAAATCTTTAAAAAAAAAAATTGAGCAGAGATCAAATTATGAACATAGTCAGAGAAGACCTTACCCAATTACTAACTTCTATAAGGAACACAGATGTAGCATCCATGAAACACACATCTTTCAATAATAAAGATTAAAGGGTAGATATCAGGTCATAAAATTCCAGTACCTGTAGCAGTGTAACAGAACAGAAATGCCAATATAGATCTCATATCATGACCACACAGTAGGAACATGATAGAAAGTAAAAATCAAAAAAGTTTTTCATCTGAAATTATATCAAGCTTCACATGAAAAACAAAAACCACTTATTACCCCTGGGTCCAAAAAACATTGTAATGGAAATGAGACAAGTTTTATACAACTGTACTTTTGAAGTCCAAGGTAATAAAATGTATGTAGTCCAGATAAAGAGACATAGAGAAATATTTATTATCTTAAGTTTTCATATCAGCAACATGAAACAGAAATTAACACACTGGAAATCAGTATGAAGAATGAGCTATTTACAAAGGAAAAACCATATTTATAATAAATAGATTTCAGTCCTGCTCGTGCCATGTACAAAATAAGTGAAGTGTTACATATGAAGGCTTTCCACATTCTTTCCATCCATAGTTTCTCTCCAGTGTGTTTGCACACATTTACAATAACATTTTAAGGAAGAATGAAGGCTTCCCACTGTCCTTATATTCACGGTTTCTGTCCATCGTGTGTCCTCACATGTGCTTGCAGAGATTCGAGATACTTGAAGGCTTTCCCACACTGCTGACATTCATAGGTATTCTTTTCACCATGCGTTCTCATGTGTTTTCTCAGGGATGTTGGATACCGGAAGGCTTTCCCGCAGTGCTGGCATTCATCAGGTTTCTCCCCAGTATGGGTTCTCACATGCACTCGCAGGTTGTCAGGATACCTGAAGGTTTTTCCACACTCCTTACATTCATAGGGTTTCACTCCACTGTGTGATCTCATATGTCCTCGAAGAGAACAGAGACGACTGAAGGCTTTCCCACAGTGCTGACATTCAAAGGGTCTTTCCCCACTGTGTGTTCTCCCATGTATTCGAAGTGATGAGAGAAAACTGTAGGCTTTCCCACATTCTTTACATTCATAGGGTTTCACTCCACTGTGTATTCTCATATGACCTTGAAAATGTTGAAGCTGCCTAAAAGCTTTCCCACACTCCTTACATTCATAGGATTTCTCCCCACTGTGTGTTCTCACATGTTTCTGAAGGTAAGAGTGACTACTGAAGCCTTTGCCACATTGCTGACATTCGTAGGGCCTCTCCCCAGTGTGTGTCCTAACATGTACTCGCAGGGATGCAGCATACCTAAATGCTTTCCCACAGTGCTGACATTGGCAGGGCCTCTCTCCAGTGTGTGTCCTCACATGTACTTGCAGGTTTGCAAGATACCTGAAGGCTTTCCCACACTGCCGACATTCATAGGGTTTCACTCCACTGTGTGTCCTTACATGTCCTCGAAGGGAGGAATGACGACTAAAGGCTTTCCCACAGTGCTGACATACATAGGGTCTCTCCCCACTGTGTGTTCTTGTATGTTCTTGCAGGTTTGTGAGATACCTGTAGGCTTTCCCACACTCCTTACACACATAGGGTTTCACTCCACTGTGCGTTCTCAGGTGTCTTCTAAAATACTTTGGACTACCAAAAGCTTTCCCACATGCCTTACATTTATAGGACTTCTCTCCACTGTGAGTTCTCACATGGCCTGTAAGGTAAAAGTAATACATAAAGGCTTTCCCACATACTTTGCATGCGTGGATTTTCTGTCCACAATGACCTCTCAGATGTTCCCGAAATGATGAGGGGCAAGTGAAAGCTTTTCCACATTTCTTACACTCACAAGAGTTTTTACTACTGAGAGTCCTCGCATGTTTCTTAGGCGCTGTCCCAGGATCCTGACATGTGCAGGGTTTCCCCACAAGGTCTGTTCCCACATGAGAGCTTAGGCAACAGACACACCTACAGGCTCGCCCACATTCCTCACACACTTGAGGGCTGTGTCCACTGGGAGATCTGGGCTGATTCTTCAGGAAACAACAATCCGTGCAGGCTTTTCCACACACAGTGCAGTCAGAGGGTTGAACTCCAGTCGGATGTCGCTCAGGCACAGGCAGCTCTGTGACCCGGGTCAGGGTGTGTGCACACCGATCACCTCCATGACCTTCCCAGGGACTCTCCACACAATAACTCCTGTTCAAATGGGAAGCACACTGTTAGGGACTGAAGATTAAAAGTGATGTGTTGGTTAATGATTGACTGATGATGATTATTTTGATGATGTCTTTGCCATTTTCATGTCATGGATATATTTTCAGCACTGTCTGCATTGTTCCATCCTGGAACAAGCTTAATGCTCTAGCTGGGCTCAAATAGAACCACAACTTTCCTTGTTTCTTATCTATATGGTCTCCTGATCACTATTTCTAACTGAATTCTGTTTCAATCATGCATTATCTGTATCAGATATTTAATATCTACATCACATTTATGAAAATATGAAAATAGTGTCTGGTGAGCATTCTCTGCATACACTATTGCTAGGTTTATACTTTTTCTTTAATTTCAAGTTAATCTAACACTCTGCCGATATTCCCCATTCCACTGTGGGAGTGCCACTCACCTCAAATGGCTCTCTTGGGTTTGGTGCTGATCTGCAATGTTATAAACTGTCCAGTTTTCTCTAAAAACAGAGCAGAAATCATTTCTTGTGAACTTTACTATTTTTTGTTCACTGGATATTTCCTTCTCCAAATTATCTTGCTGAGGACATGATGCACTGGTTTTAACTTGAGTGAAACAATCTGCAACAATTGATAGCATAATTCAATTAAATTTTCTGGGAAAGAAATGGTGGGGTAAAGGAAAAAAACAAAATAACAATGTGTGGATTTTCATATAATGATCCAAAAGTGTAAACAAATTTTATAAAGAAGGATAAATTTGTGAACAAAGAAAAACTCTAAGGACCTTTGCTATTTGAGGCTTCAGCAATAATAGGAAAAGTGAGTCAAAATGGCAGCTTTTTTTGAAGAAATATTTCAAAAAAGATGGAGATTGAATAGTATCAAAAATGCAAACTAGGGGCCGGCCCGGTGGCTCAGGCGGTTAGAGCTCCATGTTCCTAACTCTGAAGGCTGTAGGTTCGATTCCCACATGGGCCAGTGGGCTCTCAACCACAAGGTTGTCGGTTCGATTCCTCGACTCCCGCAAGGACGGTGGGCTCCGCCTCCTGCAACTAAGATTGAACACGGCACCTTGAGCTGAGCTGCCTCCCGAATGGCTCAGTTGGTTGGAGTGCATCCTCTCAATCACAAGGTTGCCAGTTCGACTCCCGCAAGGGATGGTGGGCTCTGCCCCCTGCAACTAGAAACGGCAACTGGACCTGGAGCTGAGATGCGCTCTCCACAACTAAAGACTGAAAGGACAACAACTTGAAGCTGAACGGCACCCTCCACAACGAAGATTGAAAGGACAACAACTTGACTTGTAAAAAAGACCTGGAAGTACACACTATTCCACAATAAAGTCCTGTTCCCCTTACCCAATTAAAAAAAAAATCTTAAAAAAAAAAAGCAAACTAGGAGGAACTAAGCAAAATGCACATGCCCAAATTCTACCTTTACAAAAGGAAATAAAGACAGTCTTCCCAAATGAGTGAAGAAAAGTCCAACAAGAAAGCCAGGGACATCACAAACGTCACCCTTCTCAAACACAGACTGAGTCATGTTTCTGATGCACATAGACGAACGTCATTCCCTTATCTAGAGCCTGTTGCTCCCTGAGGGTTGTTACTCTCCTGTAGTTCTCAGACACACAGGCCCTACATGGAGCCTTTCTCACGGTCCCCAGATGCCACCGGCTGATTGGATAGTATGTGTGGTGTTGCCCTGTTCATGATGGAGGGTGGAGGGCAACAAACATTCTATGAGAAGGGCCGATACTAGGGCTTCAAGGACAGTGATAATGTACAGTGTGAGATTAATTGCAGAAAAATGACCATGTCAAATATGTATTAACCTCAATGTAACTTTCTCAAGAGTAAACGCCATAAAACTGCTTTTGCTGCCCCACAATGAACTGGAGACATGCTCATGCTTAAAAAATCAGGGATCCTCACACTTTTGTTCAAGATAAATAAGTCAATTTAACACATAAAACTTTGTTACCATGAGAAAAATATTTGACTCTAAGTAGGTTTCATGAAGGCTTGGATTGCCTCTGTCTTTTTTGTAACATTGTCCTTCCTTGAACCTAATAAAAAAGGACAATTGTAAACATAATTTTTTCCCTAAAAGACTAAGGGAAGGGATGAAGCCGTCCTCACCCACTGAGGCCAGGTTCCGGCAGGTCTCCAGCATCACTTCTCTGTAGAGCTTCCTCTGAGCACCATCCAGCAAAGCCCACTCTTCCCGGGTGAAGTTCACAGCCACATCCGCAAAGACCACCATTTCCTGAAACATCCCACATGTTCTATTTCAACAAGGCAGTTGTTCACCAATGCATGTGGGAGGGTGGAGGAGGCCGACAGTCAGGGACCTGGACTCTATTCCTAGGACGCCTGAGCTCATGTTCTCATGGGAAATGATAACAAAGCAAGCTAACCAGGTGAGAGACCCTCGGTGATGGTCAGTGCTTGGAACCCTGAAGCAAAGTGTGACAACAACTGATATAAACTTCTCCTCACATAATTATAAAATGATTTCTCCTGAGATAGAGCAGATTCTGGGGTAAGGTAAAGATTGAAAAATGAACTTGTCATTCAGGTAATACAGAACTGGATACTTGGCTTATTCAAAATTTATTTCCATGTCAGCTCCAAGACTTGGAACCAGAATATCAGGATGTCATGAACACTGAGATTTCCAAGGCTGCTGATCTGACACCTCTCACCTTGGAAGCTGTCAGCATCAAGGAGCCTGGTCTAGTCCCTTCAGATTCAACAGAGTCAGAGAAACAACCCCTCCCAGTATGAGGTGCACACTGTGGACATAGATAAAGGCCAGGGCCTGGGAACTGGAGCACCTGTTGGGTAAGAGGAGAGCCTGTTCCTGAAGAACCTGTTAAGCAAGAAGGGCCTCTGAAATCAATAACTAAGAGCCTGGAATTTAAGAAAATGGCCCCACAAAGAAGAATCACTGAGCAATCTAATGGTAAGAGACAAATGTGACTTTAACTGAGAGAAGAAAAATCCACATCATGCATATTTTAGAATATGGATGACATCACACCAATGAAATAAAAGGCAATTATTTTAAAAATTGAGATTTTAAAAGAATATATATATTCTCAAAATCTCACAAAAAGAAAACATCCCAACTAGATTGGCTACAGAAAAAGCAACACTACTTCAACCAGGGTTGCAACTGGGATTTGCTAATCACACATCTGACACAAAACTTGTGTTCTATATATAGAAAAAGTCATATGACAACAATAAAAAATAAAAGGTAACAAATAATATGATTAAATAATGAGCACAGACTCTGAGCAGACATTTCTCCAAAGAAGAAATATAAATGGCAAGTAAGCACATGAAAGATGCTAGACATGAGTCATCAGGAAAATGCAAATCAAACCAAAGCAGATTCCCATTAACACCACTAGTATGGCTGTGCAGACACACAAAAGCTGGCGAGGACATGAGGACGATAAGACCCTCACACACAGTTGACGGGAAGTAATATGGGAAGGCCACTTTGGAAGACAACCTGGCGGGTCCTCAAAATGGTGAGCATGGTGACAACATAACACAGCAATTCCACTCCTAGGTGTCTATATACCCAAGATAATCGAACAAATATCAACATAGCACTAGTACAGTCATGTGTCAAATAACATTTCAGGCAAAGATGGACCGCATATATGAAAGTGGTCCCATAGACTATAATGGATCTGAAAAATTCCTACTGTAGCCACCGTAATGTCATAGCACCACGCATTCCTCACGTTTGTGGTGATGCTGGTGTGAACAAACATACTGTGTCACCAGTCATATAAAAGTACAGCACATACAATAATGTGCATAATACTTGATAATGACAATAAAGGACTATGTCACTGCTTTATGTATTTACTATCATTGGGAAAACTCCCCAAGGTCCCAAGAGACCAAAAAAGAGACTGACAACTCCAACATTAAACAAAAAGTTTATTAAGGGATCTTACAGACAGAAGCAGAGTCTTAGGCAACAGCAAGATGGCATCTCTGCAGCAAAAAGGTGACACAGGTAACATATACATATATGTTACACACACACACACACACACACACACACACAAGTGGCTTGTAGCCTTGTGGCACATGCCAGGCTTGTAGCTGAGGAACAGTAGGCTGTATCCCATAGCCTAGGGTGTACCATGTAGGTATACCATGCACTAGGCTATACCACGTAGTTTGTGTTAGCACATTCTAAGCAGTTTGCATGGCAACGAAATCCCCTAAGGATGCATATCTCAGAATGTATCCATGCTTAAGTGGCACATGACTATTTAAATGTATTCATAGCAGCGTGATTCATAATATCTAAAAAGTGAAAACAATTTAAAAGTCCATTAACTGAATTGGATAAGCAAAATGCGGGATGTTAACACAATGGAACATTATTTGGCAACAAGAGGAATGACGTAGTGATTCCTGGCACAAACTTACTGAACCTTAAGGACATTACCAGGCTTCACAAAAGACCACACTGAGTATGAAATTGATTACATGAAATGTACAGAAGAAGCAAATCTATAGAGATAGAAAGTAGATTAATAAATTGCCAGGAACCAGGCCTGGGGTGCGGGACTAAACGCAGGGTGAAGGCAGTAGACACAAGTTGTCGTTTGGGGTGATAAAAATGTTCCAAAACTACAATATGAGGGTAGCTACACAATTCTGTAAATATACCAGATACCACTGAATTTTATGCTTTAAACAGGTAAACTTTATGGTATGTAAATTATACCTCAATAAAATCTGATATTGAAAAATTCAGACAAACTAAAAATATGTCTTTCTTAAATTAATGGCATTTTTATTTAAACACAAGTGAACTAGAACAAATAAAAATACAAAAAAGGAACAAAATACAGATGATTCAGAGATTAAGCAAACTGAGATATCACAATGGGGAGAGATTTTTGTAGATTAGCTGTAATGGGGTAACTGTCTAGACATCGGTAAACATAGCTGGGATGCTGCAAGGAAACAGAACATCTGAGAATGTCCATGGTCACTACAGAAACACAATCAGTCAACTCAAATACCTCCACACTACAAATGCAGTTCTCAAAAGGTTCCTAGGCCAGGGAACAAAATTCAAAAGTCAGTGATTCCAAATTGTAGGAAGAAATTGCAGGATATTACCAAGACCAGAAAGGAACAATTCAAAACATATTCAAAGACAACATTCACAGATACAAAGGCAAAAGCCTTTTTAAAACGCAATCGAACACATAAATGTATAAAATGCGTAAGTCAAAACCAAGTTCATTTCATTCCAGAAAGATGGAATAAATATTGGTTGTTCAATGAGTACAATTTCCTCCATTAATGGAAAAAAGACACACAAACCATAGGCTTCCGATCCACAGATGCTGAGGACACGCCTGTCTTATGTCACTGTTCATTAATGACAACACAACTTAAAGACGAGAAGGGAACACGCATTATCAGAAAGAAATGGTGTCTACATAAAACCCAGAGCCAACTTCCTCTTTAACGGTAAAATGTTACACCTGTTCCCTCTGAGACAGGGAACAAGGTGAGCATGGACTCAGTCTACGCCTGTGAAGGTACAGCCATGGAAAACAAGAAAGTGGAAAAAGATTTACAAAGAGCAAAACACTAAACTTCATTCGTACCAGACGATAAGATTTAGCATTTAGGAAGCCCCAAATCCTGCAGACAAATTGTGAAATATGTATGTGTATATACATATATAGGGTGCTGGTTAAAGTATAATATTCAAAAATTAATTTCAGGGGTGGCCAGTTAGCTCAATTGGTTAGAGCATGGTGCTAATAACACCAAGTTGCCAGTTCAGTCCTGCATGGGCCACTGTGAGCTGCGCCCTCCTTAAAAAAAGAAAAAAAATTCATTTCAGTTCCATGTGCAGTGACAAGAAGCAAATGACATTTTGAAAGAAACCGTTTAGTCTCCTTCTTCCCAGGTACCGGGTGCAAGGACACAATGAGTGCCAACAAGGACCCGGAGATGGAACCGGAGGCACTGTGTTCTATTTCTAGAGGAAATTAAAGCTTCTGGGAATTTTCCGGTTTCCTATCAACATAGGATGAAAACAGTGAGCCCAAAGTTGCCTTAATAGAAATTTCTATCCTGTCCAGGGAACAAGAGGGAAGAGCAGCCCAGTGTGTGCCAGCTCAGACCCTCTGCCACCTTCCCACAGCGCACAAGGGAACCCAAGTCAGAGGTCAAAGCCCTTCCCAGGTGGGGGGACAGGATCTCCCTGTGGACAGGTCGCCCAGGTTGGACCCTCCCAGGAAAGGGGTGAGGGGACCCCAAATCCCAGGAAACTGAACTCTGGGTCCCCACACACCCTGCTCTATCACTTCAGTGTGGAAACACCCCTCCTCCAGGGCCTCAATTCTCAATAAGGAGGAAACACAGCTAGAATCAGTTTAATTCTGACCCAAAATAACTTTCAAATTCATCAGTTTCCCTCCAACAGTAAAATCCAAATGTTCACTCCCTGAGTCTGACCTTCATAGGCTTACTCCGTTTGCACAAATCACACTTAACTCCCAACAACTCTGGATAATGCCAAACCAACCATCCCAGGTCCCAGTTCACAAAATCTGCATTAATCTTTGCCATCAGCTATTAACGGGAAGTGGGACAGCATCACACAGTGTCACAAACTCTGCACCCTACATGGGAGAGTCACTATGATTGTTACGAATCTTTGTAATCCATGCCTCCACTGAACTCACATGGAGGTGTGGCACTGTGCTCATTTTCCCTACAATTCTAATAAAAGAGAGGACATTTTCTGAATATGAAACACTTTTCCCCAGCAGCGTCTCTGGACAAACTCTGGAATAACACAGGTCAGCAGGACAAAGTCCTGAGACACTCACCACCCTCACTGCGGAGAAGACACAAGGCAAAAAGAACTCAGTCGTTTTACATGAGCCGAGACCGGAGGCGGACTGAGGGAAAGCTCTCAGTGCAGCTGGACTCGGGAGGCAGCTCACAGGCGACAGGCGACAACGCTGAATCCTCTGAGCCCGGTGCTCCTGGCAGCACTGATGGCGGTGACAGCAACGACCCCACCCCACCCACCCCTGTAATTTGTTCTCAACCAGGGCCTGCGGCAAGAAGCCCAATTCATCCTGTGACAGAGATGAGACTGTCAGGTGTGCTCCGTATTTACTGTGACAAGGTCAGCGGCAGACACCGCAGACCCCACTCGCTGAGTGCTCCGTGATCGGCTTTACGGCTCGTCCAGACAGAGCACGTGTGTCGGCCCGACCTTGGTTCAGCCTCACCCCTCCCCCCAGACCCCAAAACTTCAACCCGCTCTCAGCCGGAGCCCGCAGACAACCCCTCTCTTTAAAGCCAAAACTTTCTGCCCAACTCTCCAGACGCTCTGGGATCCCGTGACCAGAGCAGTAACTGCGTTCAGCGAAAGTCCCTCCTTGGGAAGTTCTGACTTTCTATTCTCCACAGGCTGGGCCGAGTGACCACAATGGCGTGTTTTCCACGCAAACCCTACTCAGGCTCTGCCCTCCCCGCAGACCCTGTCCCCTCCCCGCCTGCACGAGCCCTGAGACGCAGACGAGGCGCTGCTGACCGGAGCCCGGGGTGCGGCCGCGGAGGCCCGGCCCGTCACACCGCCTTCCTGCTCCCCCTCCTTCCCCGGGAAAGAAAAGCCCTTTCCCGTCGGACGTGAGAGGCCGGCACAGCCCTGAGATCCGAGTCTCGTCCCTGTTGCGCCAGACTCTGGAACGAAGTCTCCTACCAAGTCCGCATGGACGTTATCTGTCAGGTCCGGAAGAGCGGGTCCCCGCCCGCGCCCGCGCCGCCCCCAGCCCTGACTGCCCGCGACGGTGGGCGTCTCGTCTTCCCTTCGCCCCCCGCCCGGCGAAGGACTCGGGTTCAAACCCCCACGAGTGCCGAGACAGGACGCTGGGACCAACCCCGCGGCCGAGGACGGAGACTACGGCCGGGACCCCGCAGGGAGACGCGGGCCGCGCGCCGCTTCCAGCCGGTTCTGGGCGGTTCAAACCAGCCCCTCCCAGTCTCAGCCCACCCCGCGCACGCACCATCTCGCGGCCGCGCTCCAGGTTCTCAGAGTGTCCTCCCCGCGGCTCTGCAGCAGCCCCAGAAGGTGAGAGCGAAGGTGACAGGACACCTAAGGCCGCTTCCGGCAGGTGCGCAAGAGCGCCTCCACCGGCCGAGAGAGACCGCAACTCAGTGTGCGAGCGCGCCCGCCTCTCGCGGTGAACGAACAATGCTTTGGTCCCTCGCACCCTGATTGGACAATGCCTCAGGAACCCGCGACGTGATTGGGCGGGACTCCAGGCGTTCCCGTTCTAAAGAATCTGATTGGACAAATCTCTGTCACGCCACCAGGCCATGATTGCCCTGTTTTTGAGACCCTCATCCTATCCAGTGACTGGGCAGTTCCTCGACCCGCCCCTGCAGTCCCGATTGTGCTCTGGGCCCCGCCTCCATCTTTCCTCATTGGGCCAGGGAGCTTGAGTGATGGGCGGAGGCGGAGGTCGCGGGGCTGAACGCGGCGCAAGTGCGTGTTGTCGGCTGCCGAGTTTCCCTGCCAGCCATCTTCTGCTGAGCTGTCCTTCGGCGGCGGTGAATGTGGACTCCTAGCTGAATCCGCACCCAGCAGGTGGACCCCGGTTCGACCCGCAATTCATGGGCACCACCTTGTCCTCCTCAAGGAGTGGGCAGTCCTGACTCAGTTTTCCCGTGGATTTTCATGTGTGTGTTGGGGCGGGGGGGGGGGGCAGACAGGTCCCAACAGGAGAGCCTGGTGACTTCTAGGGTCAGGAATTGGCGTGGTGGCGAGGACACCGTAGATTTGTGCCCTTTGTTTAAGAACAAAGGCTCGGCGTGACCTGGTGCAGGCAAGGTCTGGATAGGTTTTCCACGTGTGACTTTTGACACCGTGAGGCCCCGCCCAGCTCCCAGTCCCCATATTGGACTTTAAGTCAGCTGCCTTTGGCCCTGAGTCCTTTGCCCCACTGGACCCTGTGGCCCCAGCCATTGTGCAGGACTCGCATCAGCACAGCCACAGGTGTGAGATCAGGCTTTTAGCTCCTGTGAGTTTTGAAATCTAAAAAGCTGTATTTTGATAAAGATTGAGACTTTAAAGGAACAGTCAGTTGGGAGGAGCTAGGGCTTGTGGGATTCCTTGCAGTGTTGAAGTTCTCCCATACTATGACACCGGGAGAACTTAACAGGAAAAAGTCTATGCTTACAATAAAGCTCTATAGTAGTAACAGCCCCTCTGCTTAGCTTCCTTTTTTCCTCTCTGTAGTCTCCAACTTGGCACTGTCAACTGGCCAAAGATAACTCTCCAAAAATCCACCAAAAGAACCATTTATTGGGGAAAAGACAAAGAAACAAGGTCACCCCAGAAGTGTGTGAATGCACACTTCCGGTGCTCCAACCAGCCACCCACACGCAAACATCCCAAATCCAAAATGGCTTCTTTATTAGCACCGCTTCCCCGGAAGTTACCACAGAGTTTAACAGGAAGTTAGGATTAGAGAGTCAACAAGGGGCCCAGCTCCACGCATAGTCTTTCCAGCTCTATGGTTAATCATCTTAAGATGCCAGTTCACTTTTAGAAGCACAGAGTTCAGTATGTGCACTTGGCTTGCCATGTCTGCATGCACTGGGTTGTAATCTTTTTTTCCCAGAATAAATCCTTTTTGGTTACAAAAACAGTCGATATTGTTTTCCAGTTGACAATTTCCTTATTTATATTGGGGGGTGCCAAAAAAAGGTATACACGTGACTTGTAGTCATCTTTTGTTGTCGGTTTATACCGAATATTACAATTTTAATAGTTTTTTCCTTTCTTAAAATGTGTACATTTTTGGCACCCTCTGTATTGTGATATTGCTCAGTTTTGCAAATGTTCAAAAAGCCACTGGGTTTTACACTTAAAAATGTGAATAAATTACATTTCCAGTTTTTAAAACAAATGTAAAGGCCATAATAGCCTCAATAACCCTACGTCCTAGCCCAGCTAAGATATTAGGCTGGAGAAAAAGTAATTGAAGTTTTTGCAGTTATTTTTGACCTTTCAAACCGCAATTACTTTTGCACCAACCGAATACTTTGTGGATTTGCCTATTTGGATATTTGATATAATTCAAATCATACACTATGTGGCCTTTTGTGTCTGGCTCCTTTCAGCATATTTTCAAGGCTCTTTCATGTTGCAGCACGTGTTAGTGCTTCCTTCCTTTTCATGGCTCAGTGCTATTCCATCCCACGTATATGCTACACTTGGTTTATCCATTCATAAAACTGAAGAGTTAAGACCTCATCAGAAAATATCTTTAATTGAAAATTATGGGGGCGGTCAGTCAGCTCAGTTGGTTAGAGCAAGACGCTCATAACACCAGGGTTGCCGGTTCGATCCCCACATATGCGCCACTGTGAGCTGCGCCCTCCACAACTAGATTGAAACAACTATTTGATTTGGAGCTGATGGGTCCTGGAAAAACACACTTAAATAAAAGCTAAAAAAAAAAAAAAAAAGGTTTGTATACTAGTTTGGACTAAGCCACAAGAAGGAAGTCAACTAGCTGTTAACTGGACAAAAATAACCTTTAGATAGTTCATCAAAAAGTGAGTTTATTTGGGAAAAGAAAACAAAACCACCCCAGCAGTGTAGGAACATGCACCTTCCGGCTGGCCAAGCACAGGCCCTCCCCACAGGAAGTTAGAACCATAAAGTTCAACAGGAAGTCGGGACTAGAGAGTAACAGGAAGCCCAGCTCCTGCCATAGACCTCCCCACTCCCTGCTCCACTTCCTTAAAGTGCCAGTTCGCTTTTATCATAGCACCCTATTAACCATTATAGAAATTGCTTGGTCTAGGGCTTGTAAACTCCAGAAAAAATCACCAAGAGAGCAGAAATAATAGTTGTCGGAGCCTGCCGACGAGACGAACAGTCCTGAAGTGGGGAGCGAGGATTGAGAAAAAAGAAGACAAGAGACAAAGATGGGATCGGGAGGACAAGCAGTTCTCATTAGACTGCCGCGCCTGCTTTATTTTACAGCTCTCTTTTATGGTCACAAAGACAGTAAGATTACAGTAGAAGGCTGATACAGCAACTACAAAGTAACCTTGTTGTATTTTGATGTTTGGCCCTGACTGTACTCCCACCTTTAGACAAATCCTTCTCCCCGGAACAGATGTTTTCTATCTGTTTCTTGTGTTTAGATAAGCTCCCCTTGGGATTTACTACTGCTAAGTTGTGCTTGACTCATTTAGTTTAACTCTTTATGCATCAGTTCCCCACAAATAGTATATAATAAGAGTCACAAGATGTACAGCTTCTATCCCTGTACATCAACATAACCTAGTGACAGGCATTGTTGTTTTACAGCCCACAAAACTAACGACCAACGGAAACCAAGGGTCCTGATTTAATGTATGACTTTGATTTGATATGTAGACCCAGCCCTCTATTCATTTTCTTCACATAATTCCCTTTAAGCCTTAGCCCTTTCCCTTACTAGTCATTAACCCTGAGGCAGCCAGAAACAGGGTCTTGACTAAGGGTCTTGAGTACGGGTTTCTGTTAAGCTAAAAGATAACAACACAGCCCAAATGTGTTTCAGCTCCTGAGCCCTGAAGCAGAACAAACCTGAACACATCCTCAGGAAACCAGACTGAGGGACTCCAAAGCTGACCTCAAGACCTGAAATTATGATTTACTGCCCTTACCTCACTCTTAACCAATCAGCAAGACCCACAACCCCAGCCCCCTTATTCATGATGCCTCATGATATTGCTCTATAAAACCCCTTGTCCGTAAGCCATCCAGCAGTTCAGGCTTTTCAGCATTCGCTTCTTCAGTTCTCCTGGGTGGCACCATTCCTAATAAAACTGCCAATCTTTCTCCACTGCGATTGTCGGTGTTTAGTATTTGGCTCTGCTAGCGCTGGTGGACAAATTCTGTTTGGTAACATTGATCCATTGATGGACATTTAGGATATGTCCGCTTTTTGGCTATTTCGAATAGTGCTACAGGGAACGTTCATGTAACATATTTGAGTATGATTCATCATAGGTAGGAGGGAAATAGAAGGGTCATACTGTAATAGTTTAATTTTTTGAGGAACAACCAAGCTCTTTTCCACAGCAGTTGCACCGTTTCACATTCCCTGAAGCATACACAGATTCCAATTTCTCCACATCAACACTCTTTTCTGAATTGTTTCATTCTAGACATCCTAATGAGGATTAGTGGTATCATCTTTTGGATTTGATTTGCACTTCCCTGGTGATTAGTGATGTTGAGAATCTTCTGTTTATTGCCATTTGTATTTCATCTTTCAAGAAATTTCTATTCAAGTCCTTTGCCCATTTTTTTAACTGGGTTCTTTACATTTTTGTTATCAAGATGGAAAGGTTCTTTAGGTTTTCTGGGTAATAAAACCTTATCACCTACACAATTTACAAATATGTTCATTCTGTGAGGTGTCTTTTCACTCTCTTGATAGTGTCCTTTGATGCACAAAAGATTTAAATTTTGATGAAGTCCAATTTATCTATATTTTCTTGTATTGCTTGTGCTTTTAGTGTCATATTTAAGAAATCATTACCAAATGTGAGTTCATAAAAATTTATCTGTTTCTGTCACTCTTGGGTTACCCAGCACAACCTGCTTGCGGGGTGGGGATTCTCAGAAGAGCCATGTTCAAGTCCTGGAACTGGAAAGCTCCTGGTAAAACACACATCCCTAGATAATTTTTTAATGTGAAAGACAATGAAGTTTTAAGGTAATGAAATTTCCACTTTACATGAAAAGCTGTCAATAACCTTTTGTCTATGGTTATCCATATGTAGTTTTTGAAGTTCTAAAAATGCAATTGTTTCAACCCTGAACAATATGTTACTTTTTCTTCCTTTATAAAACTTACACCTACTTCTCATGGCGCTGGCTAGGATACCTAGTCTACTGCTGAAGTGGAACTGAAGTGATAGATATTCTTGTTTGTATATAATTTTATTGGACAAGTGAATGTTGACCACTTATATATGTGTTCTTTCATAAACATTTCTTTTTATGACACCCTTCATTAAGTTGTGAGAGTTCTTATCTATTTCTAAACTCCTAAGAAATGTTGAATAGTGTAAAATGCTTTTTCTGCATTTACTGAAATAATTTGAGACAGTTTTTTTAAATGTGCTATTGTGGTGAGTTATCTTAATCAGTAAGATCAACAAAATAATTGATATAATTACAAGAATAAATTAATCCTCCAGAATGGGACATTTTAACATATCCTTAGTTAATGAAACATAAAACATAATGTTAGCATATAATTGATTTGAAAACCTAAGTAATAATATCTTCATAAGAAAGAATGTAGGGGCCGGCCCAGTGACTAAGGCGGTTAGAGCTCCATGCTCTTAACTCCAAAGGCTGCCAGTTCGATTCCCACATGGGTCAGTGGGCTCTCAAACACAAGGTTGCCGGTTCGACTCCCGCAAGGGATGGTGGGCTGTGCCCCCTGCAACTAGAAGCCGGCAACTAGAAGACGGCAACTGGACCTGGAGCTGAGCTGCACCCTCCACAACTAAGACTGAAAGGACAACAACTTGACTTGGAAAAAAGTCCCGGAAGTACACACTGTTCCCAATAAAGTCCTGTTCCCCATCCCCAATAAAATCTTTAAAAATTTTTTTAAAAAATTAAAAAAAAATAAAATAATGTAGAAAACTGTATTTGACCAAAAAGTACATTGTTTAGAAACACATAAAAAATGAAACATTGGGTATTCACATACAAAAAAGGAAATTAAACATACTGGGTTTATCATTTAGAGACAATTCAGCTGTAAGAGAAAACCCATAAACTGCTGAATATGTTAACAAATGCTTATTTCAACCCTAGAAGTGTTCAGAAAAGAGAAACACAGGGTCGGTACAGCCTCTTAACACATAATCAGGAAAGTAAGTTCCCTGCATTTGTGGCTACAGTGTTAGAAGTGTCCAGGTGGAGGCAGGAAACAGGTCTACTATTAAAGGAACAAGATGCTTCCTACAGAAATGTTATTAGCAAAAACAGAGAAGAAGGGGGATAGAAAATGAGAGATCACAGTTTGATAACCTGAAGAAGTGACCTGATTGGACATCAGAGCTACAAGAAAATGCAAGGATCTGTGTGAACCTGAAAAACAGAGGGTCCATGATGGGAGAGGCTCTGGAATAGTCTGTGGACTGTGCTGTCTAAGAGGGAACTAACGTCAAACGTGTGTTTGGTTGTGGCCATTCCAGACGGGCAGAGCCAGGCGTCATAAGAATATGCTTAACTCAGGCCCACTGGATCCCCACGCATCTCTGTCTCTTGTCGGTACAGAAGGTCTGAGAGTCATGGCTTCTTCACTTCTGCCTTCCAAACCTCATGCATCTTCCTCTTGTCATGACCTTTACCTCAGAACCACAAACGAAGGACAATGGGATACAGTTTACCACCTCACCAAAGTTGATGACACTATTCATGGAAACTTCTGGACACCAGCTTTTATCTTCATTTCACAAGGTCTCTACACACTCAATGCATCGTGTCCAATTTCCAACCAATATCAAGGACAATGAGCAGAGGCAAAATCATGAACATAATCAGATGAGACTGTCCTCTTCCAAAATCTTTCAACAAGTACTAATTTCTGTGCAGAACACGTATGGCATCCACTCACAACAATGTGAAAGATACTTCTCTCAGTAATGAAGACTGAAGGGAGGGTATATATCAAGTCAAAAAATTCCAGTATCTGCAGCAGTGGACCAGAAATTTCAACAATATAAGTGTTAAATCATGATCACATACTAAGAACATAACGGAAAGTAGGAATCAGAAATTTTTCATCTAAAGTTATACCAAGTTGCACAGAAAACAAAAAGCAAAACACACTATCACCCTGTAAGGAATAGAATATATGAAGGTCTGCCTGGGAACATTTGGGGATGTAAACTCTCACAGTGGCTGGGATACGTGCTTGGCCTTGGAAGGATTGGCTACCCTCCCAAGGACCAAGAAAATATTTACAGGATATGGAGCCTGGCTTTCGCCTTGGTGCAGGTGGGCCGAGCTCTGATACATCTAATCTCGTACCAAGGACTGGCCCCAGCTCCTAGCCAGATCCGAGACCAGTTCCTTGTGTTGTTAACACGTATGCTTATTGGCTCCTTGCCACTGTTGTTAGTGAAGTCCTCAAAACCCCAGAAAGCCGAGGCAGGCACAGCAGTAGTTGTTGTTCTCCGGCCGCCTGGGCTACTGCAAGGTATTTCACCCGTGCTGATGAACGACCGGTGCTGTTTCTGCGCATGTTTCGCCCGTGCTGATAACTTTACTCGATTGGGATTTTGCCATGCTGATGAAAGGCCGTTGCTGTTTCTACGACTCTAACTGACTGGGCCCTGGTGGCATGATGAATTGCCTCCTTGCTTGTTAGTGGTATGATGATATATTCCCCTAATCTCTGTCCTGTCTTACTTACTTTCACTCTGTAATAAAACTCTTTAACCCCTTCATCCCGCCTTGTGGTGGTGTGTCTTGCGTATCAGGCCTTGAAAATAAGTCTGTGCACAGCAATCAATAATACTTATCGATACACACCCCTGGGTCCAAAAGACATTGTAACGGAAAATGAGACAAGCAGGACTGCATTTGAACATCAATAAGACAAAAATCATGACTATAGAATAAATAACTTTAACATAGCCAATGAAGACACAAATTTTTAAAGATTGTGCTGACCTTAGTTCAATCATCAATTCAAATGGAGGCTGCAGCCAAGAAATCATGAGAAGGTTGAGACCTGGAAGGGCAGCCATGGAAGAATTAGGAAAGGTCACCAACAGCAAAGACGTGTCATTAGAGACCAAAGCTGAGACCATCCACACACTCATATTCCCAGTTACTATGTAGAGATGCAAAAGCTGGACAGTGGAGAAGGCCAATAGGGAAACGATCGATTCATTTGAAATATGCCATGGGAGGAGAGCCCTACGCATACCCTGGACCACCAGAAAGACGAACAGGTGGGTCTTAGAGCAAATTAAGCCTGAAATGTCACAACAGGCAAAAATGATAAAACTCAAGTGTCCTACTTCGGGCAGAGCACGAGAAGGCAGTGTTCTTTGAAAACCACAGTAATGCTGGGAAAAATGGAAAAGAGGGAGATCAAACATGAGGATGGATTAACTCAGTAAAAGAAGCCACAAACATGAGTATACAGGAGCCGATCAGGGCTGTTGAGGACAAGGCACTGTGGACGTGCCTCATTCATGGAGTCGCCAGAGAAGGAGCCAACACAACAGCATGAAACACACACACACTTACACAGATAAAACCATATTTATAACAATTAGAAGATATGTCCAGCCCTGAATTTGCATGTACAAAATAAGTGAAGTGCTACATCTGAAGTTTTCACATTCTTTCCTGTCATGAGGTTTTTCTCCAATGTGTTTGCTCACATTTACAACAAGCTTTTAAGGGCGAATGAAGGGGCATCGTAATCCTTGTATTCAGGCTTTCATCCCAGTTTGTATCCTCACATGTGCTCGCAGGTTGGCAGGATACCAGAAGGCTTTGCCACATTGCTGACATTCATAGGGTTTCTCTTCATAGTGCATTCTCGTGTTTTTGTAAGGATAAGGACCAACTGAAGACTTTCCCACATTGTGTACATTCATATTTCTCCCCACTGTGTGTTCTCACATGTCCCCGAAGCAAAGACTGACTGAAGGTTTTCCCGTACCACTCACATTCAAAGGGTCTCTCCCCATTGTGCATTCTCACATGTTCAAGAAGGGAGGAAAAACAACTGTAAGCTTTCCCACACTCCTTACATTTATACGCTTTCACTTCACTGTGCATTCTCACGTGCCTTTGAAAATATCGAGAAGGCCTGAACGCTTTGCCACACACCTTCCATTCATAGGGTCTCTCCCCACTGTGTGATCTCACGTTCCCAAAGGGAGGGGGAACAAGTGTAGGCTTTCCCACATTCCATACATTCATAGGGTTTCACTCCACTATGCATTTTCACGTGTCTTCTAAAGTATTTGGGACAACCAAAGGCTTTCCCACATTCTATACACTCATACGGTTTCTCCCCAGTGTGTGTCCTCATGTGCTCTCATAGGTAGGCGTAACAGCTGAAAGATTTCCCACAATGCTTACATCCGTAGGGCTTCTCTCCAGTGTGAGTTCTTACATGTCGTGTAAGGTAGG
This sequence comes from Rhinolophus hipposideros, assembly GCF_964194185.1. Lineage (NCBI taxonomy): Eukaryota > Metazoa > Chordata > Mammalia > Chiroptera > Rhinolophidae > Rhinolophus > Rhinolophus hipposideros. The sequence continues at coordinate 59,222,717 of NC_138062.1, read as the reverse complement.
AATAATACCTAGAAGCTTTCCCACATACTTTGCATGCGTGGATTTTCTGTCCACAGTGACCTCTCAAACGTTCCCAAAACGATGAGGGACACATGAAAGCTTTTCCACATTTCTTACACTCACAAGAGTTTTTACTACTGAGAGTCCTCACATGTCTCTTAGGCGCTGTCCCAGGATCCTGACATGTGCAGGGTTTCCCCACAAGGTCTGTTCCCACATGAGAGCTCAGGCACGAGACACACATGCAGCCTCGCCCACATTCCTCACACACATGAGGGCTGTGTCCACTGGGAGATCTGGGCTGATTCTTCAGGAAGAATCCGTGCAGGCTTTTCCACACACAGTGCAGTCAGAGGGATGAACTCCAGTCGGATGTCGCTCAGGCACAGGCAGCTCTGTGACCTGGGTCAGGGTGTGTGCACACCGATCACCTCCATGACCTTCCCAGGGACTCTCCACACAATGACTCCTGTTCAAATGGGAAGCACACTGTTAGGGACTGAAGATTAAAAGTGATGTGTTGGATAATAATTGATTAATAATGATTATTTTGACGATGTCTTTGCATTTTTGCGGCATGGATATGTTTTCGGCACTGTCTGCATTGTTATAACATGGAACAAGCTTAAGGCTCACGCTGAGGGGTCACACAAAGAAATATCTTTCCATCTTTCTTATACCCGGGCTCTCCTGATCACAGTTTCCATCTGAACTCCATTTCAGATGCTCAATATCTACATCACATTTATGAAAATACTGTCTGGTGAGCATTCTCTCAGTACACTACTGATTAGCTGGTTTACACTTTTTCATAAATTTCAAAGTGTAACATGCTGCTGAGACCCTCCTTCACCTTGTGGGAGTGTCACTCACCTCAGATGCCTCTCCTGCCTTTCGTGCTGATCTCCAATGTTATGAAATACCCAGTGTTCTCTAAAAACAGACCAGTAGTCATTTCCTGTGGATCTAATTGTTTCCTCTTCACTGGGTATTTCATTCTCCAAAATGTTTCTCTGAGGACATGATCCACTGGTTTTCTGTGTGAAATAATCTGCAACAATGGCACCATATTTAATTTCTTGAGATCAAGATGCTGGGATAGAGGAAAGTAAATAGACTCTATGTGGACTTTTGCTCACATATTGGTCCCAAATGTAAACAAATTTTATAAGAAGGATTGGACATATGAACAAACAAAATCTCCGAGGACCTCAGCTACTTGGGACTTTTCAATAACAGGTAAAATGAGTCAAAATGGCAGCCTGTTCACTAAGAAATACTTCAAAAGAGATGTACCCTGATGTTGAGATAAATATTATACAAATGCAAAGTAGGAAGGAAGTGGGGAAAATGCAAGTGCCCAAATGTTCCCCTTACAAGAGGTGACATAAGGACGTCTTCCCAAGTGAGTGAGGATGGACGACAAGTCCAACAGGGAGGCCAGGGACATGACACACATCACCCTTCTCAAACAGAGATTGAGTCATATTTCTGATGCTCATGGACAAATATCATCCCCTACCCAGAACCCATTCCTCCTGAGGGTTCTTGCTGTCGGGGTGTTCACAGACACAGAGGCCCTAGTTGCAGCCTTTCTCACAGCCCCAGTTGCCACTGGATAGTGGGTGAGGTGCTACCCTGCTCCTGGAGGGTCCTCAAGGGGAGGATAAAGGGCAACCGACATTCCATGAGAAGCCGATACTATGATTTTCAAGGCCAGTGATGTTGGGTAAGTGTGGGTGTAACTGCAGCAACATCACCTTGTCAAACGTGGATTAACCAGAGTGCAATGTTGTCAGGGGTGGAAACCACAAATCTGCTCTCACAGGTCCAAGTAACACAGGAACAACACTCACACGTAAAAATAGGGAACCAACCACAGACTTTTGATCAAGAGTAATAAATAGTCAGATTAATACATGAAACTCTGTTATCACGGAAAAGCCAGGTGACTCTCGGTAGCGTCCATGAAGGCTTGGATAGTGTCCTTTATTCAACATATTTTTATTCCTTGGCCTCGATAAGAAATAAAAATCGTAAGAAATATGCCTTCCCTACAATAAGGGAAGGAATGAAGCCATCCTCACCCACTGAGGCCAGGTGCCGGCAGGTCTCCAGCATCACTTCTCTGTAGAGCTTCCTCTGAGCACCATCCAGCAAAGCCCACTCTTCCCGGGAGAAGTTCACAGCCACAGCCACAAAGACCACCGTGTCCTGAAACGTTCACATGTTCTATTTCAACAAGGCTCCTTTTCTCCAATGTGTGCAGGAGGATGGGGGAGGCTAACCATCAGGGACCGGGACTCAATTCCTAGGACACTTGAGCTCACGTCCTTATGGGAAATTACAATAAGCAAGCAAACCACATGTAGGACACTCAGGGATGGTCAGTGCTTGGAACCTTGAAGCTCAGTGTAACAACAACTGATAAAAATTTCTCCTCAAATAATTATAAAATGATTTTTCCTGAGATGGAGCCAATTCTGGGGTAAGGTAAAGAGTAAAAAATGAAATCATCATTCGGATAACAAGAAATGAGTACTTGGCTTAATCAGAAGTAACTTCCCTGTCAGCTCCAAGACCTGGAACCAGAATGTCAGGATGATGTGAACAGAGCGCTGACAACTTTGACCTTGGAAGTCATCAGTATTGAGGAGCTGGTCTAGTCCCCTCCTATCTGACGGAGACAGAGACACAACCCCTCCCAGGATGAGGGGGACACTGTGGGCACAGACTCAGACCAGGGCCAGGGCCTGGCATACCCGCTGCTAAAAGAAGTGCCTGATTCCTGAAGAACTATCAAGCCAACAGGGCCTTCAAATCATTAAGTGAGTGCCGAGAATTCAAAAAAAAGGGCAATTATGAATATATTTTAAAAGAATACAAGTTGGGCAAATAAAAGAAAATGTGAAAAAGGAATCAAATACAGATGATTCAGAGATTCAGCAAACTGAGATATCACAATGGGGAGAGATTTTTGTAGATTACCTGTAATGGGGTAACTGTCTAGACATCGGTAAACATAGCTGGGATGCTGCAAGGAAACAGAACATCTGAGAATGTCCATGGTCACTACAGAAACACAATCAGTCAACTCAAATACCTCCACACTACAAATGCAGTTCTCAAAAGGTTCCTAGGCCAGGGAACAAAATTCAAAAGTCAGTGATTCCAAATTGTAGGAAGAAATTGCAGGATATTACCAAGACCAGAAAGGAACAATTCAAAACATATTCAAAGACAACATTCACAGATACAAAGGCAAAAGCTTTTTTAAAAGGCAATCAAACACATAAACGTATAAAATGCGTAAGTCAAAACCAAGTTCATTTCATTCCAGAAAGATGGATTAAATATTGGTTGTTCAATGAGTACAATTTCCTCCATTAATGGAAAAAAGACACACAAACCATAGGCTTCTGAGCCACAGATGCTGAGGACACGCCTGTCTTATGTCACTGTTCATTAATGACAACACAACTTAAAGACGAGAAGGGAACACGCATATCAGAAAGAAATGGTGTCTACATAAAACCCAGAGCCAACTTCCTCTTTAACGGTGAAATGTTACAGGGAACAAGGTGAGCATGGGCATGGACTCAGTCTACACCTGTGAAGGTCTGCCAGTACAGCCGTGGAAAACAAGAAAGTGGAAAAAGATTTACAAAGAGCAAAACACTAAACTTCATTCATACCAGACGATAAGATTTAGCATTTAGAAAGCCCCAAATCCTGCAGACAAATTGTGAAATACGCATATATATATAACTGATCATAGCAAGGGTGCTGGTTAAAGTATAATATTCAAAAATTAATTTCAGTTCCATGTACAGTGACAGGGAGAAAATGATATCTTGAAAGAAACCATTTAGTCTCCTTCTTCCCAGATGCTTGGGTGCCCCACCTGCCTTCTCCAACTGTCAAGGACACCATGAGCGCCAACAATGGAACTGGAGGCATTGTGTTCCATTTCTAAAGTGAAAGTTTGTGGGAACTTTTCATATAGGGTACAATGGTGATCACAAGCCACCTGCACAGAAACACAGCCCAGACAACACCACCGTGTCACTGTAATGCAGGGCATGTCAGCCAGCTTCCAGGAAGCAGCGCAGTTACTCTTGGAACCACCATGACCCGGGTATCGTGTGACTCTGCCAAGGACAGTTCCAGGACAATTGTCCCGTTAATCTTGTGACAGTCATCAGCTAAATCTTGGTGAATCTCTTAACATGGTCCACCAAATCAGAAAAAGAACAGGCTTTAAAATCCCGGAATCATAAGCTGGCAGATAAAAGAGATCACCGAGGCACACGGGGTGGGTGGATGTGGTGAATGAAGCCTCTTCATAAAACTGGCTCCAAAAATGATGAAGTGAGTGCAGAATTTGAGACGAGGAAAGAACTTTTCTTAAAAAATAACTGGATTCAAAATCCTCGAGACACTTTCCTGCTATGGAAGTAGCCTTTATAAAACACAATTTCAGTACGTTTCTTAGGTAAAATACAATGTAACCTGACAAGTTTGTGAAGAAATGTGGGTGTATTAAATTTTCACAAACCTGCCATAATAAAAGGTGAACATGTCACTCTTTACTTTGTGAAACCTGTTGAGCTTTGAAAATGGACAAACATGCAGAATAATCAGTGTTCATTTATAGGATCTTATTCTTATAAATGTAACATTTCTTAAAGACATATAACGTCCTTTCAAACTCATCCCAAGAGAGCAAAATACTGAGAGAACAGTTATCCCACCAATGATCCACCTTAATGGACATCTCATCTTAAATCGAGTCTTCATCTGGTCTTTCCCCTAATTATGAAAACATAATTCAGTTCAGACAAATTTAAACACCAGAAATGTGTACATAATCCTCTGTGGTTCTGATTTGTTTTCCAAATATAAATGGCTCCGCTGTAGCAAACAAATGTATTCATCCCTTTCTGTAGGCTTGGTCCTAAGAGTTTCCAAAGCGTGTAGAGCAGGAGAATATAAAATACCTCTGCCCAAAGCACTGAGGAGAAGGACCAGTTCCTATTTACAACCTGGGCCTGTGCTGCACAGACCAGGATGGGAGTGACAGAGGCATCAGCATGTCACTTCTGTGTCGTCAGATCAGTGACCATGAGTTCAAGAAATTCCCCTTTATCTTCTACTCTGGGTTTTCAGTGCAATGATAACTGAGGTCTTCTAAGTGGCCTAACATAAAACCACATTTCATGTCCCACTTCTTTTCAGAGTGTTTTCAAGTGTTCAGACGTACTTCTCATTGGGAGCTCTTGGTAACAACAGACAAAGAAATCTTTCTAATGTGGATCCTCAGAACAACCTTGGTTTTTAAAAATCATGAAAGAGGAAACTAATCGTGTCCTTTCACCAGGAATGTATTGTCACAGAAAAACCATTTCTCCTTTATTAATAGCTCAAATGATTGTGTACGGAACATAGAGAAAGATAGGAGATACTCATACATAGACTCAGATTTTGTGTAAGTTTCTAGAATGACAACTCATAAAAATAAATAACTCTGTATTTTGAATCATTAGACATAAGTAGTTGAAAAGTAAATTTTTAAAATAGCCTCTTAAACTAATTGCTATTAAAATGAATTTTCTTTAGGTTCCTAAAATATGTCTAATGAAGGATACAAAATAATTTAATGAAAAACTTACAGGTGCGTATTCTCAGTAAAAGGACTCAATGTCACCCCCAGGCCAGCTCTCCCAAACAGGACAAGAGCTTTAAAGCAAATTCCATGAAATCTACAACCAGGTTTGTTTGGGCTTTTGGTTAATTTCTGTTTTGTTTTAACTTCACAAAAACTATTTCTAAAAACTGAATTGGAAGACAAAAATAAGAATAGCCAAGAGTCCCCACATAACAACATGGTGGGATTTTCCTAAACAGACATCAAAGCTTTTAAAGAGTAGTAATTACGATAGAATGGCCTTAACAGAGGGATGGACAGTTACACTAATGGAAAGAAACGAGTGGAGTGACAGTCCTACAGTTCTATACAAGTGGATCTACCCCGGGGCAGTGGTAGAAAGGTGATATTTTGACCCGTGGGACAGTGATGACTGGTTACCTACCGGGAATGAGTCCCGTCCTTATCAATTTCAGGTACAATAACCAACTCACTATAGGTTGAACTGTGACAGATGACAGAAGGACACACTGAGATGAAGTTATAGGCAAACATGTTTACAACTTAAGAGCTGGGAGTTTTCTTATATAAGAAAAAAAAGAGCAAAGGAACAAATGGAAAAATTCAAGTGTATTAACATTAAGAAGTGTCCATCAAAATGTAGAATAAAGATTTTTTAAAAAAAAAACAACAGGCCCGGGCCGGCCCGGTGGCTCAGGCGGTTAGGGCTCCGTGCTCCTAACTCCGAAGGCTGCCGGTTCGATTCCCACCTGGGCCAGTGGGCTCTCAATAACAAGGTTGTCAGTTCAATTCCTCGAGTCTGGCAAGGGATGGTGGGCAGCGCCCCTGCAACTAGCAACGGCAACTGGACCTGGAGCTGAGCTGCGTCCTCCACAACTAAGACTGAAAGGACAACAACTTAAAGCTGAACAGCACCCTCCACAACTAAGATTAAAAGGACAACAATTTGACTTGGAAAAAAGTCCTGGAAGTACACACTGTTCCCCTATAAAGTCATGTTCCCCTTCCCCAATTAAAAAAAATAAAAATAAAAAAATAAACGTACAAATGATTCACAGTGAGAAAATGCCTGAAAACTACTTTATGGAAGATGAAACACCAAATGAGAAATGCTCATCCACAAGGGTGATCTGGAAACACCAACATGTAATCACAAGGAGATCCACGTCACACCCTTAAGACAGACAGTTAGGTAATTCCAGTGCTGGAAAGGACGGGTATAAACACTTACATGCAACAGTGACAGACTCGATTGACACACTCCATCGGCACTTCCTGGAAAATCTGAACACGTCCAAAACCTGCAACCCCTCAACTTCTCTCCAAGGTGTAAACTTTTTTGATGCATTTGCGCTTGCAGACGAAAACAAGAATGACTGTAGCAATACTGCCGACAAAAGCAAGAAATGAACTTGAGACGACCCACAGCCCACAACGACTGCAGTGGATGAGTTCAGCGGGTGACCTGAACACAGACACCAGCTCCTGTGAAACAGACTGAGGCTGAAAAGCCCCGAGAAGCCCCCGTATGACCTTGATGGTATCATATTACTGGTAACAGTCACTACAGCAAATTCAGCAGAGGAAAACCAAACAAAACCCTGCCGGGTGATGATGAACAGATGTAAGCTGCAAAGAGTAACAGTGAGAACCGGGATAGTGGTCACCCTGAGGGCAGCACTGGTGGATCTTACAACCAACCAAGAAAACAAAATTCACACACCTTCAATGAATGCGACAGTGTCACTGCAGTCACATGGCAGCCAGATCCTGTCCAGGGGACAAGAGGGAAGAGCAGCCCAGTGTGCGCCAGCTCAGACCCTCAGCCAGCTTCCCACAGCGCACAAGCGAACCCAAGTCAGAGGTCAAAGCCCTTCCCAGGTGGGGGGCCGGGCTCTCCCTGCTCACAGGTAGCCCAGGGTGGCTGTTCTTTTAAAAGGAGTGATGGAACTCTGAACCCCCTGAAATCAGACTCTGGATCCCCCACACTCCACTCTTTCAAAGGTTTGGAAACCGCCCCAAGGCTACCACCATATACCTCCCAGAGGACAAAGTGCCCCAGCCCACGTGCAGGTGAGTGTCCTGCACAGGCTCTGTGACCTCTCTCAGCACCACAAACTCTTGGGTGGCTCTGGGGGCTGGAGGCCACCTGCAGCGCCAGGTGCCCAGCAAGACCCACTGCACCTGCCTTCACTTACCACATAGTACCAGCTTTGGCCACAGCTTGTCCCCTCCCAGGTGATGCACCTGCTTCAAACACCGCGGGTCACTCAGATGACACAAGGACCCCGTGACGTGTGTAAATGGGACCCGCAGAATCACTGCTTCCACCTGTATTCAAGGATAAAGTGGGGGAGGGAATTCTAGGGCACTTCTATGGTTTAAATAACTGGAAACTGCTTAGCTCTTTCAGAAAACAGATGTCAGTTCACTATTAACCTCAGGATAACAAACTGGAAACCAACTAATCAGAATTGAACACATGTCAGTTTCACAAATCACATTTCTCAGAATCTGCATTAATCTTTGATATCAACTGTTACCAGGAAGCAGGACAGGATCACACAATGTCACAAACTCTGTACCTTAAATCGAAAAGTCACTACAATTTTTATGAGTAGCTTAATCCATACCTCCACTCACCTCACATGAAGGTGTGGAACTGTGCTTATCTCCTACATAATTTTAATGAAAAAGAAAACATTTTCTGTATTGTGTCAGTTTTCCTCAGTGGGATCTCTGGTTCAGCCCCATAATAACAGGATTCAGCAGGACAAAGACCTGAGACACCACCCTCACTATGAAGAAGAAAGTAGACAAAAAGAACTCAGTCATTTTACATCAGTGGAAACTGGAGTCTGGAATGAGGGAAAGCTCTCAGTGCTGAGCTGGACACAGGGGAGGCTGCTCACAGGTGGCAGGTGACAATGCTGAATCCTCTGAGCCCTGTGCTCCTGGCATCACGGATGGCAGTGAAAGGGAACCCACCCCCACCCCCACCCCGTCTTTTGTTCTGGAAAAGAACATGCTACAGGAACTCCACTCTCCCTTGTTTATCCAGGACAAGGCCGGACACAGACACCACCACCCCCCACCACCCCCAAATCCCTGCTCTGTACCTCATCATTATTAGATGAACTCATGAACACTGACCAAGCAGAGCAAATACGTGTTGGCCAGACTTGGTCCAGCATCGCTCCTTGGTCCAGACCCCTGAACTTTGACCTATCCTCAGCCTGAGTCCCCAGACAGCCCTCCTGAGGACAGGCTAGCATGGAGACCTGCCATCCCAACCACACCTGGTACTTCCTACTTTTGTTGACCCCTCTCTACAAAACCAACACTCAGAAAGCCCAACTCTTGAGCCGCTCATAGATGGTATGGTCAGAGCGCTCTCCCTTCTGCACAGCCCTTTCTCCCCACCCCTGCAGTATTTCTTTCTAAGTCTTTCCTTAGGAAATTTGTATTTTTATTTTCCACAGGCTGGACCAAATGATCACAATTGCATGTTTTTCACCCAAACTTTACTCAGGCTGCTGTCCTCCCCACAGACCTTGTCCCCACCCCGTCTGCACAAGCACTGAGATGCAGACGAGGCCCTGCTGACCGGAGCCCACAGCGTGCTGACCACACGGAGGCCCTTCCTGTCACACAGCCTTCCTGCTCCCCCTCCTTCCACAGAAAAGCCTTTTTCTGAGATGTGAGCTGCAGATGTTCGACTGCAATAGTCTTGGAATGTTAAAAACAAGACAACAAACTCCAAATGGGGTCACTTACTCTAAACCCAGTCACCAAACCTAGACTTAATTAGTTTCAGCCCATCCCAGGAATGGAATCTTACGCCTGTCAATCAGGATTACTGGGTCAGCACTAGTGAGCTGTCTGCCTGATAGGCCCCACCTCCCCCTAAAGGAAAGTGACCTTGCACAATCTGCTCTTTGCTAGTACTTCTTACCGTATTAGTTCCTGCTCCCCTCTGCCTGTAAGTCTAAAGCTCCTTGGAGCTCCTTTCTACCTGCCGGATTGGCTGTTCCCCATTTAATAATCATTAAATAAAGCCAATTAAATCTTTAAATGGACTCAGCTGGATTTTGTTTTATTAACAGGAATAAAGTCCTTAATCAAGTCCTGATTTGATTGTTCGGTTAGGTCCAGGGCGGTTTCCCCAACCTGGCCGCCCCCCACGCAAGGAACCCCTGACTGCCAACGCCTATCGTCGTCCTGTCTTCCCTCGGACCCCTGCCTGGAAAAGGACTAGGCTCTGGACCTGGGCGATGAGGGGCACGGGAAGACAGAATGCTGGGACGCCCACCCAAGGCCCCGCGCGGACACTCTGGTCGGGACCCGTGGGACCCCACTCCACTGCAGAAAAAGGAAACTCAGGTAGGGACGCGGGCGTTGGGGGAACGCGCGCGGGCCCGGGCCAGTTCGAACCAGCCCCTCCCTGTCTCGGCTCCAGCCGCAGCCTCGCGCACTCACCATCTTCCAGGGGGATTCCCGTCTCCTGGGCTAATTCCCCTCCGCCCCGCTGCCTAGGAACCATAAAACCAAGTCCACTTCGCGAGCGCTCCCGCCCCCAGTGCTAATTGGACGGTGCTCGGGAACCTCGCGCACTGAATGGACAGTTCTCTGAAACCCGCCCCAGGCACTTATTGGACAATGCTCCGGAGCTCCACAGCCCGCCTGGCGTCCTCTTCCTGGACCGTGAAGTCCTGACTCAGTTTCTCTGCGAATTGCCCCTGGATCCGAGCCTGAACAGGACAGCAGGGCACGGTGATGTCCGGGGTCGGGGTCGTCCGGCGACGAAGTCACCATAGGTCTGTGCCCCTGTGTAAGAACAAAGACACTCAAAAGTGACGTCATCTCGTGCGAGGCAGGGTGGGGTGGGTTCGCCGTGTGACCTTTGACACGGAGACCCGCTCTCCTGTCCCACCCCCAAGTCTGGGGTCTACAACCCAGCGCCCAGGGCCCTTTCCTCCCCTGAGCCTGCTCGCAGGACTTGTCTCAGCGTAGCCTCAGGTGTGAGATGTTATGATCAGGTGTTATGATCAGATGTTACGATCAGATGTTCTCAGGTGTGCATATTACACTGCAATGAAATGTCCTTTAAATCTGTTACTGAGTGTGTCTCTACATAATGTTGGAATATAAAAGGCTGTGGTATCCCTAAAGCAATTGTACTCCTATATTAACCGATTTAAGGAAAAACTAAAAAAGCCTAAATAAATTTGGGTTGCACCTGAAAACTCTTAATACACTGATTAAATTGGACCAAAACACCTGGAACATTTCCTATGCCTGCTCATTTCAAAAATACCCTCCAGCTGTGGACAGAGTCAAAGTATAAACTCCAATATCATAACAATTTTACTTATGAATATAATTATAAATATGCATTTTCCAAAGTCTGAAAGTAGGTTTTAATCATTTTCATAAAAATTAGTGTTTAAGGGAACAAATCTAAGACTGGTTTCCTAAGTAGAAAATACTTCCAATTAAAAATAAATTAATTTTGATGTATACACTATTTACTATTAATAAAAATACGGTTAATACTTTTCTTTTTGTGAATCAACAATGCTGCATTTCGACAAGTCTAGCCTGAGACTAAAAATCGAAGACGTGCCCATAGCAGGATCCTCAGCACTCATGTCCACTTACCCCGACCCCCGTAGTTACCAATTCCATGAACTTCCTGTACATCTGCTCAGCATTTATGTAAAAGGGGGCAATTTCATCTAAATGCTTTGCTTTAACTTTGTTATTAAAGAGTAACATGGTGTACACACAGCAATACAATTTGCTTTTTTAGTTCAATGAAAAATAAATCCTACTACTCTTTCATCTCCATAGATGTCTTCCTTAATCTTTATAAAGAGTGTAAGACCATACAAGTTTATGAACCAGTTCCTCTCAATATTTAGACACTGGGCTTATTTCCAATCTTTTGCTACTCAAATATTGCTCTATGTTGGGGAAGTGTAATTGAAAACAAAACCACCTGCCAATCCAGAAAACCTTTCACAAAGACAGAAACATTAAAAAAAAGTTTTATTACTAAATCAGCACTAAACCAGAATGTGACATGCATTACAGGTAATCTGCTAAGAAACTGCAAAGACAAAAACTATATACCAGGGTGCCAAAAAAATGTATACAAATGGATGTAGTCATACAACAGCCTAGCCAACTGTCCCTTCATGTCTTTCCTTAAGGAAAGAAGAGTTTATGAGATTGTGCCTTTCTGGGACTCTGTTCCATCCTTGTGTTTACACCTTATCTCTCTCTGTCTGGTCCCCAAAAGATGGTTTGCAGCCAAAGACGGGTAAGATATCTCACGGGAGATACAACCTAAGCCAGGCGGAACCGAGTGGGGACCCCAAACGAGCTGCCTTGGACAGGTATGGGAAGGGGCCTTGCCTCCCCTTCCCCCTGCTTGGGAAAGTCTGTTGCTGGCTCTGGCTTTCCCCTTGCACCTGTTTCCACTTCTCTTAACGGAGTTGTTACAATATGAAAGACTTGATCTTGAAAAGGTACATACTTTAGGTACAAAACATTCTGGGACCTTGTGCTTCCGCTGTGTACAGACAAAGGGTGATTGAAATAAACATTTTCTGTTATGAAGTCTGATCCTCACAGACCGTGTAAGAAACAATGTTGCTTTCTTGTAGTTGCAAACCTCTCAATAAAAACTTCCAGCCAGCTTTATTCTGGGCTCCAGCCCTCTGAGACTGAGAGACCCCTGGCCTTCGGAGAGATTTAACTGCATGAAGTCTCTGTTTCTTGCTTAAAAACTTAACCCAAACCACCCCTTCTTGCACCCTCACTGCCCTTGTTGCTTGGGACGGGACAAATGGACACTGGTCAACGTTGCTCAAGCAGTAGTTCGCTGTAATCAGAAGTGTCTGGACGCTGATGGTAACCACTTTGAGCACCTCTTGTAATTGCAGAAGTCAAATGTGACTTGTATTCATCTTTTGTTATCGGTATATATTATTACAACTTTCATAATTTTCCTTTCTTAAAATGTGTATACATTTTTTTGGCACGGTGTCTGTGTGTCACAAAGACAAAGAAGTCTTGGCCCCTTCTATAGCCAAGCAGATGCAACATAACCAGTCCTCAAGTGACAGCCCACAGCATGGGTCACACAGTTTGTCATCAATGCTCCTGGTGGGTGATTATCTCTGTTAGCTAATTGGCTTTATCAAAAGGAAAACGTTTCCAGGGCAGCCAGATGGCTCAGTTGGTTAGAGTGAGAGCTCTGAACAACAGGGTTGCGGGGTTCAATTCCTGCAAAGGATGGTGGGCTGCTCCCCCTGCAACTAAAGATTGAAAAACAGTGACTGGATTTGGAGCTGAGCTGTGCCCTCCACAACTAGATTGAAGTCCAACGACTTGGAGCTGATGGGCCCTGGAGAAAAACACCACACCCCAATAAAAAAAATTAAAAGAAAAAAAAAGGAAAACATTTAATATCTTTATGACAGCAGGTTGTTTTGCAACCTAGAGAGAAGCACTTGCAGAAGGTAGGCTCCTAGCCTCCCACAGAAACTGGGAGAAGGGTACCATCTCCTCTGATGACTGCATTTCAAAGAGATGGCCCCCAGCTCCTCCAGAAAGACTCTTGGGTGGTAAAGCTGGCAAGAGCCTTATTTGGCTTTTAAAGAGGTTTACATACATTTCAAAGGGCAGAGAAGTCACTACAAGTTCTGGTAAGAAAATGCTCTAACAAAAAGGAGGGAGAAATCTATTTTTGACAGGGAGAATTAAGGCTCTTATTCTTAATTTGATTTGCCCTTGCATCTATAAAAAAGGTAAATTTCAAGGGATCCAGTATAAACGCTTTGAGAACTTGTTCCGAACTTAGACTCATATCAAAACTGGGAGGTGGTCACATAACATGGTAAAATAAATATTTGAAAATTGTCTATTTTTTCATGCTTAAATTTCAACTGCAAAGTACGTCATACTCAGAAAACACTACACTAAATATTTATGTTTAATAATTTTAAGTAAAAAATTATGTTAAGTTTAAGTTTAAGAAATTATTTATTATTAAGAAATCATAAAAATAATAATAAGTTTAAGAAATAATATTGACTGGGCACCCACACTCATGAACAGACTGGGGCAGCTTCGTCTCTCGGGGGTGCCCCACCCTGACTCAGCACCCTCCGGCCCATAGACCTAATCACCCCCCTGAAGCTTGTGGTTAGGTGTTTGGTATAATTCTGCCAGTTCAGAAAATGAGGATTACTGGAATCATACTGACAAGCCTTCGCCAGAGTGTGCGCATCTGTGCTTTGTTATATTTCTTTATACTTAGTCCTAAAATAATACCTAGCTGGACCATCAGCTCTAGTGCGTCTTTTGGAGCAAAAACTAATATAAGACCCGGTCTTATTTTAATATAAGATAGGTATATTATAACATAATACTGGGTCTTACATGAATTTTTGCTCCAAAAGACACATTAGAGCTGATGGTCCGGCTAGGTCGTATTTTCAGGGAAATAGTATGTCTACATTTCTTTTATCCCCAAAATGTTCTTCAGAGCTGGCTGTCCTAACCAAGATGCAATGCAAACCTGGTGTTGCATCTCTTCTTTTTAAAGTATTATAGAGTAGGCCGGCCCAATGGCTCAGGTGGTTGGAGCACCAGGCTCCTAACGCTGAGGTCACCGGTTCGATTCCCACATGGGCCAGTGAGCTGCGCCCTCTACAGCTACGATTGTGAGCAACAGCTCTCCCTGGAGCTGGGCTGCCGTGAGCAGCAGTGAGCAGCAGTGAGCAGCGGAGGTTGGAGTGAGCTGCCTTATGTTGCTGAGTGCTACCAGACAGTGGCCAGACCTACATCTGGGAACCCACTGCCTCAGCCGGGGGAGTGCAAGGCTCATAACACCAGCATGGGCCAGAGAGCTGTGTCCTACACAACTACACTGAGAAACAACGGCTTGAACTGGAGTGGGAGGGAGGTGAAAGAAGGGGGAATAAATAAATAGCAAAAAAATAATAATAAAATAAAGTATTATAGAGTAAAAGTGACTATTCACATGGTTTGCAGTTCTGTGGATTTTAGTATAAGTATAGTGTTATGGGCTGAGTCACGTCCCCTCAAAATGTGATTGTATTTGGAGACAGATCTTTACAGAGGTAATTAAGGTAACATGAGGTCACTGAGGTGGGTCCTAATCCAATCTTGACTGGTGTCCTTATAAAAAGAGACTAAAACACAGACTTGCACAAACAGAAGACCATGTGAGGAAATGGAGAAGACGGCACCTACAAACCAAGGAGAGAAGCTTCGGGATAAACCAGCCCTGCTCACAACATGCCTGACTTCCAGCCTCCAGAACAGTGAGAGCATACGTTTCTGCTGTTTAAGCCACCCGTCTGTTATTCTGTCACGGCGGCCCCAGCAAGTGAATTCGCAGTTATTAAGACAGTGCTGGAGTGGTGTACGGGTTGTCAAACAGCTCAATGGAAAGGATTTTAAAAATCCAGAAACAGACCCCACATATGTGGTCAATTAATTTTCCCAAAAGGGGCTAAGGTAATTCAAGATGAAAATGATTCTGGAACACCTGGAAATCTATGTAAACATAAACTCAAATCTCAACTTCACACTATAAACAAAAATTATTTTGAGATGGATTATAGATCTAAATGTAAAAGCTACAACAGAAAGCTTTGAGAACATTAGAGCCTATTTTTGAGATCTAGGGCTAGACAAAGATTTATTGGACAGGACACGGAAAGCATGCACCACAATGCGGGGAGGAGGAGAATGATAAAATAGATTTCATCAAGCCATAATACAAAAAGTGGAAAATAACAAGTCTTGGCTATTCTGAAACGTCGGTTTTAACTATCCAGGTATGCTGAGGCCAACAGAGAAGGCAAGTGCCCCTGAAAAGGTATTGTGTTACTCACAACTCCCCAGAGGCACACCCGCCATACACAGGGCCACGCCACTCTAGGAAGCACCACAGTTGGACAGGAGGCAGAGGGATGAAGGGGGAAATGTAGGCAAAAGCCTTTATTTGGCTGATGAAGGGTAGGCAGGCTTAGGACTGGAGGCTTTGAAAAATTCCAGGGGGCTCTGGGACAAGGGGGTGGCCCTTGTAGTCTGGCACCTCGCCCTGGGGTGATTAGGGCAGAGGGACAGTGACCTGGAGTGTGAGAGCCCCTGGAGAGGGAGGTGATGGGGAGTAGGCTCTGGGTTGACTGATTTGCCTTTGAAAGGCAGTAGGCTCTTAGGTGAGCTGTTTACTGTCTCAAGGAATTGGCCACTCTGGAAGGTACCTTCCCTCCAGGATCACTGAGGCACCAAAATGTCAATGCATCAAAATTAAGAAAATAAAAAGCATGAGTAATTCATGGTGGATGTATTGAGGATGTGGAGACAATGTTAACTCTTGTACATTGCTGGTGGGAATGTAAAATGGTACAGCCACTATGAAAATGTTTGGTGGTTCCTCAAAAAGTTGAACAGAGAATTACCACATGGCCCAATAATCCCTTTCCTAGGTATATAACCAAAGGAACTGAAAATGGGTGTCCAGATAACGGTGCATCAATGTTCACTGCAGCATGTTCACAGGGAACAATTCAAGTGTCCGTCAATCCATGAATGGATAAAGTGTGGTCCATCCACACGCTGGAGTATTACTTGGCCATGAAAAGGAATGGAGCACGACACTCGTTACAATATGGACGGACGTTGAACACACGGGACTCAGTGAGAGAAGCCAGACACACAAGGCCACACAGTGTGTGATTCCATCTATGTGCAATGTCCAGAACAGGCACGTCCACAGACAGGAAGTGGGTTTGTGGTTTTAAAAAGGGGGTTGAAGAAGGGATGGGGAGTGACTGCTAATGGGGACGGGGCAAGGGTTCTTTATGGGGTAAAGGAAGTGTTCTGGAATTGATAGTGGTGATGGTTGCACACACTGTGAATGTACTAAGACTACACTTTAAACGGCTGACTTGCACGGTGTGTGAATTATACCTTAGTGAAGCTGTTATTTAAGAAAAAGAATGAAATGAAAGGACTGTCTCACGTGCAATGTGGAGGTTTGTATCCTAGGGTGGTGTGGGGTAAGGCCTAAAATTAAGGCTCAGTATTATGTGCCTTGATCTGGGAAAAGCAGGAGGGCCCTGAATGGCCTCATCACTCCCCTCCCCCCAACTCTACTCCTGCAGAAAAAAGTCCTCTCACCAAACAACCATCCTTACCCAGGTGAACAGATACAGCTCCTGTTTATCCCCAGAAACAGATTTCACTTCTCTGTGGGGTGTGCAGTGTCCTCCTACCTCAGGCTGTGAGTCTGTGTGACAAATAAACCGCTATCCTTTTTATCTGTCCAGTGTGGAATGGTGTGGAGTGTCGGTCCACCCTGGGCAGGCATCACTCCTTCACCAATGGAGTGGAAAGAAGGCGATTAAAACAGATGGTATCCCACGTGGCAAGATACATGATGTTACTTGTTTATTCCTTTGGACCAACCATCTCTGTCCACTAGAATGTAAGCAACTGGAAGGATGAGACTATTATCTATCACCATTGGACTCTCAACACACGAAGGGTGGAGTCAATGAATTAGAAGGTATTAATAGTGGGAAAAGACTGTCACCGTACGGAGAGAAAAGGAATAACCCACCATACCGATACAAAGATACAGGCCATCCAGCCCTCATCTGAACTCATAGAAACAATGCAAGCCTTAAATTTTGGCTTGTTTTGAAAGATGACAAGGTACCTCTCAAGGCAATTATCATACTACCCATCCGCACCCCCCCAGCAGGGTCCAGGGTAGCAACCCATAATCAAACATAATAGTTCTGCCCTGGAAGGTAGAAACAGTCACGCTAAGTGAGGTAACTAAATACTACAAAGAGCTGCACAGAAGTCAGGGTCAGCTTTTCCCCCCAAAAGGAATGTGGATATGGTCTTACGTTCTTGCAAAACAAGTTACCAAAAGGATACGTTCTAAGACTTCTGGAATTGCAGACAAGGGTCTGTGGATCTACATATAATTTCTAAATCTGTATGCACCTAGTAACTTGGCCTCAAAATATTGTAAGCAAAAAAAAAAAAAAAAAGAATTAAAGGAGAAGCTGCAAGATTCAATCAAAATGGGAGATTGGGGCACAAATCTGAGTAACAGAGTTCCGGCAATCAAAAATTAGTTTTTCTTTTACAAAAGGATGTTTTTCAGGTTGTCTCATAGCGTGAGCTAATACTTACATATGAGTAAAACTCTTAAACCAACAACTAGAAAATACACATCCGGGACAAACCCATACAGGGAATTTAACTTTAACGTAACCACATGCATCAGGGATTCCAAGCATCCCTAAAACAATGGCTTCGGGAGGGATCTTCGTGGTAATAAACATCTGTGTGTCCTGATGTGGGTGGCAGTCGCACGAATCTACATGTCATAATATGTCACACACATAAACACACACATACGCGTGTGCATGCAAAACTGGCAAAATCTGAGTAAGACCTTTGGACTGTACGAAGGTCGCCCTCTGGCTTTTGACACTGTGCTGCAGCCCTGTAAGATGTCACCGCTGGGGGACGCTGGGCCAAGGGTACTAGTACTACAACCTCCGAGAAACTATAGTTATTTTGAAGTTAAAAAAAAACACAGGGTTCTTGGTGTGGGCACTGTCCTACGGAGGGGGATGCCCACCGTAAGGCAGGGACTCTTCCTTCCTCCGCTGCGTACCCACCAGCGGCTCTCATTCCGTGCTAACGCGGAGAAAGCGATTGCCGCGGCTGCAGGTTCCCTTATCCGCGCTTTCTCTTCCGGTTCCGGGACTGCCGGAAGCGGAAGAGGAGGCGGGCCTTGAGTTTGGGATTGGTGGAGCCTCGGGGCGATCCGCCTCCTCCAATCGCTGAGCAGAGCTGGGACGCGATTGGGCCCAGGGGCTGGATCCTCCCCTCTAGGGCGTCTCTGAAGCAGAAAGTAGCGCTGTGGGCGTGGCTTATCCTGGATCAGCCCCGGGGGCGTGGCTAGGACCTGAAAAGGACCAGGTGTGAAGCTGGGGGTGTGGTCACCGTGCAATCCTTGAGCGCCTAGGTTACCCTGACACACGTAACAATTCACATAAACAATACTACGCTTGCTCTGAGCCAAAAGGCCGAGAAGCGATTAATTCACATAAACGATAAATGCCTATTTCCCCCAATATTTTCCTCGTGCTAACACACTCCTATAAAAAGATATTCCCATTGTTGGAATGTTTCTTCCTTGAAAATCTCATTTCTTCCAGAAATAGGGTCATATTTTGTGCTTCTCTTACATGTGGCTTTTCTTACTAATAAATGCGTTGTGATATCCTGTCCTGACCACTGGATGGCGACGTAGCTCATATTTTCACATTTGTGAATATTGTTTTTGTGCGTTGGATAGATGCAGGGAAAATGAATGTGGATTCCTCAAACACATTCTCATTAAGCATCTTCTATATTCTCTACTCTGTTCTCTGCACGGGGGAGATACAGCAATAATGAACACAAAAATCCTTGCTCTCATCCTAAGATTCTGGTTGGGAGGGACCAAAACTATTAACCATATTAATAAATAGCATATGTGATAAATATACCATATCACAATGTGAACGGGGAAGCGGCTGCAAGCGCTGGTCGCTTCTGCTGTCGCCCCAAACCCAGCACAGCTGTTTGATTTCCATCATCCACAGGAAACCTCTAACATGCCCTTACTATGCCCCACATCCCCTCCTGGGGACCCAGCCCCAGCTTTTTCCAGTTTCTAGGCAAGATGCTTCTGATACTGATGTGCTGGCCCAGGGTGACTGAGAGGGGGCTGGGCAGGTCTGGGACTCCGTGGGCAACGCCTGGCTGGAAGCTGCCATCTCAGGGACCTGGAGAAGCTCAGGTGTGGAGGATGGCTGGGGAGATGGACTGGGACAGCTGATTGGAATTGCATTAAGTTAACAGGCTCAATTGAAAGACAATTGAAAATTCTTACAGGTCTTCCTTTTACGGACATGTCTGTCTATTCAGAATCAATAACTTCATCATACTATACTGCACACAAATCAATTCAGAGTGAATCACAGACCAGAATGGAAGAGCTAAAACTATAAAAATCTAGAAGAAACACAGGAGAAAAACCTTTGTGACCTTGGGTTAGGCAAAGATTTCTTTGATAGACAGAAAATGTGACAAATACACACCAAGAAAAGATCGAGTGGGTCGTTAAAAATGTTTAATATTGGCTCTTTGAAAAGCACTGTGAAGAAAACAAGAAAGCAAGTGACAGCAAGGAGAAAATATTTGTGAAACACATACTGACAAAATCATTGTATCCAGAATAAAAAATTATTTCAATGTGAGAAAAAGCATGACTACAGAACCCCTCGTCACTCTCAAAACCTCCTAGTTCGCTATTCTTTGGAAATACCGACTGACTTTTGGGATAAAGGTGCCCAAAATGCAGGGGGAAATATTTATAATTTACATATGCATATACATGTATACACAAAGAATGATGGATCAAAAGGGACAAGATAGGGCCGGCCCGGTGGCTTAGAGCTCCATGCTCCTAACTCCGAAGGCTGCCGGTTCAATTCCCATATGGGCCAGTGGGCTCTCAACCACAAGGTTGCCGGTTCAACTCCTGAACTCCCGCAAGGGATGATGGGCAGTGCCTGCAATTAAAATTGAACACGGCACCTTGAGCTGAGCTGCCACTGAGCTCCCGGATGGCTCAGTTGGTTGGAGTGTGTCATCTCAACCACAAGGTTGCAGGTTCCACTCCCACAAGGGATGGTGGGCTGTGCCCCCTGGAGCTGAGCTGCGCCCTCCACAACTAAGACGGAAAGGACAACACCTTGACTTGGAAAAAAGTCCTGGAAGTACACACTGTTCCCCAATAAAATCTTTTTTTTTAAAAAAAGGGACAAGATATTAACATTGGGAAACTGGACTGGTACTATTCTTGCAACTCGTCTATAAGTATGAAATTATATCAAAATAAAAAGTTACCCCAAAATTGGTTCCCAGTGTGTATTATAAAGTTATAGCCACCATGAATCCCTTAATTCAAAAGTGATTCCACTGTGAGGATGTGGAGCAACTGGGGCCCTGAGACACTGCTGGTGGGAATAGAAGATGATGTAGTCACTTTGGGAAACAGCCCGGCAGCTTCTGAAAAAGTTAAACAGACACATTATCATAACCATACCTAACAATTCAACTCATAGGTGTGTACCCAAGAAATAAAAGCAAATTCCAACACACAGAGCTGTACACGGATGTTCATTACAGCTTTATTCATGATTACTCCAAACTGTAAACAACCCAAATGTCCATCAGGGGAGAATGGATTAACAAAATGCCGTTCATCCGTGTGATGGAATACCAATGGGGGATAAAAATGAACGAAGTACTGACACACACAAAAACGTAAATGAACCTCAAAAACTTATGCTTAGTGAAAGGAGCCAGGCACAAAAGACCACATATTTTGTGAGTCTTTGTATGACTTTTCTAGAAAAGGCACATCTACAGAGACAGAAAGCTAGGAATGGGAGGAAAGGATTGACAAAACGGACAAGAGGGACATTTCTGAGGCGATGGAAATGTTCTAAAATCGGGTTGTGGTGATGGTTGTACAATTGGACAAGTGTACTAAAAATCATCGAGCACTATTCTTAAAATGGATGACTTCATTGTTATGCAAAATATACTTAAATGAAGCTGTAATTAAAAGTTTCACCAGAAGAGGGGGCCAGAGACCATGAGTTCAAATCAGAACCAGCCTACCGGATTATGTCAGATTTGTAGACTTCCTTCCCGTCCTCTGACCTCCTGGAACGAATGAACTGGACCCTCAAGAAAGGATTCTGCAGCCTCTCCATACTGAGGGCAGGGCGGTCTCACTGGGATAAATCCACTGCTTTTATTCACTGACGCCTTTAGAATAACAATTGGTCCACTGCAAATTTGCTGGGAAGCTTTCAACAGCCTAAAACAGCCATAGCTTGACCATCAAAAAACCTCAGTACTCCCATCCTGCCCAGGCCCAATTGAGAACAGTGTCAAAAACATACAAGACCCCCTGGAGAGTTCAAAGCCACACTGGACCCCCAACTGAGATACAGGCATCCTAGGAAAATAAGCACACACAAAAAAGCACACGCACAAATCCACGTGCATGAACATGTGTCCCTGCAGTCATCCTTCTGGTAACACACGAACATGACAGACAAGGAAGAATTAAACAAAACAAAAAATATCACAGGGTGGTGAGTAGGATTCGGGGCACATAAGAGAAAGTGACCGAGCCTCTCTGAGAAGAGATTTTTCAATTGAGTTCTGGTGGCAGAAGGTGTTCACTGTGAAGAGAGGAGAAAGAAAGGCTGTAACGTGGATCAGTGTTCATCGGTGACCCAAAGTTGAACCACCAAAGCCACCCCCAGATTCCTGCCCACCAGAAACTGTGAGATGATAAAGGCTTACTGTTTCAAGCCACCAAGTTTGGGGGCAATTTGTTCTGTAACACTAGCTAATACGTCTGGATTTCTTCAGAAGCGAGAGCGAAAATCCACCTCTGGAATGGATATGCCTTCCTCCAAGCTTGAGTCCAGGGAGTGGCCCAACTATTGCCACTATGTGGGCAATTCAGTGGAAGAAACCTAGTTTAGATCTGGGAGTTATGTTATAAGGGTTATAAGGCTATAGCCTAAAACAAGATGACCCGGGTTCAAATCCTACTTTAGACATTCAGTAATTGTGAATTTGGGCAAGTCAGTTGACCTCTCTGGGCTTCTGTTTTCTCCTCTATAAAATGGAGATATCAGGATTCGTAGACAATTGAGTGGGTCACTGTAGGACTTAATTTCCCTTTTGAGCCTCGTACAGAGTAGAATTGTGTCCTTCGGAAAGATTCCTTCAAATCCTAACCCACCTCCCCTCCACTCCCTCCTCTCTCCACCACACCACCTGCAAACGTGACCTCATTTGGAAACAGGGTTATTGCAGATGTAGTTAGTTAAGATGAGGTCATACTGAAGTATGACCCTAATCCAATGACTGCTGTCCTTATAAGAGTGAAATTCGGATGCAGAGACACACAGGGGAGAAGGCCACATGAAGACAGACACAGCAATGAAAATGATGTGTCTACAAGCCACAGAGGGCCACGGACTGCCAGCCACCACCAGAAGCTGGGAGAGGCAGGAAGTACCCTCCCCTGGAGGCTTTGGAGGGAGTTGGCCCTGCCAACGCCTTGATTTTGGACTTCCGGCCTCCAGATGTGAAAGAATAGATTTCTGTTGTTTGAAGCCGCCCAGTTTGTGGTCATTTGTTACAGTGGCCCAGGGGAAAGGAATGCAAGCCACTTTCCACCAGGTGGCAGAGAGCAAACCTCAATCAATGCCAGGTAATTCGATAAATTCACTTTTCCTGGGGCCAGGTCTAGGTTCAAGGGCTGTCATGTGGCGTTCAAAAGTGGGGGCAGTTGGGGAGCAGCCCACCTCTGAGTATCTCCCAGCCAGGCCAGCAACATCAGAAGGTCCTTGTCCTGCTGCTCTTTGCCATTCATTCCTCTGCCAGACACCAGGGCATGCCCTGTACCTACAGACTTTCTGCAGCTCCTCCCTAATTTCTAACACTTGGCTATTGTCTCTTGCTTTGTGGGCCACTGGGAAGTTCTGGGGATGGGGGAGAAAAGGAGACAGTTGAAGCCTGTCACCACCTCCCTACTATTACCTCCCTGTGGTCACTCCAAAGCCCCCTTTCCACTCTGGGCTTTCTCTTGAGTCCTCTGCCTGGCCCACACCCAACCCAGGTGACCCTGGGGCCCCTGGGGAAGCGGCCTGAGGTCTCCAGGGCAGGCCCAGGGAATTCTAAAGCTTTGGAAATGTAAACCTCTTTTTTCTCAAACTTTCATCCAGACCTTGGATTTCCACCAAGTAAAGCACTGCTCAGGAGCCAAGAAGGAAATCTGTGCTTCCTCCTTTCCTATCTGCTGTGTCATCCATCCCCATTCCAAGGGCTCAAGGGGGTTGTGTCCCTGCTGGCCAGGCTGGAGCAGGCAGGGGACAGAAAAAGAAAGAAGCAGTGGGGAGCACATACCAGCAAAAGTACCAAATATTACCCAACCCCCCCCCCATGCCGGAGTTTTCAAAAAGTGAGAATGGAATGGCTGCCATAAAATGCTTCTGATTTCCACATGGACCCACAATTCTTTTTGAAGAACCTCAGATCTGCCCCGTCCTGTGGAACTTTCTGTGATGATGGGAACATTCTAGATCTGTGCTGTCCAGGGCAGACAGTCCCCAGCCACATGTGGCCACTGAGCAACTGACAATTGGCCAGAGGGCCTGAAGAACTGAGTTTTAAATTTTATTTAATTTCAATTCGTTGTAAAGAGCCACAAGTATCTAGCAGAAACCAGACGAGACAAGCCAACCTTGGATGAACTGGTGCGCCCAGATGAAAGTCTACAACCACAGAGAGGAGAGCCAAGTCCACAGAGGGAGGCAATTAGCAGGCCGGATCATAAATAAAATACATTTCAATTAAGGGCCAGTTGAAGGATCATGGGTGAAAACCCTCTTTTTATGGTTCATGTACAGCAGCCCTCACTTTCTCCTCCACGGACCAGCCACAAAATACAAGTTACATATTTACATCAGAACCACTGGGGGCTACGCATCCCAAGATCCGAACCCTCAGTTACCCCACAGTGACAAAGCACAGATCAGGGGAAATGAAGAGGTCTCTGGTTTGTGTGGGTCCCAAGCCAGACACCGGCCCAGGAGCCTATGGCCAGCTGTGAGAATGTATTAGAATCCCATCAGCATTATATGAATTTTGAGCCACTGAGATTAAAACAAAATCAGCTCCAATTCAAACCACATTTGGAGGAAAATGAAATAACAAAGGGAAAATGGAGGTCCCTCTGAGCCAGAGCTGAAGGTGAGGGAGTAAGCCAGTGACTGTCAGGTGGGAGAATATCCCTGGTGGAGAGAATAGTTAGTGCAAAGGTCCTGGGGTAGCCAGAAACTTGGCCTGTCACTCCAAAATTCCAGATTGACCACTTCACAACTTGAGTAGGCATTTCAAACTGGGCAAACACGAAACTCTTGAATCCCTCAACAGCCCCCTACAATCCCCCACCCACTTATCTCTGACATCCTCCCAGGCCTGAATTACCCACCACCCCATCCTAAATTTGCCTGAACCTGGAAAAAAAGTACCAGCCTCCAGGCCTTTTCAGTACCTAGAAGCTTTAGGTTCTAACATCCTCTCTCCCTGGGCTTGGAGGGGAGTTAGGAAAATTCACCTTGATAAAATGTGTAGCCTGGGGCTTGGCTCATAGACAGCATGGCTAAAAGGGAGATGGTAAGTTTTCCCCAGAAAGGGGGCTTGAAGCTTCATTTCATTGAACGTTATTTAACATCATAAAATGTTATTAGCCCATATCTAAGGATCAGAATGAGAGTGCTAGAGATCTCCACCCGAAGTCCCAGCCCCCCACCCTCCCATCCCACGCCATAAACCTCTCCAGAGCATGGAGAAAAATTACCAAGCTTCTCTCCAACCAATACAACTACACGCCGCTCGGCCCCTCCCCAGGTTGCACCCTGTGACCCCAAGCCCCAAGCCCAAGTAAATATCCTCGACCCCGCCAGCACCCGAAACTGCCTGCGGCCCTGCAAGCTGCCCTTCCCGGCTGCGGGACCGCAAGGGTTAAGCAGCAGCGCCCTGTGCTCTGATTGACAGCCCGGCGGCGGCTGGGGCGATTCAGCCAATCAGAGACAGTGGCCACGGCCCACGTGGGCAAGCGGCTTCACCATTGGCCAATGCCTCTGTCTGCCGTCCCCGAAGCTTGAGCCCACGTGCAGCTGCTGCCTGTTCATTGATTGACTTTGCGGTGCAGCTGGCGGTGAGGAGGGGCCGGGGCGGGCCGGGGCGGGACCAGGGCGGGCCGGGGCGGGGCCCGACTGGTCAAATGGCCCCCAGGTGAGGGGAGGCTCTTCTTTCTCCCTGAACTTGGCCCACCCGGGCGGCTACCTCCTTGCTTCTTCTGAACCTCTATTCTACGGAAGGTGGGTAGGCCTCAGGTCAGCTGGAGGATCCCAGGGTCCCCGGGCGGTGGAGGAGGCTGAAGGGGCGCTGAGAGGCAGAAGCCAAGCAAAGAATATAGTTTGGTGGCACAATTGTGATTGTGGTAATGAAGAGGTCTCTTTTCTTCTGCCTGAGAAATTCCTCCTAATTCACCTGGCCAACAACTCTTACTCATCCTTCAAAACCCTTTTCCAATGATGTTCTCCCATGCTTTAGAAAACTGGTCTCAAAACTAAGGTTGAGCTTTGGCATCCTTCTCTGGACTCCCCCAGCCCTGACTGTTCGCCCTGGGGGTCCCCACTATTAATCAGCACTACCGCAGGCACCAGAGTGTTTGATGAATGAATATAGGCCGTAGGGAAAGCAGTGGGATGCTGGAGGTCAGTCGGGGTTTGGGATCCAGGATTGGGTTCTGGAGGGGAGACCATGGTGTAGGGTGTAGAAGGCCCAGGGGTGGGGTGGGGCTGCTTTGTCCCTGCCACTGCCTAGCCTTCTGCCCTCAGGACCTGCCATATCCTTGTTGCTTTTAGAGTCCTTGTGATTACTACCTGAAGATGAGCTCTTGGGGCCATCTCAGCTCCCAGGGGCAACCTCCAAAGATGGTAAGGCCCCCAGGAACTTTGGTGAGGAGGCCATGAACCTCTGGGGGAGGGGGGAAGAGCCTGGGGACCGGGCTCATAGCTAATTCTCCTGCTTCTGATGGAAGGACTTGGGAGGGGCTGGCTAGGCTAACCCAACATACCTACTGATTAGTGCCAAGGCACTTGCTTTTTTAAATTAAACTTACTTAACACTCAGGTGTAAAACATGACTACATCATCTGTTAATATGTTACAAGCAAACTGCCCCCTCCTCCAGACGTTACTTCCCAGATATGACCATTGCTAACAGTTTAGGCTAGGGGTGGGGGGGGGATGCAAATTTCTTCCGTAAAGGACCAGAGAGGGAATAGTTTATATTTTTAAGGCAAGATGCAAAATAGAAGATACTCTGTGGGTACTTAAGTAGCAAGAGAGAAGGCAAATTACCTTCAGGTTTTAGGAGTCCTACCTCACCCTCTTGAACCTTTTTCTAGGCTCATCCTGGGGCCAGCCTTCCAGCCTTGAACTATCAGGGCATGCTGGAGCAGCTCAAGAAGCAGTTCCCCAGGTGAGGATGATTCACAGGGGTCCTGCTGTGACCCTAAATTCCACTGAGGGAAAGATTTCAGGTCTCTTGCTGGCTCAGAAGCCCCTGACCCAAATGACAGGACTAATAATAGGGGGAGCCTGAAACAGAAGGAAAACCAAACCAGTAATACCGACCCTGGCTTTATATTTAAATGTTTGATTTTTTGTTGTTCAGCGTGCATTTGCTTGCATTCAATTATATTTTTTTAAATGCTGCATTAAAATCATGTTCATCTTGAGGCTGCCTTAAATGTGGCTCCTTTGAAGGGGACCTTCATTCCCACCCTACCATGGGGAGAGGTTCATTCTGGGGAAGGAGGGCATCCCTCCCCTTCCAGCTGGTCTTTCTTCCCCCACAGGTTCCCCCCTCAGTTGCCGGCACAGATGGAGAGCATTTACTACTTGGTGAGCCACAAACCAAGCAGCCCCTCCCAGAACATCCTAGAAAGGTGGTTCTGTTAGGCCCCAGGAGCAGGATTTCAGGGACACCCTCTTCTCTGTTTTGCTAACTTTGGGCAAGTGAGTTAACCCATTGAGGCCCAGCTTCATGTGAGTTTTTCTTCCTTTCTTTCCTTCTTTTTTTTTTTTTTTTTTTTTTTTGAGAATTTTTATGCGTTTATTTGAGCCAAACTGACGACATATGCCCAGGAGCAAGATCTCAAATTCTCCCAAGTTTTTTGTAATAACCTTGCTGTGAAAACTAGAAATCCCATATTTAAAGGAGTTGTTTATTCAGCTCACAGAGCATGACTAGAGTCCCTGCCCTTGAGGGATGTATGTTCTAATGTGCTGATATCTTCTAGAACTTTTCCCAATGTTCTATGTCAACAATGTCCAATGAGACACCTGCTAGCCACATGTGACAATTGAGCATCTGTTTTTTAACTGATTTAAATTTGAATAGCCACACTTGACTAGTGGCTACCTCATTGGACTGAGCAGTTCTAAGGGGAGGAGAGAGACAAATAAATTGAGAAACAAGATTCACAAACATGTAAGCATTATAAAGAAAATAGAAAGTGATGAAATGAAAAATGAGTAAAGATTTTGAGCTAGAGCAATCAGGAAGGTCTCAGAGGAAGTGATGTTTGCAGAAGAGAAGGGGCTCCTGGTACCTCTAGAGAGAACAGGGAATGGTGTTCAGGCAGAGGGCAGGGTATGTACAAAGGACCTGGGGCAGGTGTGTTGGAGGAACAATGAGGAGGCCCATGTGGGAGCTGAGTGAGCAAGGGGGAGGGGTCTCTGGGGAGGCCCTTGACGTTCAATTCACATCTAGAATGGAATCCAGGGGTCTCCCTAATTAGCACCCACTCTGAGTGTATGAAGTGGTATCCTGTTAATGAGAGTAGGGACCAGTGAAATAGAGTGACTTTACCAATGTCACACAGCTGGGGAGAAACATGCACAGCATTCAAATGACAGACCCTTGCCCACTTCCATTGGCACTGCCCACTGTGACCCCTGTTGTTACTTCACAGCTCCAGAAGGTCCGGCAGAGTCTGCAGGAACATCACAGACAGGTGAGTGAGTGACCAGGGACTCAGGTACGGCTGCCCCTCGAAAGGCAGGGTACAAGTGGGGGAGGGGAGGGCAGGAAAGCCCTGTGGGCCTCTGGAGGACCCCATGGAGATGGGGACCCTGAAGGGTTGTGGGCAGAGGAGAGCTAGGACCTGTAATCCCCCAGGATATCAGCATGTCCCCACATCTTGGGAGTGCATCTTCTGGCCTTTTCCTTGGGTCCCTGCGTGGCTCAGGTGACGCTGGGGCCTTTCGGTTCTTTGTAGGTCAGTGGCTTCAGCTTTGACGGGCTTGCTCTGTGGGCCCGGCACACCCAGATTGCATCTTCCATGTGTCTGCGAGTTCTCGAGGGCCCGGCTCACGCGAGCCAGGGGCAGGTCTGCACCGGGGGCCCTGGCTCCCTGCACAGGGCGCCTTGCCCAAGCTGAAGCACGACTTCCACCCCTGCCTGTCCTCCTGCCACCTGGCCCCTTTCTCCTGGGAGCTGGCAGGCCTTGCTGTCTGTGCCAGATGTGACTGGCAGAGGGCCAGGGCCATGTCTGCGATTTAGCAGGGGCTGGGGTGGGCAGCTCTGGGAACAGGGAGAGACAGAGCTGTAGGGGGGGCAGGAAGCAACCAGAACAGTTATTCATTCAACAGATATTTATCCATCACCTTGCCAAGTGCTGTTGTAGGCGCCAGGGAAATAGCAAAGGAGAACACAAACCCCTGCCTTTGGGATGAGAGGAGCTTGGTAAACAGAAGTGTCAGATGGTGAAGGCCAGGCAAGGTGGGGGTGGAATAGAGCAGCCCCAAGGGGATGTGGGGGGCCAGGATGGGAGTGAGTTGTAATTCAGGGTGGTCAGGCAGGACTCACTAAAAAGGTGACATTTGAGCAGAGAGCTCAAAGGAGGGGAGGTAGGGGAGCCATGAGGGTGTCTGGAAAACAGCATATGCAAAGGCCCTGAGGCAGGACCGTGCCTGGTGTGTGAGCAGAGTGAGCTGGAGCAGAGTGAGCGTGAGGGAGGGAGCTGGTCATGCAGGGCCTTGTGGGCCAAGGGAAGGCTGTGGGCAGAGGAGGGACGGGACCTGACTCAGGTGCTCACAGGCGCCCTCCAGCTGCTACAGGGAGGATGGACTGTAGGGGGTCAGCAGAAGCCTGGGGACCACTGAGGACCGTCCAGCTGTGGGGTGCTGGTCACTTAGAGTAGTTCAGTGGTGAGAAATGATCAGACTTTGGTCGTGCTTTGGGGAGGAATCTGACAGCTCTTGCTGAGTATCACGATGTGGGGAATGAGGCCCCAAGATGGGCTACTTCTGTTGCTGCTCGACCCAGGCGGGTTCCCCCAACCCCCACCCAGGAGATGATCCCTAGCAGCCTTGAAGGCATGTGGTCCCACACAGACCACCTCCCCCTCCTTGTTTTCCCAGCCTCCTTGCTGTGCATTTAAAATCCCAACCCACAGCAGCAGGCAGCCCCCCTGCTCCCCGCTGCCTGCCTACACACAGCTCTCCCCAGGGAGGGCCAGCTAGCAGACAGGAGGGAGCAGCACTTTTCATGCTGAGTGCATTAAAGTGCCAGTAAATTGCGCATTAACGAGCCAGGGCGAATTGGGGAAGGCTCTCCTGGGCTTAGCACTGCTGGGAGGCCCAGCTGGGGAATCCATCACTGACTGTCCCAGGAGACAGCAGCCCAGAGGCTGAGGGCTCAGAGGGGGTCCCCACATCCCAGCCCCACCCACCACCATCCTGTTTGCCCAACAGGCAGGAGAGGGACCAGGCTGTGCCTAGAGGCAGGTAAACAGGTAAACACTGCCTGGCCCCATGTTTCCTCTGACTTTTGGAAATTGACTTTTGGAAATTGGGCCTCCATTTTCTCATCTGCAAAATGGGAATGCCAGTAGTACCTGTTAAACAGAACTGATGACCCTTGGCGTTTATACTGCATTTCTTTATCAATTATCTTTCTTTGTGAATCAGAACATTTTCACAGGATTTTGGAGTTTGCTCTGGGCCAGACAACTCTGGGGAGCTTCTAAGCATCTACCATGGAGGGAAGTGTGCATCTGCCTCTAGAGCCAAAGACCAAGTTCAT
This sequence comes from Rhinolophus hipposideros, assembly GCF_964194185.1. Classification (NCBI taxonomy): domain Eukaryota; kingdom Metazoa; phylum Chordata; class Mammalia; order Chiroptera; family Rhinolophidae; genus Rhinolophus; species Rhinolophus hipposideros. Next base: position 59,192,167 of record NC_138062.1, on the reverse strand, counting down.
GCTATCCTAAACAGTAGCCATGGGACACATGCGGCTATTTACGTTGACATTAAGCAAGTGTTACCAACCACATTTCTGGTGCTCGATAGCCACGTGAAACTAGCTGCTACCCCATTAGGCAGCTCTAGAGCAATTCCCTGTCACTATGTTTAGTCTGGCACTGGACTATATATAGCGGCACTTAATGCCCATTCCCACTGAGTTCCTTATCGTGCCAAGAAGGTGGATCTCCCCACTGCGAATTGTTGGGAATACTGGCCAGGAGGTTCCAGCCTTGTTTGCTGTATCCTCAGCTGGACGCCTGGCATGTTCTAGGAACCACTGCCCTTGGTTCTCGGTGCCTGTGCCGTCCGCTTTGGCAGCTGCTGGCCCCGTGGGGCTATTGAGCACTTGAAATATGGCCGCTGGAACTAGAAGAATGTCATTTTTAATTGTACTTAACTTTATGTTTAAATAGCCATTGGTGGCCGGGGGTTACTGTGCGAGGCGGCACAATCATGTAGAAGGAGAGGTTAAAAATGCACTCAGTGCCTGTGTCGGGTCAGTGCCACAGAGGAAAGGAGCAGGCTTTGTAGTAGGGAGGAGCGCACCCTGAAAGAGCAGACGGGTAGCCTGTGGGCGGGTAGAAAAGGAAAATTGGAGATAGATCATTCAGTCCCTTCTGTGTCCATAGAAACTTGGAACTTAAATTTGGAATGTCGCTCAATTTTAAATATAAAATAATGTAAGTGACCCTCCCACTGACTCTCCTAACTATCCTGCTGTGGGTCCTTCTCTCCAAGAGGTACCCATCAGTTTCTTGGTGTCTTGCCAATGTTTAAGAAGATTCAAATATCGGCCCCACACAAAGGGACGTATGTACATATTGCTTTGCTTTCTGGAGCCATTTTAAGCAAAAGTGTGGTGTTCGGGTTTTAGTTTTCAAACATCCCGAGAAAAGCAGCTGGGAGACACACCCAGATCTCCACTTTCTACCATATTATAATGGCCACTGGCCTCTAGGATTAGATTTTATCACCCGCTGCCAAGGCTGGCCTCTGGGTATGGCGAACCACCCCAAACGTTCAAGGTGGGTGGTATATCCCCGTTTTACACACGGGGAAACCTGCTTGTAGGAGGGGGTTTGTGCCCAGGGCTGTCCAATCACAAAGCCTTAGCTGGGATGATGCTCCCCCCTCCAGGCAGAAAACTTCCTACGGATCATGGAGACCTGCAGCCAACCCCCGCTTGGTGAACAGGCTGACCAGGACTCCTGGGGGCCGGCCAGCCCCAAGGCTTCCCGGCACCCAGAGGTCAAGCCCCCGCAGCCCTCCAGTTTCCAGGGGCTGGACTTTGAAGACGTCATGGCCATGAGGTCATCCGACTGGCTCCAGCAGCCCTCCAGAGTGGACGAAACCCCAGTCCGCCAGCTAGACCCGCAGCGGTCCTGGGACTCGGAGCCCCTATTTTGGCAGGATGTTCTGACCGAGCAACTCTGGCAGATTTTTGCTGGGACCTACTGTGAGGTGGACCAGCCGAGTCACAGGCGTGAGTCTTCTGAGGGTGGGAAGGGGGCGGCCTGCCAGAGCACATGGAAGACGGCACAGGCTGACCCTGTCTTTCTGCTGTCTCTATCACTTTCTTCCCCTCCTGTTGGCAGTGACAGAACAGGTGCCAGGCCTGGTAAGTAAGTGCGCTGGGGGTTATCCTGGCAAGTTCCCATGGGACTGGTCCACCACCTCCAGCTCTTGCATGCCCTCCAAGGACTCAGGACTGTTCCCCAAGACTGTCTACAACTCCACCCAGATGGGAAGATGGGACTAGCGGCAGTTTCCCGAGTCCTGTCCTTACTGTCTGGGCCTCCCTAGGGTTTTCTGGTTCTAAGACAGACCCTAAGCAGGTTCTCTGGTCTGACCAGATTGCCCTATTTCTCATGGGCAGGAAAGCCAGGAGCCAGGACCACACTCCTCTGGAGTGGAACCGTGTACTAAAGATGCTTTGGGTAATCTCAGTGGGCAGGGGGGTGGCCTGCTCGGGAGCGAGAGTGGGCGTGGGGAGGGCATTCTGCTGCTTATCTATTCTTATCTCTGCCCAGTCCTCAGCCCTCTAGAACCCCCCCACAGCTCCCCAGTAGGTTCCCAAGAAGGGCGCGCAAGGCCAGGCATGGCAGCAGGGGGGATGCTTTCCCGTGTGGCCCAGGTGAGATCAGTCTGAGTTGGCACCCCACCCCGAAAGTCTGCGGGGACTGGGGCAGAGGGAGCCAAAACGTCTTAGCTGTGATGTTGGTCCACCCACAGGTGCCTGCTAGGAGAGACTGTCACTTTCTGAAGCCCATGTAAGTGGAGGCACTGTCCCTCCTCTCTCTACCGCGGTCCCCAGGAGGTAGAGGGAACCAGAGGTGTAGGTGTGTCCCCCATCACCATCACGGTGCTGTCCTCATAAATGGAGATGAGGGGTCTGAGTAGGGATGTGGGTAGGCAGTGATCTTCACTGCCCCTCCCACCCCAGGCTCAAGGAATTGGGGGAAAGAACTCACGTGGAATGGGGAGAGAGGGGCGCTAGGTCAGAGCTCAATGTAGGTATTCCCAACCTTATGGTTTGAGGCTGGGGGAGCCCAGGGGAGAGAGAGACAGCTTGGAGGAAGGGGCCTAATGGTTAGGACCTTGAAAGATGAGTATGAGTTTTCTAGGTAGAAGCCGGGCTGGTGGAGGGGGGTGGGTTATGGAAGAGGGAAAATACTTGGAGGGCTGTGGATAGGAGATTAGAGGAGGTATAGTGTAATGGGGAAACCCCCACATCTGAAAAAGAACAAAGCCCCTCTAGGGCTTGATGGATGCCCTCTCCGGGCAGAGGGGCTCACAGGCAGGCTGGTGACCCCGAAGTGTCCCCTCCTAAGATGCTGGGACCCTGAGGACTTCAAAGATGCCTGGAGGCCGGATTTCTTGCCCCGGCATTCCAGGAAGTTGGCCACCCCATACAGAATGGAGAAGAAGCGGACACTAAAACATGGGGAGCCCGTGCTGTCCATAGCAGTCAGCAGCTTCATGCGGCATGCTTTCACCTGTGGCAGGGGTGGTGTCAAGGTGTGGTGTCTGGTTGGCCAGGTGGTGGAGGACAGGCTCCCTGTGAGCCACCTGTGTGTACAGGTGAGGCTGGAACTGCCTCCAGGGGCAGGACTTGTGCAAGCTGGAAGAGCTACCTCCCGGGGAGGGAGCTTACCTGCACCTCTACCCACCCCAGACCCACGGGGCCTACCTGCGTACCTGCCTGCTGTCCTCAGACAGCACCACCCTGCTGACGGGAGGCCACAACCTGGCCGGGGTGAGTGTGTGGGACCTGACGGCACCCTCCCTCTATGTGCGAGATGAGCTACCCTGTGCAGCTCTCACCTGCCAGGCCCTGGCTGCCAAGCTGGAGGACAAGCTGGCCTTCGCTAGCTTCACTGATGGCACCATCAGGATCTGGGACCTGCGGAACCAGCGTGTGGTCAGGTGTGGCCCTGGAATGGGCGGGGGGACCCTGAGAGTTCCTTCCAACCTCGTGCCCTGAGCTGGCGTTCAGCAGTCTCCAGGTTAAAGCCTCTTGCCTGCTTGAACTCAGATTTGAGAGAGTTGAAGACCCAGATTCAAATGTTGACTGGGCTGTTTCCTCAAAGCCCCATCTTGGTACTTTTTGTTTACCTCAACTTCCTTATCTGTCAACTACGTGTGGTTGGGTGGGTGGTGGTCCTGGGCCTCAAAGCTCAGAGTCTTGGCCCCAACCCTCTCCTGATGCCTCTCCCGGCCAGGGACCTGCCAGGACCCACAAATGGAGCCAAGAGTATTGCTGTCAAAGGCCAGAACATCTGGATGGGTGGTCTGGATGCCTGCCTGAGATGCTGGGACCTGAGGAATGCTGGGGAGCCTCAGGAATACCAATTTGAGTCTCAGGTGTGGGGGCTGGGATGGGCCTGCTTAGCCAGGTAGTGGCTGGGCTTTGGGCTAGATAAGGAGGTGGACATCGAGGGTTGGGGCGGGGGGGGGGGCGGTATTGGCACCCCACGTGTTGGTGTTGCCGGGAGGAGTAGCATTGGATACTTTCATAGTCTTATCATTTAGTCTCTGTGATCCCACAAAGTAGAGGACCAACCCATTCTATAGACAAGCAAATTGAGGTCCAGAGATGTAAAGTTGCTTGTTGGGGACTCGTAACCAGGAAATGGGCAGGTGGTCCTGTGCTCCTGCCTACCTCCCAGGCCAGGCTGGGCCTTGACCAAGTTCCTTCCTGCCACCTACCCCCCAGATAATAAGCCTCTCCCCCAGCCCTCGGGAGGACTGGGTTCTGGTGGGCACAGCCAATGGCCAGCAATGGCTGCAGCCCACCCGTGGGGGCCAGAAGCACCTGGTGGGCTGTAAAGACAGCACCATCCTCGCTCTCAAATTCTCTCCCTTCGGTGAGTGGGCAGCAGTACCAGGTGGGGGAGTCCCCTGTGGCCCTCAGCCTCCCACAGGGCTCCCCCCTCAGGTCAACTGGGCCCAACCCTTCCTAACTCTTCCTGAGCCCCCTCCCACAGTCTTCATGAACAGGAACCTCAGTGATGCTGCCCGCAGGGCATGAGGGAGGAGGGGACTCCCTGTCTCCCAGATTCCCAGGGGTGTGGCCCTCTGCCTCCTTCTAGGCCAGTGGTGGGTGAGCGTTGGCATGGACAACCTGGTCAGCATCTACAGCATGCCCACTGGGTCCATGGTGTTCCAGGTACCAGGGTGGGCGCGGGTGGGGCAGGCAGTGCTCGAGGGGCTGCTGAGGCCAGGGCTCCCAGTGCCGAGGCCCCACAGGGACCATATTTGAACTGACAGGCAGATTTAGGGGGAAGGGCAAGTGAGCCCCCCCTTGCTGTGCTGCCCAACCCTCCCAGGTACCCGAGACCTCTTCAGTCATGTGCTGTGATGTGTCCTCTAACAACCGGCTGATCGTCACGGGGTCCAGGGACCACGCCTCAGTGTACCAGATCACGTACTGAGGGCCTTACCACTGTCATCCCAACTCAGGCTCCTCCTCTCTTTCCCCCAACGAAGGGGGCTAGTGGTGGAGGGGCGTGGTGGAGGGGCTGGTGATCTTTGTCACGTGTAATAAAGCAACTGGGGGGAAAACACAGGTGATCTGGTCTTCCATCGTGCCCTGGCTGTCTCATGGAGATTGGTAAGGACTTTGTCCAACTTGAGTCTCTGAGCCTTTTAAGTCTATGTTCTCTGAGAATCTGATCAAAGCCACTGACCCCAACTGTTGGGAGAGGGAATGGATGTGGGGCACTTCTGCCTTCTGTCCTGAGCTAAAATCTCCGCATCTCATGGAGAGAGGTTTTCCAGCCACTTCCTGCACGATTCCAGGGATGGGGTTCTCGGTCCTTCCCAAAACACCATTTGTTTAGGCCATGACAGGTCCACCCTCAGTAGGACTCTGAGGTTACCATTTGCTCACCTTTCCTCCAGGGATAAGAAGCGACCCAGGTGGTATCAATGGGTTGCTTCCTTAACCCCAGAATTATTTCTCCAAAAGGGGCTTTCAGAAACTTTACCTGGGTGTGGCTTGTTTCCAGCAGGGGTCCCGACTGCCATCTCCCTCCAGAAGGTCCCAGCAGCATCTCTGCTTGGGGCCCCCCAGCCCTTCTAACCCATGGTCTTCATGGCAACCCATGGGAGCTTCCAGAAACCAGATGTGGTTATGTCACCCTACTGTCATAGGGTTATGTCATCCCAGTCTGGCTCCCAATTCCATGGGCTTTCTCTGTGCTTAATCTGGAGACCTTTCTCCTGTTGTAGCTGAAGAGGAACCGCTGCTGCCCTCCTGGTCTTCATCTGGCCAAGCTCCTTAAGGACCTCTGAGACTTTACACATGCTGATCCCTCTGTCTTCATGACCCTTCCCTTAGCTCTCAGCCGCCTCCTCCCCTGGGACTGAGACTTTTGCTGTGACAATGACAGTGGGCCAGGCATCATATGTGCTCCACTATAATCCCCAATCCTTTGTTCGGGGGCAGTGTCTGAGGATGATTTTGTCCAAAGGGCTGGCACTAAAAGATGTGAAACTTTTGGGCCAGGGATTTAAAAGCCATGTGTGATTGTCTCCCTGCTATGTTGGACCATCAAGCTACATATCGAGGTCATGAAACCTCCACCATCCTGAATCCCTGAGCATCTACCTGGAGTCAACCCCTGTATGCCTATTGGGCGTGCAGGAAAAATGTATCATGTTCAGCCACCGAGACCTGGGGGCTATTTGTTACGTAGCATAGCCACAATGCCCAATACAACACTCATTTCTCGTGGTAGACCCCACAGTATTTCATACAAAATGAATGACCTCATTTGTCCAGATTAGGAAAAAGGAAAACCATTTACGCCCAGTCACACAGCGAGAAAGTGACCTTCCCTCAATAACAGTTGCCCATGAAAAGAAATGGTGCCCCATTCCCCAGCCCAAGACAGAAAGACAGTTGTGATAAATAATGTTTATTTCCCCAAAGTCCCCCTGCCCAGCTGGCCCCACATCTGGCAGAGGAAGATATGAGGGGGTCGACCAAAAAGCAGATGAGATTTGGTACCCACAGGTACACCTGGAGAGGGGGGTGTTGGGATCTCTGTCCTGAACACCCCTCCCCCCAGAGTAGGGCTGCAAGAAGGGGGGGTTCTCTCAGTAGACCACCTCATACACAGTGGCCTTCTTGTCCCCCGAGCCTGTCACGATGTACTTATTATTCCCAGAGATGTCACAGCTCAGCACAGAGGATGACTCCTTAGACTGTCAATGGGAGAAGGAGAGAAAGTTGAGGTGAAGTGTGGCCAATGCTGGCACTGGTGGGTGCAAGCTTCTGACCACCTGCATGACGTTCAGAGGGAAGAGACAAGGTCACTGGGGCCTGTGCCAGCCTCCAAGGATGAGCATATGGTCAAGGTGGGGGTGAGACAGAAAAAGTCCCTTTGGAAAGGAGCCTTTCTGGACAGGTGTGATGCTCCTGAGAAGGGAGGGACCTCTTTTATCTTGACACCAAGAGAGATGGAACTGGAGAACTGCCCTTTACTAGGAAGCTCAGAGAGGGTGTGCACCAAGCAAAAGGCCACACAGCACAGTAGAAGGCTAAGCTTACCCCAGGGCTCAGCAAACCTTACTATAAAGGGCCCAACAGCAAATTTTCAGGTCTTGCCTGAAGTCCAAATAAGTATTTAGCCATTAAGTCCAGAGGCCAAATAAATCAACATCACATATTTTTTTATCACCTTTCAAAAATATAAAAACCACTCCACGCCCACTTGGATGACTACAATAAAAAAGACATAACAACATTTAAAAAACAAAAAAAAGATAACAGTGCTGGTGGGAATGAAAAATTTGGAAAATAGTCTGGCAGTTCCTCAAAAGATTAAACAGTTACCAGCAATTCCACTCCTAGGCATATGCTCTGGAGAAATGATAATGGGTCCACACAAAAACTTGTATGTGAACATTCACAGCAGCATGATTCACAATTGCCGAAAGGTGAAAAAAACCCAGGTGTCCATCAACAGATGATGGATAAAATGTGGTCCATCCACACACTGTAGTATTCTTCAGCCTTAATAAGGACGGACATTCTGACACCTGCTACAACGTGGATGAATCTGGAGGACATGATGCTCAGTGAAATAAGCCAGACACAGAAGGACAAACACTGTTATTCCACTTATATGAGATCCTAGAGGAGTCCAATCCATAGAGACAGGAAGCAGATGTGGAGCCAAGGGCTGGGGGAGGGGAGGGGAGTGTTTAATGGGGACAGAGTTTCAGTTTGGGAAGATGGAAAGTTCTGGAGATGGATGGTAGTGATGGTTGCACAACAGTGTGAACGTGCTTAATGCCGCTGAGCTGTGCACTTAGAAATGGTTAAGATGGCAAATGTTATGTGTATTTTACCACAATTAAAAGCAAAACAAGCTGTGCCCAGATGTGGCCCTCAGGCTGACGTTTGCCCACCCTGCTTTAGTAACAAGTGGCAGGCGAAAGGCTTGGAGGACCCCGGGGAAGGCTCCTGTTTCACCACCAGTGTGGCAACCTGCGGTCCCTGGGAACATGGCATTCTGCCGGTGTGGGAGCTCCAGACCACCAAGTACCTGGAAAATGCTGGCGCCATATGGCGTCCTCCAGGCATTGAGCAGGTTGTCCTTCCCGGTGCTCACAAACCAGCGCCCTGGGGAAGGAGAACAAGGAGAGTTCGAGGAGGGGTCTGAAGAAATCCTGGGGCTATGAGCTGCAGGCAGAGGTGGGACAGGCGGCTTTGGCCTTTCCCTTTTGGGCACCTCTACCCTCATTTGGAGGACAAGAGGCCCCTTAGGGAACTGAGGATCCTTCCTTTCATTTTCCAGATGGTGAAGTCAAGGCCCCAGGGACTCCATCTGGCCTTCAAGAAGGGGAGCCTCTAGGAGAGAGCTGGCCAGATAAAATACAGGGTGCCCAGTTACATTTCAGTCTTTAGTGTAGATGTGTCCCAATTATTTCTTTCTTTTTTTTTTTTTGGTATATGTACATCTCGTGAAATACTTAGGACATACTTATACTACAAAAATCATTTTTTAGTATATCCCATGCAATATATATCCCATGCAATATATATATATATATATATATATATATATATATATATTTTTTTTTTTTTTTTTTTTTTTTTTTTTTGGGAACCGAACCGGCGGCCTTCAGAGTTAGGAACTTGGAGCTCTAACCGCTTGAGCCACCGGGCTGGCCCCCCATGCAATATTTGGGATATATTGTATGAACAAATTCATTGTTTTTTAGTATAAGTGTGTCCCATGCTTTATTTGGGACATACTTACGCTAACACATTATTTAGTGTTTATCTAAGATTCAAATTTAAAGAGGCAAAGAGTTTTTTTGCCTGTGTGTGGGGTTTTTGTTTTGTGTTTTGGCAGCCTGTTCCAGTGGCCCGTAGTCCCACCCAGCCCGGGGCAGACACACCACAAGAGGCAAATTTCAGGGAGAGCACGCAGCTCTCATGAAGGTGCAGCTGGTATTTCTCTGGCTTGCGGACGTGCAAGATCTCGACGTTACTGCTCTCCATGCCGACGGCCAGCCAGTCCTGGTTGGGGCAATGGCCCAGGGAAAATACTGGGGGTGAAGAGGGACAAGGTGGGGTCAAAAACCCCTTGTGATTGTGGGGGATGCCCAGAAGAGGAGTTGGGGGGAGGTAAGAGGTCCTGTCCTCTCCCACTGTGGCCCCGCGTGGGGAGGCAGCTGGCCCAAGGCCTGGAAGCAGCAGGCAACTGCATGTCAAATCATTAATATTAATCAGCATTACACGGAACCCTGGGGCTTCACATCCATTATCTGCTCGGAACACACAACAGCGAGGACAGTCGCTCCCCTTGAGCAGATGGTGGAAGGGAAGCTGAGGCCACGTCTTGCTCAAGGTCATGAAGCAAGTCTGTGAAGGACCAGGACTTCTGACTCCCAGCTTGGTACTTTCCCCATGTGCCAACACTTCTTTTTACTTTCATTTAAAAGACTTGATGGCCTCGTCATTCTGTGCCCACCCCAAGAGAGGCACAGAGAGGAATAAAGCCCTCTTCCATCCTAAACCTCTCCAAGTCTTACTGACAAATAACACGTGTGGAAAGAACCATAAATTTACAGCAGAGAAGACTGGAAGGTTTCACATATTCTCTCCTGGCCATATAGAAGTGTTCCTGGACCAGGAACCCAGTGGGATGGGAGACACTCACCATGAAATCCTGATATGTACGCAACCCATCTAAGTTTCGGGAGCAGGGGATGGACAACTGTATCCACCTACAACCCCAATCTCCCTATCAAGGAAAACTACAAGCTAAAGAAAAGGAAGAACAGAAAGAGTTTGGGAGCTAGCTCCCCACCAAGCTTAAAGGAAGGGGCAAATCCGATGGGGTTTGAAGGATGAATAGGAGTTTACAAATTGGAAAGGAAGGGAAAGGCATGTCAGTCAGAGGGAATAGGTGGTCAGGTCTAGAGGTGTCACAGGTCATAGTATGTTTGAGACTAGAGCATGGAGGCCTTATATAACAGGCCAAGGAGCTTGCACTCTGCCCCTAAAGCTGTGGGAGACAGAATCTGGACCGAGGGTGGGGTAGGCTGGGTGGCTCAGGTAGTTGGAGCGCCGTGCTCCTAACACCAAGGTCAGCAGATCTGTTCCCACACAGGCCAGTGGGCTGCGCCCTCTACAGCTAAGATTGTGAACAACAGCTCTCCCTGGAGCTGGGCTGCCCTGAGCAGCAGGTGGTTGGCATGAGTTGCCGTGAGCTGCCTGCCATGAGGTGCCGTGGGCTGCTGAGTGCTGCTGTGGGCTACCATGTGCCACCATGAGTGGCCAGTGGCCAGTGTGAGTGGCTGGCAGCTGGCGCGAGTGGACGGCAGCCAGCATGAGTGGCCAGCAACCATCGTGAACTGCCATGGGCTGCTGTGTGTGTGCTGCCCTGCACTGCCATGAGTGGTCGGTGGTCAGTGTAGTGTGAGTGGCCGGCAGCCAGCATGAGCAGCCAGCAGCTGGCGAGAGCTGCCGTGAGTGACTGATCAATGACTGGTGACCGATGACCTCAGCGGGGGGGGGGGGGGAGAACGCGGAGTGGGGGAGCGCAAAGCTCATAATACGAGCATGGGCCAGGAAGCTGTGTCCTACACAACTAGACTGAGAAATAATGGCTTGAACCGGAGAGGGGAGAGGGGAGGTAAAAGGGGGGGAAAAAGAATCTCGGCCCAGGGTATCTGAAAACCTGTCCTTGACTCTTTGTTTAGCCCTGAGAAGCCCCTGATTCAGTCCAGCCCCTTCATCTTCCAGCCTGGATTCCCACAGGGCCCTCAACAGAGACCTCCTATCTCAACCTCTACCTGTCCTCTGAGGTCAGCAGCTCCCCAAAGTGAGTCCTGGGGTACGGGCTTGTCAGGAGTGCTCAGTAGGGTCAAAGGTTGAAGGCTGGGTAGAGAAACCAGCTACACAGGAGAAGCAAAGGAATAGGGACATGACTTGGCAAGAGCATCAGGGAAGCTGATCTGAGGGTCTTAGCAGCCCCACAGCTTATAATATGAATCAGCTACTCTGTGATTCCCTGTGTCTGTCTTTGGAGAACAAAGGGAAAGGCCTATGTCTGAAGGACAAGAAAGATGGACACAGATAGCAGGTATTTGGTCCCACCCAGCATCTGGAAGTAGGTGCCTCAGGGGGAGAGGAAGGGAGACAGGATTCCTGGAGCTTCTATAATCCCTCCAGCAGGACCCCGTGGGACACCTGGGAGCTGAAGTCATGCTGCTGCAGCTGGCGGCCCTCCCGCAGGTCCCAGCAGCGCACGGTGTTGTCCAGGCCCCCTGTCCAGAGCCGAGTGCCATAGTCGGAAATGTCAATACAGCTGGCACCATCCGTGTGGCCCTGGAACTGCCTGGAGGGAAAAGGGCCCAGGCATCCATCCTGGAGTTGGTGCTGCTCCAGCACCCTCCAAGACCACTCCTCCACCCCTACAGCACAAAAGGGAAAGAGGCAAGGGCTTGCCTGAGATCCCAGGGCACCCATCACCTACCTGACCATGGTCTGGTTCTGCAGGTCCCAGACCACGATGTTGCCATCGCTGCAGCAGGAAAAGCAGACCTTGGCGTCGGGGCTGACGGCCAGGGCGTAGCAAGCAGGGGCCGAGGAGGTCAGCTCAGCCTTGATGCGGGGGGTGGGCGCTGCCAGGTCCCAAATGGACAAGGTGCTGGCCTCACCGCCCACGATCAGACTCCGGCCATCCGGCAGTAGCTTGCAGGAGCGAATGTAGTTGTCCCGGTTCTGGGAGGGGAGAGAAACCAAGGTGTGGGGTTGGCCCCCAAGCCTTGCCTCTAGGAACCCAGTCAAATAAGCACACCCCCACCCCTGGTTAGCCTGGAAGTCCTGCCCCATTGGACTGTAAGTTCCAACCCCCTTGGCCTATAAGCCCCGCCCCTGGTTGGCCTATACACTCCACCATTGTCTGATAAGCCCCGCCCCTGTTGGATTATAAGCCCTACCCAGTTGGCCTGCAAGTCCCGCCTCCGTGAGTGTGCAGGCCCCGCCCCGCCTCACCAGGCAGTCGAGCTGGGCCACAGGTGATTTGGCGCCGGGCTGGCCCACGTCCCACACCTTCACGCAGCCCTTGCCGCCCGTGTACACGTGCTGTGTGGAGCCACTGATAGTGACAGCGCAGACCACCTCGCCATGCGCCAGCGTGTGCAGCTGCCGTGCGTGGCGCGGGATACCCGCACCCACCAGCGCATCCGATGGGAAGGGCACCGGTTGCATCTGCCCGTCGGCAGACACGTGGAAAGAGTAGGCCCTGGACAGAAGGTGGGCATGATGCATGGGGGGGGGGGGAGCCCGGGAAAGCATGGGGGCGCCTCCACACCCTCACTCTCCAGGGTGGCGGGGTGCCTCCGCCCTGTCTGGTGGCCCTGTGTGTTTAGGGAAGGGGACCACATGATCAAAGGGACAGTCAGCGTGGTACAAAACAGGAGGGGTCCGCCCAGGGAGTGGCGTGTCGCATGGTCAACAAGCACCTGGTAAATGCTTATCCATTACAATGCCTTAAGAGTTCCAGAGAATGCTATCCAACAGTGGCCACCAGCCACAGGTGGCCAGTTAAATTTAAATCAATTTAAATTTTCAGTTTTTCAGTCACATTGACCACATTCCAAATGCTCAAAAGCCACAAGTAGCTTATAGCAATCCGATTGGCCAACAGCAGATGTAGAATGTTCCCCTCATAGCAGATGGTTCTGTGGACACTTGGGGCCAGGACATTCTCTGTGGGGGGCCGTCCTGGACACTGTGGGGTGTTGAGCAGCATCCCTGGCCCCCACCCACTAGGCTGGAAGCATTTGGTTGTGATAACCAAATATATCACCAGATGCCACCAAATGTTCTGGGGAGGGCAAAATCTATCCCTGTTGAGAACCACTGGTTTAACCTTTGCTGGTTACCTAACTCTCTCTCCAGAGAAGAGAAGGGAAAAGGCAGCAGGGAACCTCAATCCCCATCCCACCACGTAAGCTCCTTTGAGAAGGCATGAAGCCCCACCCGGTACTCACGGCTTTCCCCCAGAGATGGTGGGCAGGGAGGAAGAAATGGATGACCCACGGAGATGTGGATGAGACTCAAATGTCATCTGCCAAAATGCCAAAGGGGGTGTAACAGGGCAGGTGACTCAAACTTGCACCTGCTCTGTCCCATGCTCCCCGTCATATCCCTCTGTTTATCAGAGGGACTCCAATATGTTTATTAGCCCCTCCCCAAGAAAGCATGGATGTCCTCTCCTCTCCCATGCTACACATGGGAGAACAGAGGCTTTCATAGGAGGTAACTCCAACCCAAGGTCTCTGTCCGGGGAATCCTAGAGCCCCAGACTTGCAAGGATCCTGAACAACCTTCCATCCAATGCTCAGCGGGAGTCTGCAAACTATGGCTCCCTGCTTGTTTCTGTAAATAAAGTTTTACTGGCACATGACCACACTCATTCATTTATATGTGTTTATGGTGCCTTTTGAGCTATAAAGGCAGAGTTGAGTAGTTGTGACAAAGACCAACTGGTCTGCAAAGCCAAAAATATAGTTACTATCTGGCCCCTTGCAGAAAACATTTGCTGACCCCTTTTCTATGACATCTCTTCGAAGTGCCCACCCAGCCTCAAGCCTGGGTATCTCCAGTGACAGGCATTTAATTCTCTATGGAGTAATTATTCCATCTTGACCCACTTTGGGACAGCTCACTCTATCAGCCATCTGTCCCATACTGGCCTCTGGAGCCCACACAGCCCGTGTGATCCCTCTGCCCCAGCTCAGGGAGTCGCATGCCCATTCCTTCAATTCCTCCTCATGGAATTGAAGGAGTCCTCTCCCTCAGCTAGTCCTTCCTTTATAATCTGCCAGAAGTGTTGTAGGCCATTAAAAATCAGGGCTAAAACTGTACAGCTTCTGCCAGGAGGCTGAATGGGATCCTCACCTCCCATGGCTGGGGCACTTTATTCCTCTTAACCTAGCATAATCACAGTTGCTTTTTCCACAGTAACAGGTGCAGATTTGTATTAAGCTTGTGGGGCTCCTGAGACCCTCAGATCATCTTCCCACTTACACTTGCCAAGCCAGGACTCCCTGCCCTTTCCTCATTCCTTTGTTTCTCCTTGTGTAACTGGTTTCTCCTTCTAGCCCCCAGCTCTTGGGCCCTGCTGACACCTCCTGGCATTTCCCACCCTGAGGACTCACCATGGGGGAGCGTCCATACATCATAGAGCCGCTGACCTGGGGTGACAGGTGAAGGCTGACATAGGAGCTGGGCACAGAGAGGTCCCCATTAAGAGCGCTGTGGGAGCCCAGGCTGAAGGACGTGGTGAAGGGACTAGACAGGGTCAGAGGGCTCCTCAAGGCTAAATGAGAAGAGACAACAATGGGTCCTCAGGCATCTTGGACCAGATCCTGCCTCCCACTGCCTTGAGGGGCAGGGTTCTGACGCCTTGGCCTATCATTCAGGGCTCCCATGCTCTGGTTCAACATTCACCATACCCTGTCATATCTCCAGACATTTACAAATGTTCCCTTTGGCTGACATGCTTTTCCCTTTCCTTCTTCAGTTTCTGACTTCCTACTCATCCCTCAAAACCTAGACACAATGTCTGGCAACATCTCATCCTTGAGCTTCCCCACTCTATCCCTAGTCTCCAATCTTGCACATCTTGGATCCCACCCTCTACCCCAGTCGTGATCACACAGGGCTAGGAGTTTGGGGGTCTGTGTCTTCTCCTCCACCATCTGGGAGCTCCCTGAGGGGAAGTTCCAGGGCTGACTTCTTTCTGAGACCCCATAACCAACACAGAGCCTAGTCATTAGACAGGAAAGAAGAGCACTGTGTCACACCCATATTACTAATGTCACCCCTGTATTACTAATGGGGAACCTGAGGCTTAGAGAGGTTGGGTCACTTGCCCAAGGTCACACCGCTGGCAAGTGTCCAAGGCTGGCCTCAAATCCAATCCTGTCTGACTCTAAAACTTGTCTTTCCAGTATACCAGACAAAAGCCCCCGAGAAGTCACTTCCCCTCTCTGGGCCTCAGTTTCCCCACCCATCAAGCCAAGACAATGAGGAAACCAAGGCCCAGAATTATGCAGCATCCAGCTCAGAGTCATGAAAAAAACAAGGCAATGCCAGGGATGGAATCCAAACCTCCTGCCTCCCCCATCCCATTACCATTTTCTAGAAACTCCCCCCAAGAAGAGACCTGCTCTGGAAGGCACCAGTGGGTGCTCACCAATGCTGTCCGTGGAAGGTGCTGGTTTGGCAGCGAGCTGGCGGAGGTGACTGGCGGAGCTGGGCCCGGGGGTGGACATATCCTGGGGTGGGGAGGAGTCACAGGACTTGGAGGCAGGAGTGCTGGTGGAAAGATCGTTCTGGGGAGAAAGGACAGGACTGAGCACCAGCAGGCACCTGGTGCCTTGCAGCCCAAGGACCTGGTCAGAAATGGATGGGAGAAGGGAGCAGGTAGAGCTGAGGTGGGCCAGAGCCCATGGGCTCACAGAAGCCGTGTGCCTCTGCAATTTCAGACACGACACACCAGGGGAATGGAGCCCATGGCTGATCCTCTGGGCACAGGAGACATGTGTCTACACACCTGGGAAAGCCGGGTGGGCACCTGGGCACATGCACACACATGCACGATGAAGGGAACCAACTCGCACATCTATGGCGAGAACTGCACATGCATCTGCTAAGGTATGTAGTGCGGGTACCCGGTCAGGAACGCGGGTGGAGACAAGATGATGTGAGATGGGCCCACAGCAAGGGCATACCCTGCAGGGAGTGGGGGGCACAGAAGGTCACAGGCAAAGTTGGAGGCCATCAGATCCCTTGGGGACAAGGAATAAGAAACTCTGGGATGACGGGAGAGCACACTGCGTCCTCCCAGCAGAAGGAACAGCACCTAGTTCTGGTGGACTCCTTCTTCCAAATGGGGAGACTCCTGCTGTCTCTCCCCATGGGGACACTGGAGGACACTGGAGGAGAGGGGAAACTGGACTCCACACAGGCGCGTGTGTGTCATCTCAGCTTTCTGCCAGCACTTCCTTTACCTTTCAAGAAACTTCACATCCTTGCTTTGTGTCGGTTACATCTTACCTTTCCATCACACAGTGACACGTATTGTGATAGCCACACTCACATATCCACGAGGGAGTGGACAGGGACACCATGGGGATAGGGAGGCCTTCTCCATTAGAACAGAGCTGTCCCTCCCCCTCTCCGGTCTCCTCAGCGTGGGAGGAGGGCGTGGGAGGGCTCGTGAGAGGCAAAGTGAACCCCAAACTCAGTGGTTGCCATAGCAACTGGCTGGGAGGGAAGGCCTAGAAACTGTCAGGAAGCTCCCAGGGTAGATTTAGAGCAGGTGTCTGGGAAGATTTGGGGGGACAGGGAGAGACAAATGGAGCTGAATTTTGAATTCCCCAGGGCAGTGCTCTTAAGTGGTTCCTACACCTGGCATTAAACCTTGGGAGAGGCAGGGAGAAAGTTGTTCTGATATTAATCCTTGTTCCTTGTGAGGATAGCGTCTCAGGTTGCGGCTGGTATGTCTTCAATGCCTCCCAAAGGTCTTAACACTTGCAGGGCTGGAGTCTGCCTCGGGAGTGGCCCATTCTACATTTTCACCCCTGTTTATTTCCAGGGGATTTATTGCAAGAGGTAAGTACTTGGTTTCTCCATAAGTTAGTGAGTTGCCTTTTAATGTGTATTTACAAATTTTACTTACAAAGTTGCCTTTTAATATTTATTCAGGTGCAACCAGAGTGAATGGAATTAGGAAATATTACCTGAATTGGGTAAGGGGGGGGGGTTAAAAAGGCGGACCACAACAGCCTGGCTAATTTCTCATTGCCCCATGTCAAATGGGGTGCCATCTGTTTCCAGGCCCCCAGGATGAACAAAGTTGAGTTTCAAAGCCTCCCCTACTCCCTACCAGGACGAGTTCCTTGGCTCTGGGGAGCGGTGAGCCGAGACTGGAGGCCAAGGAGGCTGGACTATCCACAAGGTCCCGACGGGCGGGGATGCAGATGGGCGTCTTTCCACATGGGGTGGTAGCTGGGCTGGGAGGCTCTGAGGGTTGGTCCTGGGTTCGAGGAGATAATGTTGAGTAGGGGTGAAGTAGGTAAGAGGAAGGAGAACCCCTCTCTATATCCCCCTGAACACAACCCCAACCTGTGACCCACCTTGGGAGGATTATGAAACCTCCCTGTGCCTCAGTTTACTCATCAGTAAAATGGATTTAATTATGGGACCTATTCCATAAGCACACACACAGCAATGACTTACTTATAAGGGCTTGGTTTTATTTTCCCCTACTGGACAGATGGGGAAAAGTGAGGCCAGGGAAAAGGGAGTCACTCCCCCAAAGTCAAACAGTGAGCCAGGGCTTGAAGCCACTTCTGCTGCCCATCTCCAGTGTGTCCTGGGCCTATGGAGAGGATGTTGGCCTGAAGTGACTGGTATCCTCTACTTCCCCTGGCCCCAGCCATCCCAGAGAGGGGACCAGGACTCCCACTCCCTCTGGGTTCCTCAAACTCCAGAAAACCTACCACTTGCTCAGTGTGCAGACCTAGTTCCCTGCCTCTAAGTCTGGGAGGTCAGAGGTCGAGGCAGCTGGAATCCAACTTACCTCATCCACCACCAGGTTGTAATCACTCTTGTCCTCGTCGCTTTCCTGGGGGACATGGGGAAAGAGCTCATCCTGACCAGGCCCCTGCCTCCACACCCCCTTACATCTCCTCACGGGAGGGGGAGCATACACCCAGCAGGTCTCAGGTTAGATTGGGATTCTGGGGCTACAGCAGCTCATTCACGTGGTTCAGAAGGGAGGCCGCATTTGCTCAGTCAAGGGAGGGCTCAGGGCTGAGTGTTCAAGACTTGCTAGGTACCTCCTTCTCACCCATCCGTCTGCCCACCACCCCATCCCCATGCCCCCAGAACAGCCTTATCCTGTCCTTGGGAGCCTGGCCTGCTACTTTGCCTCCTCCAGGTAGCCCTCCAAGCTGCCCCCAGAGAGATTTTTCTAAGACCTATCCCCATGTCTGTTCTATATCCTTCTACAGCTCCCCATTGCCCAAGGGAGAAACACACATTGGGCTGCTCAACTGTTTGGCTGGAAACCAAAGGAAGACCAAAGTTTGCCTGTAGCTCGGAGGCCATATCCACCTGATGGCTGGGTTTTCTTTGACCTTATCTTCAGTTTTCTTCTTTAAGACAAAATTACTGTATTTTGCCATGTATAATGTGCTCCCGAATGTAATGCACACCCACATTTTTGGCCCAAAGTTTCAGGGGGAAAACTCTTTCGTTTTAATTTTTTAATTCAAATTTTTATTTGTTTACATTTAGGTATTTGATTTTTTGTATTATAAAGGAATTTTAGCATTCATTTTTAGACATATTATGATACAAGAAATGTTATGTAACAAATAATGACAAAACATAAGAACAGATACCAGGTACAAGAAATTTTATGTACCGGTAACAAATTTACAATATTTACACATCATAGAAGGCTAAGAACTCTTCGTGGTTGCAACTTTGTCACAAGTTCAACAAAATTGATTATGTATTCCCGGGTATTATTTTTCCATACGGATATCATTGTTGATTTCTACAGTTACATTTTTAACGCATGAGCATAAATAAAAGAACTAAAAACATTTATATAGATATGGAATTAATACTACCCATATATTGTGCACACCCTTATTTTTCCCTCACAAATTTTGGCAAAAAAGTGTACATTGTACATGGCAAAATACGGTAGCTGCTGACATAAAACAAGCTATTATGTTTATTTATTATTTTTTTAAAGATTAAAGGCTTCTCTGAAAAACACCAGGACTGGCCAACACTGGGGGCCACTATTCAACTGGGACCTGGCTGAAGCTGCCCCCTAACTGGAACAAGTGCTCCCCCAGCTGGCCACAATCCCAACCCCCACTTTCAGCCTGGCCCCTTGGGGCACTAGAGTTTGAAACAACAGGAGCAGCAATTACTCTGACAATGAGGTCCCAGCCCTTCAGGAGGGGGTCAGGGATAACTTCCTGGGGGTGGGGGGTTATGCATGGATGAAAAAACTGGTTTCTGAGAGGCAATGAGAAGAGGGTTATAGGGGAGGGAACAGCTCAAACAAAAGCCTTGAGGTGGGAAAATAGTCCAGAGGCTACAGGGACTTAAGCAATTAAAGAGTTAAGCCTGGTGCTACAGGATGTCTTCTGATTGGCCAGAGCTCCAAGAGCAACGGGGAGCTATGGAAGGCTCTGGAGTGAGAGTCATGGACAGAGCTGGGTTTTGGAAGTCTCTGAGGGGCAGGGCCAGGGGCAGGTCGAGGCCATGTTTGCCCACCCCAGTCCTCCTCTTGCTCCCACTCACATAAGGTCTGGACAGATCCTTTTCCTCAGCTTGCTGCTTCCCGTTGCCACCCAGGCCACCTGCTCCCTCGTCTTCCACCACACTCTCAGGGGGTGAGGGGGATGCACTCTGTAGAAAGACAGGGGCCAGGAGGAAAGAAGGGTCAGCGTCCTGGGCCCCGAGACTGCATCTTGGCCCAACCAAGACTGAGCATCCCCACTGCTATTATTGGGACTTGTGCCTTAAGCCTCTGGGAAATGGGACCTTCCAAATGTCTCCAGACATCGTCCAGGGTCCCCTAGGGGGCACTAGTACAAGTTGAGATGAGCTCTAAGGGCAAAATGCATTTGGATCTTAGAGACCTAGTGCAATAGAAAGAATGTTAACTATTTCTCCTCGTTTTTTATGTTGATTAGAAGTTGAAACATTTTGGAAAGATTGTGTTAAATAAAACATTATTGAAATGAATTCCGCCTGTTTAACTTTTTTAATGTAGCTACTAGGAAATGTACAATCGCATAGGAGATTGTGGCAATATTTGATGCAAGTCTAAACAGGTGATACAGCTGAATAGAACTACGGACACCCAAGGAAGGCAGGTAAAACTGAAGTCTAAGTAAGTTCCCTTGTACTTATGTCAGTTTCCTGGATTAGATACTTTTAGTTTTATAAGATTTTATCACGGAGGGAAGTTGTGTGAGGAGTGCATGGGATCTCTCTGTACATTTCTTGGCCATTTCCTGTGCATCTATAATTATGTCAAAATTAATTTTTAAAAAAAAATTACGTACAGTGCTCATATAATATTTCTATTGGGCAGCTCTCTTGTAGATAACGAATGGATGATGGATAAATTAATGAATGGAAGAATGCATGGAACACTACCATGAGCATGCATTCATTTATTTAATTGCAAAAACAGCTGAAGATTGAAAATGTTAAATAAATAAAACACTAGCCTATAGGCCTCTCCCAAGCGACACAGTTTGGAAGTTGGATGTGGGCCTCTTTCTGTGGCTCCTATCAGCTCAGAACAAGCAAAGTTAGCCACATGGGAATACAAGGCAAATGTTTTATATAAGAGGGCAAGTCCCCAGATGCCACTCAACTTACCCTGCTCGGGGCTCTCTCTACTGGCAGGTTGGGAGAGAGAGAGAGAGAAAATGAATGAGGGTTTCGTCCCCCACTGTGCCACATGTGGCACAGTCCACCACAGTTTATAAAGCCCTCTTCCCAGCTCAGAATCTCCCTTCTTCCAACACCCTCACAAAGAATGGATTATCCCTTCTGCATACCATTTAGATAAATGCCCAGAGAGGTTTAGTAACCTGCCCAAAGCCACACAGCTAACTGGGAGTAAAGGGTTCCTGCAGCCTCCCCTCATTCATTCCCTCACACTTAGGTGAGTTTGGTGCTTCGGGCAGGGCAGCCTGCCAGTCCTTTCCTGCCATACACCACACCCCCAGCCAATGCTACCCTGCACTGCCCACTTACCTCTGGACGCCTCAGCTTCTACGCCTGCTCGGTCCTCCTTGGCAGCAGCAGCCAGCTGAGCCTGGGCGGCCAGTGCTCCAGACAGGGCCAGCAGCCCCGTGGCACTGCCACCCACGAGCCCAGCCGGACGAGGGGTGAGGGGCACAGGGGGGGCATGGTGGGATAGTGGCTGGAGCTGCTGCTGCTAGAAAGGAGGAGGGGTGAGCCAGGGGCGGGCAAGGGGCAGGTGCCCAGCAGTACCCCTGGCCCAAGAGGCCGTGGAGAGTGGAGACAGGGTCTGGGCGGAGGGACGCCCCTGGGGTCTCCAGAGTGGCCAGATCCCAGGCCAGCTGCCCACCCAGCACCCCCAGTTTTAGTACCTACTGGGTGCAGGGACCTGGGGGTGGGGTCCCCCGATGGCAGGGCAGGGGCAGGATGACTCACCCCAATAAGGCTGTTCAGCTCCCCCACGGTCACCTGCTTGGCACGCTCCACCGCCTGTAGCACCTGTTGTTGATGCTGGAAGGTGGGGTTATGGAAAAGGGTGCTCAGGGGAGAGCTCCGTGTCTGCCCAGAGCCCCCATCTGCCCAGGCAATGCCCTCTGGGGCCCCCTCTCCTCTCCCACCCTCATCCTTGCCCTGGAACTTGCTATTTCTCTTTTCCTTCTCTCCCTCTCTCCTTTTCCTTTTTAAATTGTGAAACAGAGAAAAAGAAACTTAGCATATAAATGCAGTTAACACTAGTGATTATAAATTGGGGTTCATGAATCAGGCTCTCCACCTCGGCACTGCTGACATCGGGCCGGGTCACACCTGTGGGGGTATCCTGGGCACTGGGGGGGTTAAGTAGTATCCCCGTGCCCCACCCACTCGATGCCAGGAGCATCCTCAGTTGTGAAAACCACAGGTGTCCCCAGACACGGCCCAGTGTCCCTTGTGGGCAGAATCACCCAATAAAGAACCGTGTAATCAGCACCCATGTACCAACCACCCAGGTCAGAAAATATAAACTGGCAGCCCCTTGAAGCCCCCTCACACTCCACCCATCTTAGGGCCCTCCTCTCCTCCCTTCCTCACCCTCGCACAAGAAGTCTTTTGTTTTTCTGTATGTTGTTACCACCTACATTGCCTTCCAAACCTGCCTAAATTTGTCCATTTGGAACCATTTTATGGCTTGATCCCTATGTTCTTTTGTGTCTGGCTTCCTCCCCTCAACATTGTTTTCATCTCACGCGTGGTGCAGCTGATGGCTGTGCTGTGTTTGGCATTCAGTGCTGTAGAACTTTCCACAGTGATAAAATATTCTCTATCTGCACTGTTGGATACAGAAGGCACTAGCCATGTGTGGCTACTGAGTACTTGAAATGTGGCCCATCTACTTCCTGTCTCTATGAATCTGACTCCTCTAGGGACCTCCTATAAACGAATATCCTTCTGTGTATTTGTCCTATCTCTGGCTTATTTCACTGAGCATGATATAAGGGCTAACTTTTATTGGGTACTTACTAAGCCCCAAGCATCGTCCTCACCACCCTGTATGTATCAGCTCTTCTAAACTTCACAACAGAGACACAGAGAGGGCAAGCAACTTGCCCAAAGCCACACAGCCAGGATTCGGACCCAGACAGCTTGGCTGTAGAGCTTGAGCCCCACTACTAACCCTCAGCCACCACCTCCCTGAAGCCCTGAAGCCCCTGCCCCAGCCAGTGCCCAGGTGCCCAGGCCACCCATCACAATCACTACTTGTGGCATCCAGCCCTACCCACCCCCCTTCAATCTTCTTGCAGCTCCCCTCCGCCCCCACCAGGCCTACTCACCTCCTGGGTCAGGAATGGGATAATCTGAGCACAGATGCCACTGAGGCGCTTCACAATCTCAGCCTGGCAGGAAACAACGGGAGGGGGTTCGGAGGGGGAGCCTCTGCTGGGAGCCCCAGGTACGAGCCCTGGCTGGGCCCATGACCTCCTGGGCCGCAGCCAGGTAGAGGTCCCAGTACACCACACTCAGGGGAAGGGTGCTGTGATATGATAAATATATTTGGGATTTTTGAATGAACCGGTAGAGGGAGCATTTTTGGTTATTTATAAGCCCCTTTCACCCACACCTGAGTTTATGAGAGGGTTGGAACTTTTCGCCCCATCCACTGAACTCCAGGGAGGGGAGGGGGACTGGGAATTGAATAAGCCACCAGCGCCAATGTGTTAATCCTGCCGATGTAAGGGAGCCTCCATAGAAACAATCTCTGGGCGGCGGAGAAGGGTGGGCACCTCCGCCTGCCCAGAAGTGCCAAGGGCCTGCTGTGGAGATGTCGGAACCTATGCCCAGTAGTGCAGAGGCAGGGCGGGGGCCATGGCCCTGAGTGAAGGGGTGAGTGATGCAGCGACCGTCCCTGAATGCTTGCATGCATTCTGGTGCTGTCTCCCGCCTGGGTCTCACACACCTCGGAGGGCACTGCCCCACTGCCCTCAGGGACCCTGACACCAGCACAACCCAGCAAAGCCATGGCAGTCACTGACAACGTCAGAGGGAGGCCCCAGGAGCCGAGACCCCCAGCCTGAGACACAGAAGTCCGGCTGCACAGCCAGAGCCTGGCACAGGGCTCTCAGCGACACTGCCAGGACCCCCTAGTACTATAGCTGAAATTCCTCAACAATTCAGAGCAGGTGACCTGCGTCTGGCCCCCACAACACCACTGGCTGCCTGAAAAGGACCCAGCTTCCAGACTGGGAGCAGCAAATACAATTCATCTACCAAAGGGGACAGCTGGGAGACAACACCCAGACCCTAGGCAGCCTTCACCTCCTTCCCAGCTGTGTTCTCCACTGCCACATGTCCACCCCAGTTGGTCTCCCACACACCCCTTGCCCACCAGGGTCCAAGCCAGGAGCCTCCAGGCTGGAAATAGGCAGACTGCTGTGGCTGCTGCTCTGGATCTGGCCGGCGTCACTCTGCTCCCTAGTCTCCTGGCTTTTGCCATGTACCTAGTGTCTCCACAGGCCCCTCCAGACCTTGCTCCCCATGACATGGTGGGAGCTACCTTCAGCTCAGGCCCACCTCTCGGGTCTGCCTCATCCCACTACCCTAGAGCCCAGCCCTGCACTGCAGGGCACACCAGGGGCCAACCAAGGCCCCTCCCTATGACCTCAGAGGCTCCGAGCCACCTCCTCCCGGGGCTGCTAGCCCTCAGGCCCCACTAACAGTGGGCTAATCAGGGTGAGGCAGCTGCTATCACTGCTTTGGTCCTGGCCCCGGGCTGGGATTAGTGTTCTGCCTGAGGACCCAGCCACTTCCAGTCCCTAAAAGCCCCCTGGGCTGATCTGGGGACCCAAGGACGGTGGAGGGCTGAAAGGGAGGGAGGGGGTTCTCTGGAACATGTGCAGATTAAATAACTGTGACGTTTTAAAAAAATTCTCTGAAATACAGGGTCTGGAGAGCTTCTGAGTAGTTGAACACACAGAGGTACTGGGAGAGTGGTGCTTGGAGAGGGCATGGAAGCTCTGCACCCCTTCCCCATACCTTGCCCTCTGCTCCATCTAGCTGTTTCTGAGTTATAACCTTTATAATGAAAAGGTAATAGTAAGCAAGAGCTTTCTTGAGTTCTGTGAGCCGTTCTAGCAAATTATTGAGCCCAGGAAGGGGTGATGAGAACCCCTGATTTTATAGCCAGTGCGTCAAAACTGCAGGAAGCCCAGACTTGCAATGTCCCCATCTGAAGTGGGGACAGTCCGGTGGGGCTGAGCCCTGAATCTGTGGGGTCTGTACTAAATTGGGGCAGGAAGTGTCAGAATGGAGCTGAATTGCAGGACATCCGGCGGGTGTTAAGAGTTGGAGAATTGGTTGGTGTGGGGGAAACCCACACTTAGTGTTGGAAGTATATAGCAAATGGAAACAGAGTGGCTTACTTGTAGGTTTCATCCCGGATAGGTCTGGACCGGGGGTACCCCATGGAGACTGAACATAGGAGAAGCCTTTTGGTTGGGAAAAGGCATGTGTGTGCAGTGAAGCCTATCCTTTTGCCTCTGCCTGGGTTACAGGCACGCTGTGTGCAGTGTGTTGGGGGCAGTTCCCACCAGGAGGGCAGAACCAGGCTCCCAAGGACCAGGCCGTACCCCATACCTGCCACCCCATGAGGGGTTCTATTTCATATACCCATGAGTCCATGTCATGCTCCAGAAAGACACATCCTTCCCAGCCCCCCCCCCAGAGCCAGCAGAGCCCACACATACATGGAAAAGCATGCCAGGGAGCATGCCCCCTGCACACTACATTCCCAGCCCACCCACCGGAAGACCCAACACTAGGCTCCACGCATTGACTAATATTCGGATGGACAGAACCTAAGATTCTCTTAATCTCAGAATCTCCATCCTATTAGAAGCGATCAGAGAATCTGGACATCAGTCTCAGGATCTCAGGATTAATCTTGGACAATTGGAGTCAATTTCAGAACCTTCCAATCTAACTCAGTACCTCGAGACCACACTCAGAAGCACAAGAGACTCTCAGAACCTCAAAGCACTAGAGTCAATCTCAGACCTTGCAAAACAGTTGACAGAAGCTTGGGGCCATCTCAGACCCTCAGGCTCAAAGGGACCTCCGAGACTGTTCATCTGGCCCCTTTCCAGGACAGAAGTCACCTCCACAGCCTCCCCGACTTGGCTGCCAGCCTCTGCTATGAGCCACCCCTGACAGGGATGCTTGGCCCTGCCTACCACCCGCCTCTGCTGGATAAAGTCTCTAGAAATTCAGAATCATTTTCCTATCCAGAGGCTGAAATCTGGCCCCGCTGGTCCCAAAGATTTCAGGTTTAGACTCCTGTTGCCTGGATCTGCCTTGCCCCAGACTGCCCTAGTGTTGAGACCCTCTGACAGCTTCCAGACCCCCACCCTACCTACTGCACACTTTTACCCCCAACAGTTACCTGCTTATGCATTTCAACGTTGAGCCCATAGGACATCTCATAGTACTGCAAAGGAAAAGCCGGTTGGGAACGTCCACTGTGCCGATGGATGTCCAGCCCTGTGCTGGGTGACTCTGGGTCTTCAGGAGCCCTCAGGCTGGGGAGGTCACCGCAGGGCACAGATCATCCCGAACCCATGGGGACCCCCTAGGGAGAAGCAGCGCCCCGTTCCACTCTCTCCAAGGAGGTGGGGCAGGTGGTGGTGCCGAGACCCTGGCCCAGAGATGAGGAGATGAGACATCCTTGTCTCATTGTTCTTAAGAGCTGGGAGGGTCCTGGGAGAAACAGCCTGGAATCCCACCCAGCAGACTTTACAGATACAGAAAATGAAGCCCCAAGAGGGGCAGGGACTTACCCAGAGTGGCCCAGTGAGTTGGGATTCACAACCCACGTGTTTTCACTCCTGGCCAAGCCCTGTGCCCCACTCCCCCCACCCTGACATGCTAACCTCCTCACCATGACATAATGTCGCTGCATTTCGGTCTTTTCACTGGCCAACTTCTCACATTCCAGCTTGAGGCTGGGAAGAAGAAAGGGCATGGGTACCCCACTCTCCA
Source organism: Rhinolophus hipposideros (assembly GCF_964194185.1). NCBI lineage: Eukaryota > Metazoa > Chordata > Mammalia > Chiroptera > Rhinolophidae > Rhinolophus > Rhinolophus hipposideros. The sequence goes on along the minus strand of NC_138062.1, from coordinate 59,165,782 downwards.
TGACCCCCAGAGGGAGACTCAGGGAAACCGGGACACCCCACGGATACCCGATTTGGGCCAGTTTCCAAAATGATGGGTTTGACACTCCTCCTCCCCACTTCTTTATCCCCCCACCCCCTACCCCCGCTCCCGGTCCCGGTCCCAAACCCGCCTTCCCAGACTCAAAATGTCCAAGCACCCACTGTCCCCATTTACCTCACCCTGCGCTTCCACCTGGAAGCTCTCCCCTCACCTCTGGGGGCCCGCCCTACTCCCAGCACCCTGGAGGCCCCGCCCCCGCCTGGCCCGGTCCCAAGCGCCCCGCCCCTCTCCCTGAGCTCCCAGGTGAGCTCGCAGGTGAGCTTCCCGGTGCCTCAGGAGGGGCGCCCCGCCCCCCCCTCACCTGTGATACTGAGCCTGAAGGAACTGAAATTCCTCTTTGATGCGGTCGCAGATCTCCAAGATCGAGAACTTGAAGGGCTGACCGGACTGAAGCGGGGTCTGGGGGGGACGTCTGAGGTCTGAGTTCCCGGGCGCTGGGTCCCCCACCCCCGCAGCCCAGGCCCCCACTCACCGGGTGCCTTCCCTGAGGGTACATCCTGCAGATCTGGGAAGCCCCCCTCGCGCCGGAGTGTGACAATGTGGGGGGGTCGAGGCGAGGGAGTGGGAGAGAGAAAGAGGCTGGGGGCGGGGGTCTGCCCGGAGAAAGAAGACGGGGGGCGGGCGGCGTGGGGCAAAAGACCCGGGAGTCCCCACGTCCCCCAATCGCGCGCGCAGGGTCGCGGGGAGGGAGAGGGACAACGAGGACCCCTCCCCCGGGCAGGGGCGCTGGGCGGTGGGCGCAGAAGGTCGGCGAGCCGCGGCCGGGTGTCGGAGGCGCGGGCGGCGGGCCCCGCGCGGAGCCACCTCCCTCCGGCGGGGCTCGGCCGGGAGCCGCGGGCAGAGCTGCCTTAAGGTGGCGCAGCCGCCCCCCAGGCCCGCCCACCCGGCCCGCCCGCCACCCACCCGGCTCCCCCCCAACCTGGAGCGGTAGCTCCGGGAGCCCAGCCGTCCCTTCGACCAGTGCCCAGTGGGGAAACTGAAGCTTGAGTCCAGTCCCACAAACATGGTCCTCGCTCACTCCCTCCCTCCCCAGGGGGACCCAGAGAGAAAAAAGCAAGGAAACAAATACCTGGCGGCCCACGGTGGGGAGGAGAGCAGTTTGTGGTCAGAAATGGCCTTTCTGAGGATGTGGGCTAAGACTTAAGGCTAAGGAGGAAGCAGCCTTATCAAGTGCTGGCAGGGAAGCCTTCCCCCAGGAGAAATGGAATAGCACCGGGCAGAGGCCCAGAGGAGGGCAAGAGGTGGAGGACGGAGCCAGGCTCTCCCCCACCCTGGACCTCAGGATGCTCTGAAAATGGCAGAGGCAGGGGCTGTTTTTTACGAGATGGTACATGTGCAGCCCTCAGCCTGGCCTGGCAAACAGTATGGGAGTTGGTGTTCCAATTGCCACAACCAGCAGACTGGAGACTCTGTGTTTCCCTGAAAATAAGACCTAGCTGGACAATTAGCTCGAATGTGTCTTTTGGAGCAAAAATTAATATAAGACTCAGTCTCATGGCTAGGTGTTATTTTTGGGGAAACACGGTAGAAGGCAGAAGTCCCAGTGAGAATGGGAATGGAATCTCTGCCTTCAGACTGCCGCCTCTCTGAGGGCAGGGGCTCCAACCCCCACCATGGACCTCAGACATCCAGCTACTGTCCCTCACATTCACCTGGGAGATGGGATGTTCTTAGTCCCATCTTGCATGTGAGAAACCTCAGGGTCATTCATCAAGGCAATCAACAAATACGTACTGGGTGCCTACTCTGGACCAGACCCTGCTCTAGGCACTGGGGCTCTCAACAGGGAACAAAACAGAGGAAAACTCTTGCCAGTTGTTAATGTCTACACCCATGTCAGTAGGTGCGTGAGTGAAAGTGTACAAATGTCCTTAAACTTAAAAGGATCACTTTCCAGTCAACACATTTATTGAGTACCTACTATATGCCACACATCCTTCCAGGCATACAAGGATGGATGAAGGAGAATGGATTCCTGCCTTCTCTCAGTTTGGGAGACAAGATCACAGCTTGGTAACAATGGAATTATTTGTGTGCACAAGAGAAGAGTTTAGGGAGCAGTGGAAAAGGTTGACAAGAGGGAACCTACTTATCTGGGGTGTCTGGGAAAGGCCTCTTTGAGGAGGTTAATGTTGGACATGAGACTTGAAAGAGAAAGACAGGAAACCATGGGAGGGGAGGTAAAGAGAGATCCTGGGAGTGTTATCGGTGTGTGTGATGAAGGGAGAATTCAATGATTTCCTATTGCCTTCAAAATAAAATCCAGACTCTTCCCTCTTCCCACAAAGCCCTGCACAAACCCCCTCCCCACCTTCCCCACCTTGATCCTAACTCCCTTCACTTTCACCCTCATTCATTCTGCTCCAGCCATTCTCTGTTTCTCCAACTCATCAGGCATAGTCCTGCCTCAAAGCCTTTGAACTGACTGTTCCCTCTACCTGGAACACTGGTCCCCTTGCTTCTCATCATTCAGATCTCAGCTCCAATGTCACCTCTTCATAAAGGCCCCTTCTGGCCACCCATTGAAGCAGCGTTCACCCACTGTACCTTGTTATTTTTAAACACCGCATCCTATTCTTTCTTTCTAGGTCCTAACAGAGGTTTTGTTTTTGACGTGATTATGTTGCTTCGTGGGTTGTTCTAGTCATTATTTGTTTCCCCCTAGTACTAGGCTATGTAGGGACAGAGCCTGTCTTGGTCCCTGCAGAGCTGGCCCACAGTAAGTGCTCAATAAAAAAATAGGCCTTGGGATGAGAAGAAACAGCTGATGCAACTAAAGGTGGTAATCACTGGCCCCACTCCTGCTGGGAAATTTTCAGAAGCAGGGAGTTCCAGGATTCCACAATGTTAGGAGATTGTTATTCTGGTTCTGGGGGGAGAGGGTGTGTGAAGTCCTCAAAAACTTTTTCCAGGCAGCTTTTCTTCCCCCTGTCCCCATGCCCTCCTGAACACTCATGAGGATGGCTGCACGCTCTGGCTCCACCCCTGGCCCCTACCCTGAGACCCAGCCCTGTGGGTGCAGCCACCAAATGGGTATCTCCCCTGGACATCCCCAGGCCGTTAGACAAAGCATCTTTCCCAGACCTGTTAGGCCCCACAGCCCACCCTGAGCCCCCCAAGATAGAGCATCAGCCTAGCTTCTTCTTTCCCCCTCACCTGCCATGCAACTCTGCTCCCCTTCCCAACAGCCCCCTGCCTGTACCAGCCCTTCATCCTCTCCCATCTGATCTCAAGCCACCTCACTGCTCTGAGCAGCCTTCACTCTCATCACCTTCCTTTGAGTCTGGCCCTCCCTCACTCAAAGCCCTCCCATGGCTCCTTATTGCCCTTGGGACAAATTCCCAGATCTTCAGGTTAGCATGGATGCCCTTCACCTCCTGGCCTGACCCAGCTTCACCTCCCTCTATCAGTTCAAACACTCCCGCTGCTCCAGCCACACCAGCTGGATTATTTAATCTGTGTTCTTTCTCACCTCTGGGCTTTTGCTTATCTCTTCCTGGAATTCCCTCAACTCTTTTTCTGCCTGGTCAAAATCCCTTCCCTCAGGGCCCAGCCCAAATGGCACCTCCTCCAGGCATCTCCTCCAAAAGGCATCTTCCCCTCCACACACACATTGAATACAGATTGTCTAAAGTTGGTAGATAAGTAGATATTTATTCAATAACCACCTTCTCATGCTGGAAGACGCTGGGGCCTTAGAAAGGACCCAGCCTCCGGCTTTGCTGGGAAGGTCCCCAGGGTAGCTGGATGGGGAAAGACAGAACTGAGGACACACTCCAGGGCACACGTAGTCAATGCCAGAACAGGGGGACAGATCCAGGGCGGAAGCACTCCGAGCTGGATGGAACAGGGTCTCTGCCTGGCGAGTCAACAGGAGGCTTCCTGGAGGAGGGGACCTTTACCTACCAGTCTTTAGATTTCTCAGCCAGGCACACTCCACTGAGGAGGGTAAATACAGATTTGTGGATTGCCTGAGAAGCCACAAGACCACACACACACACACACACACACACACACACACACACACACACACACACCATCTCTTGGTGTGTGTGATCTGCCAAAAAGGAAGAGATGGTTTGCTCTAAGCAGTAGCAACCTCAGCTTGGGAGCACCTGAGAATTTGGGAAGGCTCAGCTAAGGGTAGTCTGTGAGCTAGGAGGACCCCTAGGCAGCCTGTTAGTCCATAACTCGCTGAAGTCCCACATTCACCCAGAGCAGGAGGCAGGGAAAGGCCTAGCAAAGCCTGAGTTACAGCTTGGGCAGTCTAGCACAACCTTCTCAATTCCCCAGCTAACTCGTTTCCCATGGTGCTGGTGGTGGGAGGCTAGCTGCAAGCTCCATCTCTCTGGGCCTCAGTTTCCCCATCTGCAAAATCCAGGAAACTGCAAAATGGAGGAAGGGGCTTAGCTTCCGATCTCTCCCCTCCCACTATACAGAAAGACTCAGCCCCGGTTCCTGGCTGGGTTTTTATGATGTGGATGTGGTTTATTTATTTATTTATTTATTTATTTTAAAGGGAAAAGCTGAGAAGCAGCGCTGGGACCTGGGATTGCTCAGACCACCTTAAATCAGCCCCGCAGTCCCAGCTACTGTGGAAATTCCTTTCTCTGTGGTGGTTGGCTGGACGCGCCAGCCAATCCGCCCACGGCGCTCCCACATGGGTCCTTGACGTCACAATGGGCGCTGGCCAATGGGAGTCAGGGAACTGGCAACCAATAACGGGAGGCACTAAGATCGTCTAGGCCAATCGGAAGGCGGCGAGGCGCTCCCAGCGGGATATGCAGAGTGTAGCTTCTTCCTCCCTAAGAGAAGCTGAGACCCTCGTGTACGCCCCAGCCTGGCTAGGTTAGAGTGAGGGATCCAGCTCGATTACTATCCATAAAACACAGGAGCGAGACACCCCGGGAGCCTGGTAGGTCTCCCCTTAAAAACAAGAGCCCCTCGCCCAACAGATTATCTTGCAAAACCCCGCCCAGGAAGCGGGGCCGACTGGGCGCCTTTCGCCCTATTTCACCGGTAGCTAAACTGAGGTAGAGAAATGTGAAGTCACGCTAGACCCCCTCTGGGAAAAGCTGAGACTCTCACCGGAGCCTGAAGGCTCCTAACACAGATATATTTGTCCCCAAGTCAAGTGAGGGAAGAATAGGCCAATGTGTGGGCGGGAAGGGGGGCTGTGCTGGGCCCGTGCCTCAGTTTCCTCGAGCGCGAACGGAAGAGGAGATGAGAGCAGGGCTTCTCCGAAAGACTACGATCCCCAGAAGCTCCTGCGCGGCGCCCGCCCAAACTGTCAATCAAAGTAACGTGGGTTCCTCTCCGACCCGGGCTCCCCCGCCCTCCGCCTAGCTTCTGCCAGCTCCCGCTCCCTCCCCGCCGGCTTCGGGCCCGGTGCGGTATAATTACAGCCCATTGATCCGACCCGGGCCGGGAAAGCGGCTCCCTCGGGGAGGCCAAGCCTTTGGCTTCCGACATCTCCAACCTCTGCCTACCGCCCCCCCAGCAGAGCAGCTGGGCCACCAGCCAGGCCTGTCCCCTCCCGCAGGCCAGGGCTCGCGGGTGACCTCAGAGGCTCGGTTCTCTGCCACGGTTGGCGGTGAGCCCCCCGGAAAAATCACACACACGTTTCCTTCCACCCAGGAATACTGGGAACCCTCCCGCTGTGTTCTAGCGCCCCCCACTGCCTCATGTGCCCTTGAGACTCTGGAGGGCCTCTCTCTGTCTCAGTTTACTCACCTGTATAGTGAGATGGTTGGACAAGACTTACTCATGCAACCAGTGTTTTTTGCTGTCCCACGTGTGAGCAGCCAGGACTAGCGTATGCTGGGGACTCAAGGAGGATCCCTAAGTTTGGGTAAATGGGGGGAGACCAAGCAGAACACTCTCAGCTCAGCCCGCTATGGTTAGGGCTGGGGAAGAGGGAGAAACTAAGGTGGGAGTGGGGGTGGGGGCCAAGCCAGGAGTGAGGTCCCTGCTTGGAAAGTTGGGAAGGCTTTCTAGATGTGGGGTGGAGGGGGGTTAAACTAGTTCTGCAGAATGCATAGGAGTTACCTCATTAAAGGAGTGTATTTCTGTTACCCTAACTCAAAGTAGACAGAGAAAAGATGGGGCAACCTTAAGTCCTCCCTTGGGATTAAGGAGCCATGAACTCTGACTCCTGGCCTTGCTGATGGACCTCTGAGCATTACCTGGCTGTGAAATGGGGGGAAGTGGACAGCATGGGCTGTAGGCCCCTCTGCCTACGTACATTGAGGTCTGTAAAGTTGACATAGACATAGGCTCAGAGTCAGGCGGCATTCCAACCTCTCTGGGTAAGAACTGGGCAGCTCATGGGAGAAAAGAAAGGGTGACAAGGAGCCCGGTGTGGACCTCGGCTGGCGGAAATTAGGTTGATTATAGAATCTTAAATAAGTTAAAGCCTATAAAATACTTAACACAATTCATTGTAAGGGTTCAGCAAAGGGTGCCAGTATACCCCGAAGAGCATTCCTCTCCCACCTGACCTCACACCCTACAGCTGGGGTATACACTTTCTCCATTCCTCCCACATCTTTGCTCACCCATTAAAATGTGAATCAGATACCAACCTTTCCTCTTCTCAAGAACCTTCCATAGTTCCCCATTACCCTCAGAATAAAATGCAAACTCTCAACCCCAGTCTACATGATCCCTCCCTCTCTCCCTTTCACTCCCTCCCCGTAGCGCTTGGCACTTGGGCTTCCTCCCTGATCTTCCAAAACATCAGCTTCTGCCTCAGGGCATTTGCATGTGCTGTTGTTGCCTTTGCCTGGATCATGGTTTCTCTTCCTTCCAGTCTTGGATCAAACCACTCCTAGCCTGGTTAGCTTCTCTCATTTCGTTACCTTCAGAAGCCTCGTGACGCTGAACAGTTGCTATGTTATTTGTTCTGGGGTTTATGGTCTGCCCAGGCCCAGCACAATGCCTACCCCACATATTTGTGGGGAGGATAAAGTGGTAAGTCTAGAGAGGGCCAGAGCCTCGCCCAGATCCTCCAACATGTGGGGCAGGGCTTCAGGGCCCCTAGCAACCTGCCCAATGCCAACACAGCCTGCAGGGTTCTGCTGCAATCTGAGGTCACACTATCCAGATGCCCTGGGTTCACATCCCACCTTGACGGCTCTGTCACTGTGATTCTGTAAAATGGGGGTCGTGATAGAAATATCTTCATAACTCCGTGGATGAACTGGCTTTAGCTATGATTTGTGTGAGAGTGTGTGTGTGGGTGGGGGGAGTAGGGCTGGAGCTGGCACCAAAGGTATCTGCTATTCTTAAAGCCCCATGGTCTCTGGGTAATCACTTCTATCCCAGACCCCACACCACCATGCCCCCCCTCAATCCCAAGTCCAGGCCTCACCTCTGTACCCTTTGTCCTGGAATCCTCCTTGTGTGATACATACGTGTAGGTGGGACAGCTTCTGGTTTGTGCTGAGGCCTCTCTGAGCCTCAGTTTTGCTCGTCTGGAAAAGGTGATTTTGGTGCCTGCCACAGTTGTTACTCCTTGGCTGGCTGGTTTATCCACTTACCTTGTCACTTGGCCTCAAAGTTGGGGCTGAGGAGCTACAACAGAATACTCAGTCCTGCCTCCAGGCTTTTGCCTTCCAGGTTCCCTGGCCTGGAACACCCTCCCTCCAGGCAGCCACCTCCTCCAGAGAGGCAGGCTCCTCCTGTCATCCAGTTCTCAGCTCAAATGTCACTTCCTCAGAGGGGCCTCCTATCTCCTGTCATTCTGTCTCCTTCCCCTGCTGGATTTTTCTTCCTAGCACTCCACTGTTCTCTGAAATTATCTTTGCTAGTTTATTTGTTGTCAGTCCCCCCAAGACCCAGTGGGCTCCAGGAGGGTCGAAAGGGGCTATGCCAGGGTGTCCAGGCACTCAACACAGTATCTAGCACACAGCAGGTACCCAATATATTCCGGTTGCCTGGGGGTCTGGCTGGGGGGAGGGACAAAGACTCAGAGACGCCTAGGGACCTGTCCAAGGTCACACAGTCCTGTGTTCTGGGTGGGCGATCGGCAGCTGCCATTCAGGGGCCCTGGGGCCACCCCCTCCTCGTGTCCCAGGCCCGGCCGGCCGGGCAAAGAGCCAGGTCGCTCGCACCCTCTTCCCCTGCAGCAGCCGCTGTGGGGCAACCCCCCATTACCCAAGCTGCCGGGCCCAGTGCGTTACCCAACAACAGGCGGGTTCAGACTCAGCAGGGGACAAGGCGCGCGGGCTCCGCCCCTCCCCGGGTTGGGACCCCGGGGGCCGAGAAGGGAGGGGAACGGGGGGCCAAGCGGGAGGAGGCTGAGGGGGAGGGCGAGGAGGGGAAGAGGGCGGAGGGGTTCGAGGGTCAAGGGCGTGAGAGGGGCGGGTTTCCAGGCCTGGCAGGCGCCCAGCAACCGGGCCCAGGGGGCCTGGGTGGCTGGAGAATCTAGTAGGGGGAAGAAGGGGGGAGAACAGCGAGTTCGGCTGAGAGGCGAGGATGGCAGGGAGGGGGGCACAGAGCAGGGACAGACGCGGAGAGTAGGAGGGACAGATAGAGGGAGGAGAGATCCAGAAAGACCTTGAAAGACTGAGGGAGAAAGATCAGAGAAAGAAGAGAGAGAGATCAGAGACCCCCAGAGGCAGAGTGGTTGGAGAGATAATCAGAGGGGCAGAGAGCCAGGAGAGACCCTCAGAGGGGCGTCCTTGGTGATGAGCAAGGGGCTGGGGTGCATGCAGCTCGTTCCTGTAGCTCCAAATGTCAGTAAATGTCTAAGTACCCCCGCGGGCCTCCTCCTGAGCCCTTGCCTGTCTCTCCTCCCGCCTGGCTCCTCCTTCCTGGGAAGATCTTGCTCACTGCACCTCTGCGTGCACCCCTTCTCGGCTCAAACACAGCTCAAACACCTCCCATGGCTCCCCGAGGCCCCAGCTCCCCCACCTGATGTCCAGGGTCCTGCAGGGCAGGCCCAGACCCACCTATCTCACTGGCTACTCTGCTATTTCCTTTCTCCCTCAGTCTTCCCTGAACACCTACTGTGTAACACAGACAATTCTAAACTAAGCCCTGGGAATTACAGAATGACTAAAAGGGACCAAATCCCTATTGTCACAGAAGAGACTTACATCAGAGTGGGGAAATCAGAGAACAAGGGAATCTTTGTTGACTTAAGTTGTGCAGAGTGATCAATGCTGTGACAATGAAGCAAGCAGGAAAGAGAGGGGGTGGTGATAGCAGAGAGTGAGGTGGCTCTGGACACAGTGTGTTCCAGGCAGAGGGAAAGGCCCTGAGCGGGGCACGGCTTGGTCACACTCAGGCATGGAAAAGAGGCCAGGAATGGTTAGGGTAAAGGCCTCGAGAGGATTAGGGGTCGGCAGCACAGATCTTTCCATCTGAACTGGGTCCAGAAGTTTCTCTTTCTCTTCCACAAAATGGCTAAGATCCTGGACGCCATAACTTGGACCTTCATGCATCAGAAGCCAGAGTCCATGGCTGTGTGCCTTGGGCAAGTCACATTGACTTTCAAGCCTCAGTTTCCTTATCTGTGACATGGTACTTCCTTCACCAGCATTTTCAAGAATTGAGAGACAGTTGAAATCCTTCGCCAAGACTGGTGCGTGACAGGTGTTAGGCAGATCGCAGCTGTTTGTTATCCTGGTGACTTGCTTTCCTGTCCTGACTATTTCTGGTTGCTCTGAGTGGGGCCAAGAGCTCTGCCAGTTGAGCGCAGGAGACCAGCTGTGCCCTGCCTTGTTTTGTGGCTTTGACTACTTCCTGCCGTTCCTCAGGCCTCAGTTTTCCCCTCTGCATAATGGGGAGATTGTGAGATCATTTAGAGGTCCCTGATTTCACCGTCACTGTAACATAGCTCCTTTTCATTTCTCTTCCAAGTCCACGTTCAAGCTGCAAACACCCAGACGACTCACCAAGGAGGAAGGCCACGTAAATATTTCAGGTAGCAGATGTACCTGGCCAGCCTGGACTGTGAATGTTCAATGTGTCACATTCTAGTTATAGCTCATTTTCCAAGGGTGTTTTTCTCCTGGGCTGGGAAATCCAGAAGTCCTCCAGCTCTTGCTGAGCCCTGGAGGCCAAACCCCAGGAGGTGGGCCTTACTCTGGGGTGCTCACTATTCCCAGGAGCATCCCTGGGGGTGCAGAATGGATGTGTGGGGACAGGGGCTGGGTCAGTCTCAGGCCACAGGGGCCTGTGGGATTCTCCAACGTTGATATTAGAACCATTGTATAGACGGAGAAATTGAGGCACCCTTTTTGCATACAGACCCCATGCTGGAAAGACCCTTGGAAAGAGGGAAGGGGCTGGTAGAGGGGAGGCGTCTGAGAAGAGAAGGGGTCTTCGAGAAGGGACTCCCCGAGGAACGAGGTCTGAGAGGGGGTCGAAGTAGTCAGAAAGGGGTGGGTTCACCCCAGTCTCCGCTGCTCCCCTCCCATCAAGTCCGGTGCCCAAAGAGCTGGGAGCATCGCTTTTCCTCCCCCTCCTTCTCCTCCCATTGCCCCCTCCCCGAATTTCTCCACCCCTCCCCCTTGCCTCTTCCCCCTTCCTTCTATTCCTCCAACTCCCTCCCTTCCTTCTCCCCATCCCCCTCCATGTCCCCTCTTCTCTCCTCCCCCTCCTCCCTTTTTCTCCCTACCCCCTCCTCCCTTTCATTCTCTTCTCCTCCCCCTCCTGCCCTCCCTTCTCCCCCTCCCCGCTCTAGCCCTCCTCCTCCATTCTTTCCCCCTCCCCCCTCTCTCTTCTCCTCCCGTCCCTAACCCCCCTCCTCCCTCTATCTCTCCCACCGTCCCCCTCCCCTTCCTCCCGCCTCATTAGGCGCGGCCGCGGCGCGGGGCCCATTAGCGGATCAATTAGCCGAGGTCGCTGGCGGCGCGTCGTTAAGCGCGGGAGGCCACGGCAGGGAGGGGGCTCTGGAAATGGCACCTCCGCCCGCCAGGCTTCCTGGCGGAGAACTCGTACCCCCAGGACTCTCTTGTCACCCTCCCGTGGGCTCCGGGACCCTCTCTAAACCTCCGGGGGACCCAGCCCCGCGGGCAGGATGGGGGCTCCGAGACCCAGAGGGACACCCGAAGTCACAGACCTTGGCTGGGCAGGAACCCACCTTCCTAGGCCAAGACCTCTGTGTGGGGGCTGTCGGATTTGTGACCCCCGCCCCCCCCCACAGCACCCTTCATCAGCCAGCAACATCAGTAATAATAACAATATCAGCTGACAGCTAGTGAGCCCTTGTAGGCTTTCTGCTAATTCTCAGAACAGTTTCCCAGAAACTGAGATCAGACAGGTGACTTCATGCCTCAAATCACCACTTAGGGCAGGAGCCGGGTACAAACCCACGTCTGCCCTCGATAAATTTGCTAACACATACTGAGTTGCTTCTGCATGCAAATTTCAAAATAAATAACAAATGCAATTGACATCCCCATCCCTTCTCTGCCTTGTTCTCTATCAACAAGCCTGCTGATACATTTTATATTTTCCTTATTTGTTTACCCCACCCATGAGGGCAAGGATTTGTGTCAGTTTTGTTCCCTGCTGTGTCCCTGGGGCTCAGAGTTGGGTCTCAATAAATGAATGAATGGATGTGCCAGCCTCTGTTCTAAGCACTTCCCAAGGCCCAGTGTGTGTCAGTCCCTTTGGTGGAGGGACAGGGGAAGCCTTCGGAAAAGGAAAAGTGACTTCTGGGAGTCTTGGAGGATTAGAAGCAGAGGAGGGGGTAAAAAGACAACTGCTAAGGCCTCTAGGCAAGGAAGGGCAAGAAATTTCAAGCTGGCTGCAGCCTGCTGAGGAGGAATGATTGGAGGGTCTGCAGGGTCTGGTGGGCCCAGGTGAAGGACTTAGAATGTATTTCCAGGGCTATGGAGGCCAAAGAGAATCTATTTTTTAAATATATTTTTTAATTGTTAAATATAAGACACAAAAGAGCACACAGATTGTTAAGTGAACAATTTGATGAATTATCACAAAGTGAACATACGCAGGTAATCAGCCCCCAAGAAATGAAACATGACCATCTCCATTAGAAGCCTCCTTCACCCCCTCCCCCAAGGGTAACCCAACATGTCTGACATTCTAGGTCACTTGGGCCTGGTTTTGTTGTTTATATGGATGGAATCACACCATATTTACCTTTTTGTACCCAGCTTTTTTGGTTCAGTGTTAGGTGTGGGACATGCATGGTGTTGTTAACAGTGGCTCCTTTTTCATAGCCCTGTAGTGTCCCACAACACAGGTCACAACTTATCTGCTGTTACTGGACAGCTGGTAGTTTCTTTTGGGGCAATGATGACAAACTATGTCTCTGAACACTCTTGTCTTTTGGGCAGACTCAAGTGGCATGTCTGCTGGGGGATGGATCCAGAAGGGGAATTGCAGGGAGTTGCTTGGTGCCAAACAGCCTTCTGAAGATGTAACAATTTACAATCCCCAGTGGGGTAGGTGAATTTGAGTTTTCAATACAAGGATAAATATTAAGCAGGGAGTGAACCCATCACACTGGCGTTTTTTAGAGGTGCTTTGGCTGCAGTGGGGGAGGGGTGGGACCCAGCAGGAGGCTGGTATGACTAACAGGTCTTCAGCCTCCTTTCCTTAGGGACATGGGACATTTTCCCTAAGGCCAGCTGGCCATCACCAACCTTCCCTCCCTCCCTTCTCTGTGCCCTTGGATGTCCGCTCCCTCCGCCATGGGAACTCATTGAATTGGGAGGCAGGTGAGAATTTCATGCACTTCAAGTTCCCTGGGTGCTCCAGTTCCCCGAGGGTGAGATTTGTGTGTCATGCAGCCCTTGCAAAGATCTTAGTCAGGATGGGTGCCTACCCACCCCACCCCATCTCCTGGGTGTCCAGCCTGAGGTCCTCTTAGCCTACATGCCAGGTACACTGGGGAAATCTTTCCTTGTGGCTACCCTCAGGGTGGCCCAGCTTGGGTGTGGTGGGGAAGGGGGCCTTCAACATCTTCCTTGGAGGGTCAAGGTTCAACTGGGGGTCTGCATTCTCTGATCTGGAAAAAGGGTCCATGGGCACGCACAGTGAGGGTAGATTCTGCAGCCTCAATGTCTTCTGTTTCTAAGGGAAAGGAATGTCTCTTAGGGGCCCTCTGGCCTGGGGCTCAGAAACCAGCTCTGCTAAACCTCCAGCACCTAGGCCATGCTGTGTGACCTAGAGCCTCCAGCTGACCCTCTCTGGACTACACATCAAGTTCAGGAGATAACTTACAAGATGGACTTACCTAGGACTCTCAATATCAGGTCCTGTAAAAGAGGGAGCCCAGATATGAAGTCCCCTCCTCCCCAGAAAGGGGGGCACCATGGGCAACCCGCAACATAGAGGCAGGAACACAGCAGCCAACCTTCTCACGTCTTTATTTGAAAGGCACAGCTAAGCCCACCCTCGATACAGCATTTTCACTTCTCTCTGCAGAGTTCAAACGACTGAACACAACAAAAGCTGACAGTCTAAAAGGCTATATACAGACACAGGTGTGGGTGTTGCTTTTTTTTTTAAACATTTTTCATTTTTTTTAATATCCCTTCTTAAAAGACAAGCTAGTATACTGGAAAAAGGAAAAAAATAAAATAAAAACCAAGACAACTCGAGTACCCTCATCTTTATTCGGGAAAGGGAGAAGGGAAATCTTGGGTCGCCCACCCCCACCCTGCTCACCCCGGCTAAGCTCATGTCCCTCGGTAGGCGAGGAGAGGACCAGGGGGGCATGGGCGTCTGGAACTAGTGGAGGAAGTTAGTGTGGGCAGGAGGTGGAGGGGGAGACAGAGGTGCCCAGGGCAGGAAGGGGCAGCTAGCATTGTGTTTGCATGCAGTGCCAGGGTGGGAGGCTGGGGTGTGCCCTGAGGGGCCCGGCGGGCGACTGTCAGTTACACGTGTGCGAAATGGGGAAGTACAGGGGGTGTTGGACTTTTCGAGGTTTTGCTCTCTTCTAACCTGGCCTCCCATTTGCGCCTCCAGGACTCAGCTTGCCTTATCTGTGTTATGAGCAGGTATTTACCCATTCAGGCTATAGGGGAGAGGAGGAGGGAGACCGGGAGCTGGGATAAAGCTATGGGGTGGCACACAGGCAGGGCTAAGGCCCCAGCAGGCGCTACCATAAATAATACCGGAGTTGAGCCAATCCCGAGCTATACTGTCTTACGGTGAACATTCCTCTCTGTGCATGTCTCCCTTTGGTCCCCCACCCTCCCCGTCCCGGCCCCCAGCTAATCCGACTTCTCGCCATCATCCTCCTGGTGGGTGTCACCATCATGCCCATTCTTATCTTCCTTGGAGAGGTGGGCCTGGGAGCCTAGTGCCGACAGCGAGAGGAGGCCGGTGCCAGCGCTGACTGCCGGCAGTGAAGGTGGCTGCAGTCCCACGGGCAGTGGGGTCAGGGGCAGGGCCAGAGCCTGCAGCTGGGACAGCTGGTGGGCCTGGAGCTGCTGCTGCAGGGCAGAGGGAGGGGGGTGTCAGCCGCCATGGGCCCACTTGCCGCCTATCTCCCCTCCCATCCACCCCAGACTCAAATCCCAGACTTACTCGGATGATGGAGTTCAGCTCAGGAGCTGTGACCTGCTTAGCCCTCTCAATGGCTCCCAAGACCTGCTGCTGGTGCTGGAAGGAGAGAGGACACGTGGCTTGTGGCAGAGCCCAGAAGAAGCCCTACTCCCATCTGACCTGCTAGCACGACCTCCCAACCCCCATGGCTTCCCACCCCACCAGAAAGCCTCCTTTCTCTCTAGCTGCTTCCTTTCACCAAGCTTCAATCGCTTCATCTGGAAAATGGGGACAAAGAGAGATGCGTAGAAGACCCAAAAGAGTTGGGGCCAGATACTTAGGAAAAGGCCTTTAGATGAGTCAGAGAGAAACCCTGGATCATGACCTAGCCTAGGCCAGGTGCAAACAAAAGTACAGTGAACAACCTGGCCAACTGTACAGGGAAGTCCTGATCCTTCAAGAGCTCACAGACTGTGCTGTGAGATCTGCTAATCCAAGCTCCTGTCCTTCCACAGCTGGGGAAAGCCCAGTGAATTCTGGTAGGGCTGGGGTATGGTGTAGGTGCAGGGTCTAGCTCCCACAGAGTCAGCCCTCCCTCAAAGTCAGTCTCTCCTGCCATCAGATGATAGACTCTGCCATCTCCCTTTTTGCCTTGGCTACTGGGAAGCCCGTCGTGAAAAGCAAGCACAAGTCTACACCTGCAGGGTCCCCAGAACCCTCTTCTCTGGGGCTTTCATGCTGTCCTTCAGGTGTGGTCCCTAGGAACGCACATCACCCAAAGGACCCGGAGATATGGGTAGGGATTAAAGAGGAAATGATGAATTACCAACAGTAAACCTAACAGAGAGCAGGAGCTGGGCCTTACATGGGCTGGCGAGGTGCAGGTGTGGGGTGTGTGTGGAGTGGGCCTCACACCAAGAGTCTGAGAACCCGAAAGAGCAGACGAGGAAGAGCTGGGCGTCTGGTTGCCCTGAACGTGTGCATGTGCCCATGTGTGCCTGTGTCAAGTGTCTCTTCTGCGAAGCTGTCGGCGGTGTTGTGTGTGTCGGCGTCCACAGTGTATCTGTGCGCCTCTACATGTTTGCACAAATGTGTATCTGTGTGTACGTGTGTGTGCCACGTGCATGTGTTACATTTATGTTTATCTGTGTACAGAGTGCCCTCCCCACATACGCCCTTGTTTCTGGCCCGAAGCAGCCCACAGGTGAATGCCCAGGAGGGTGAAAGGTGAAAGCAAAACAGGGAAAACAAAATCTTGGTGCAGCCTTTGGTGTAGCTGACATTTTTAAGATGATATGACTCACTCAGGCAGGAATTCCACAGCAGGGTGAGGCCCTTTCCTCCACTGCCCTGAACCTCTGGGGGTTCTCCAGTCTGGGGACTCTTCTGCACACACTGGCTAGTAGCTGGGAGGTCCACAGAGGGGAGGCGTGTGCACTGGGGAACCCAGCACGCTGCAGCCCCAGATAGCTGAAGTGGGGAGGACCGGGGGCAAGTTCATGGTCTATTTACCCCCTCCTACCCACAGCCTTCTGCAGGATGGGGTCGGGGACACCACTCACCTCTTGGGAAAGGTAGGGGAGGACCTGGGCACAGATCCCATTCAGCCTCTTGACGATTTCAGCCTAGAACACACACAGACGCTTCAGTCCCCCTAGGCGGAGGGGACAGGTGCAGCCCAGCCCAGGAGACCTGGGGTTCTATCTAAGACGGGTTCTATCTACCAGCTCATTCCAGGGTGGGACCGACACAGGGGCCAACGGGCAGCCAATCAGTGGCAAAGGCAGGATCTGAGGTGGGTGTTCAGGCCTGCAGCTAATAGTGCAGACACAGGCCCAAATCCAGACTGGGCCACTCGGGGTCTGGGTGGCCCTGGGAAGAGACACCCAGAGAGCATCTGGTCACTAGTGAGCACTCCATGGGAGGGAGAGAGGATGGGGGCAGTAGCATCATTATTCTGTGACATCCCTGATAGTGGCCTCCTGAGGGTCACACCATGTGTGGGCATATCACCCTCCCCACGTCACCCTCCCCCACTGACACAAAGGGGAGATGACAGGGTGGGGGTGGCAGGTCCCAGGAAAGGCCTCTGCCCCTTTCCCTCAGGCAGAACAACCTCCCAAGGACACCTGAGAAAAAAGGGGGGACTTGGGAGGGAACAGGATCACAGGGCAGCCTTACTGTTTAGCCAAGGGGCAGGCTCCTACCTGCCTGGGGTGCCCAGGGGAGGGGAAGGGGGCGTACCTGCTTGTGCATTTCAATGTTCAAGCCGTAAGACATCTCGTAGTACTGTAGTGGGGGACACAGAAGAAAGAATTGGGGGCGGGCAAAGGATGGGGGGGGTCAAGAGACAAAGAGGTGGGGGCAACAGAGAGAGACAAAGAGGAGGAGCAGAGAAGGGGAAAAGAGAGACACAGAGCAGGGAGTGATGAAAAAGGACAGATGGGAGAGAGACAGGAGGGGGAAAGACACCCCCAGCAGGAACAGGGGCCCAGGTGCCTGGACGGGCTGCTGGGAGCTGGGGGAGCTCTAGGGCCCCAGCCCCACTCCTGGGCTTCTGGAATAATTATGGAGCTCTACTGCTCCCCTCAACACACATTCCAGGGCTCCTAATCTTTTATCTTTATGTGTCTTGTCTGCGGGTGGCCCCAGACTCCAGGGAAGTTTGCCTTCCTGGGTATAAATAATGGAAGATAAACAAAGCCTGCTGAGTTTGGCTTTGGGGCCAGCAGCTGCCCCCCCTCCCGCGCCCCAGGTCTGACCCTGCCCCCTCCCGTGCTCTATACCCTCCCATGGCTCCCCATCACCCCTCCCAAAGCTAAGTGGTTCCCAGGCCTTTGCTTGGTCCCCCTACCCTGACTAACAAGCTCCTACTTATTCTTCAAGACCCCAGCTGCAATGCCCCATGCTCCATGGAGCCTTCCTCAGGCAGTGGCTCCCCTCTGAAGTCCCCCAGTCCCTGTAGGGTCCCTCTCTGCCTCAGCCCCCTCCCTCTGGGGCTGGGAGCGTCAGCGTCTGGCTCTGTCACCCCTACAGCCTGAAAGAGCTGGATTAGGGGCTGGGCCAAGGTAAGGATTTTTGATGTACAAAACCGAGCAAGTGATTCTGGCAGTGTGGATGGGCAGGGTCTCAAATGTCAGGCCAAATAATGCCTTGTCACCACTCTCCCTCCCACCAACTTCAAAGGGTGTCAGCTTCCTGCTGCTCCCCCCACCCCAAGAGTCTTCTTCCCAAACTTGGGCTAGGAGGGGTTAAGCACTGGGATGCCAGGGAGGGATCCTGCTGCCCCCCCACGTCAGTTCCTGGCTTCCACAGTCGCTGCCTCCTCTGCTGGCTGCCAAGGACAGCCAGGGGACCTGGCAGGCCCAGGCTGCAACCCGGTGGTTTGGCACCTCTGCCACCGCCTGGGCAGGCAGCCAGGCCAGCAAGGCAGACCCTGCATCCTCACACTTGCCAAAGGAGGTGGCTGGGGTTTGGTGGGACCCGGGTCGGCTCACCATCACGTAATGACGCTGCATCTCTGACTTCTCACTGGCCAGCTTGTCACATTCGAGCTTCAGGCTGAAGAACAACAAGGGGAGAAGGGGCAGGGACTGGGCTGAGCCCCAAACTTTGATGGGAAAATAAGACCTCCTCTGTGAAGATGAGGTTGGGGGAGCCTCGGGTTCCCTAACTAAAATGGGGATTATGAAACCAGCCTTGCAGATCTAGTAGGTGGAGAAAATGATGATAATAATAAAAGTAAGTCACAGCAAATGCCCTGACTCTGGGTCAGCAAGGGATTCAAAGAACCTTTTATCCATCCTGAAACCCGATGAAGTCAGTCTGTTAGCATCATTCATTTTACAGATGATGCAATGGACGCCCAGAGAGGTTAAATAAATGGCTCAAGGTCACACAGCCAAGAAGCTGGCTTCACAATCATACTGTCAAACCGCTGGGAAAAACTCTCCAAGGGGGAAGGACAAATAGAAGCTGCAAAGGGGCCCAGGAGACGGCTGGTGGAACTAGGTGGTCCGGCTCTGGTTGGACTCACCGAGGAATCTCCAAAGGGGCCCAGCCCCTCTTGTGAGCTTTTATTTCACTAGGGGATAAAAGTTCCACTGTTGGGTGATAGATGACCCCCTAGCCTCTCGGACTCCCCCAGCAAGGAAGAGTTGCGGGCATTTTTCTAAGACCTCTGTGAGGGGTCAGGTAGAGAGAGCTGACAGCACAGACTCAAGAGACACAGACTGGGTTCAAAGTTCAGCCCTGCTACTTTGATGCTGTGTGACTCTGAGCAAACCCTTCTACCCCTCTTGGCCTCAGTCTCTGTGCCTGTTAAGTACCAACCTCCCGGGGTCGGGTGATGAGGATGAAATGAATTGAGACCAGAAATCCTCTCTGAATAATGCCTGGCATATAGTAAGCACCCAATAAATTCTTGTTGCGCTCATGGTCACCCCGGAACCTGGTGTTTCACTCGGCCAGACTGACCATAACTACACCCCAATTCACAGGTGAGTCACAGCTGGGGTTGATGTGGCCCCCTTGAGGTTTTTTTCTCTAATTTTTAAAAAATATGCATTTGTTGCCGCCATTA
Source organism: Rhinolophus hipposideros (assembly GCF_964194185.1). Lineage (NCBI taxonomy): Eukaryota > Metazoa > Chordata > Mammalia > Chiroptera > Rhinolophidae > Rhinolophus > Rhinolophus hipposideros. Next base: position 59,146,647 of record NC_138062.1, on the reverse strand, counting down.
GAAAGAACAGACAAGCAATTTCATCCCAAACTCTGGCTTTCTGGCCTTTTTTGAGGGCCTGGCAGATCCTGTGTGCCAACATGGTAGGACTCTTCATTGTATAGTAGGAAGCCCAGGCACAATGGATGGAGACCCCAAAGCTCGGGGGGGGGGGGGGTGCGGGGGCTGGCCTACCCGAACACACAGCACTAGAACAACACTCTGACCAATGATCGCAGGGATTGGCAGCCCCAGTGCTCACTGTGAAGTGAGCATGGGCCAGGCAGGAAGGGGAGGACCCACTGCAGGGGCTCAGAAAGGCCAGATCTGCCAGGCAAAGCCCCTAACCCTCCACATCACAGGACCAGAACAAAGTTCCTGGGCCTGCCCTTCCACCATCAGTGTCTCTGTCTCATCTTTGAAATGGGCACAATAATAAGACAGCAAGGAAGATTAAACCAAAAAATGTTCAGTATTTAACACTTGGGGAGCATGGGAAGTACCCCAAGAGGTTGGATGTTAAAAAAAAAAAAGAATATATACCCCTACTCCCATTTTCTTCTTGGAGAAAACCCAAGATCTTTTTACATGGGTAAACTGAGGTTCACAGGCAGCCCAAGACCTCCCTGAAATTGGTGGCCAGGGACCCCTACTAATCCCCAGGCAAACCCCTCTCCAAAGCAGAGCCTTTGAGAATTTGCATTCTTCAACTCAGAAATTGGGTGCAAATCTCAAGTCTGCTGCCACTTCCTTGCTGTGCACCCCCTAGGAATCCCTAAGCTCTCTGGGCTTAGTTTCTCCAAGGATAAGACGTAGGTAGTAACAGTTTGTTCCCCTTAGATCAGGGCACATGGCAAGCCCTTTGGAAAGGTTCAATTCTGCAACACCCATCCTTGAGATAGTTGGACCAGGAACCCTTTCCCCAGAACTGGGCAGAGAGAGAGAACGGGAATTTTTTTCGATTATTTTTTTTTTTGGTAGGTATGGGGGTCTATCTCCCAACTCCAGTTGTTAGGAGGTTTTTAATCCTGTGGGGCTTGGGGTGGGGGTGGGAAGCGGCCCTCTGAAGCCATACAGCTGAGTCTTTAGGCAAATCATTTAATTTTGTGCCTCCATTTTCTCCTCTGTGAAATTGGCTGTGTGGAAGACTACACGATTTTAATACCGATAAAGTGCTCAGGCCAGTGCCTGCCATACAATTTGTATTACAAAATTAAATATATTTTTTCAAGTACTTGTATACATAGCAGGGGCCGCCACCTCCACTCTTCCAGCCAACTGCGCAGGGGGCTCCACCTTCCACGGGGTAGAGACCCCTGACCCGAGCTCACCTGTGGTACTGAGCCTGCAGCAGCTGAAACTCGTCTTTGATGCGGTCGCAGGAGTCCGAGGTGGTGAATTTCAGTTGCTGGGGTAGGTGCGAAGAGCCCTGCGAGGAGGGGGCGTCCCGGGTCAGGGCTGGGCCGCCGGGTCGGCCGTTCACTTCCCTCTTGGGCGCCCGGAGGCAGCGGCCAGGTCAGCGGCAGGGCCCCCCCACACCGCCCCATTTCCCGGGCCCCTGTTTACAGCCCCTGGCGCGGCCCCCGCCCTCGCTTCCTGCCCCCGCCTCTCCCGGGGAAGCGGAGGGGGTGGGTGCGCCCGGAGCTGCTCCGTCCCTCGCCACCCCCAGGCTGTGGGGGTGCGTTTCAAGGCCCGCCCTTGGTGGGGGGCAGGGTGCGCCCTCTACCGCCGCTCCAAAGCTCCGGGGGGTGCACATCCGAGCGCCCCAAGTGCCTCGGGGAGGGGACAACGTGTCCTAGAGAGTCCCCCTCCCCAACTGGGGGGTAGAGAGATTTCTCTGCAAAGTCCTTTAAGAGAGGGCCCTCTCAGCGCCCGAAATTTTCCGTGGGGGTCCCATCCCAGATTCCCAGTACCCTCCCAACAGGCCACTCTCTTCCGGGAGAGATGCGCCTCGGATCTACCCCCACTCCCAGGCCCCGAAAGCAGCCCGGCGTTAGAGGTGCCTGGTGGGGCTCCCGGGGCGCCCCAGGCCCGAGGCCAAGGCTGCCCAGGCCCAGCCTGGCTCGGTGGGGGGCGGGCCGCAGGGCCCAGGGACTGGGGGAGTCCGGGCCGGGAGCTGGAGAGGACCCCGCCTGGAAGCTTGGGGGACTCCGGGCCTGGAAGCTGGAGGGGTACAAGGAGCTACAGTGGGGGGGAAATCTGGGGAGGTGGTGTGGGGGGGGGGAGAGCAGCGCTGGGCCCGGAGCTGGAGGGGACCGGGCCCTGGAGTTGGGGTGAGGTGCCGAGCAAGGAGGGACCTGGGGGGGGCGCACAGCAGGGCTTGGACCTGGGGGGAGGATGACCCGGGAACTGGGGGGCGCAGGGCTCGGACCCGGAGTGGGGGTGCCAGGCGCGGATCTGGGGGGCCGCAGGGCCGAGAGCGGATGGGGGGAAATGGCCCGGCCAGGAGCTGGGGCACGCGCAGGGCCCAGACCTGGAGGGGGGGACGCCGGGCCGCGGTCCCCGCTTACCGAATGCCTGCTTTGTGGAAACATCATGTCAGTCGCCGCGGGGGGCGCGGGCTGCGCCCCGGCTGTGCGCCCAGGCTCGGGCGGCTCGGGGCGCCGGGCGGTCGCGCCTTTGTCCCGGCGCCGATCGGCAGCTCCCGGGGCTGCTGCCGCCGCCTCCCGCGCCCGGCCTCACCCGCTTCCTGCGCCCCCTCCCTGCGCGCCCGGCCCCGGCGCGCCCCGGGCCCCGCTTCCTGCGCGCCCGGCGCCCCTCCCCGCCCCTCCCGCCGCCCGCCTCCCCGCACGCCCGGCCGCCGCTCCTATTGTCTAATGGCGGCAACGCCGGCAGTGGCTGCGGCCTCGGCTGCGCGGAAGCTCCGGCTCCACCTGCTGCCGCTGCCGCTGCAGCCTGGGCCCCGTGCGCGCCGCCGAGGGGGGGGCGCGCGCCCGGGGAGGCCTGCGGATCCCCACCCAGCCCGCCTCCCGCGGGCCGCCGGCGCGGTGACCTTGGGCCCGGCGCGCCCCCGCCCGGGGCTTCAGCCCCCGCCTGGCGCGCCGGGACGCCGCCCCTCCGGGCTGGGTGGCCCTAGCGGCCGCCTGGGCCTCGGTTTCCCTATCTGTCAAAGAAAGGGGCCCGGCGGCCCCCATCTAAACCGCCGGCACTGTCATGGCGCGACCTGGACGCGTGCCAGGGACATGCTCTGTAACCTTGGCTCTCTGGCTGTGCTCTCTGAGCCTTGGTTTCCTCTTCTGCAGAACAGCGGGGGTCACACAGCTGGCCTCCTGAGAGCCATTCCTCCAAAACATATTATTGAGCGCCTACTGTGTGCCAGGCCCTGCTCCAGGATGTGGAGGTGGGGTTGGGATGTACAATGTATCGACCCTGGTGGAGAAGACTTGAGACAGGCAAGAGACAAATACTCAAGCCAAAACTCTGGCGGGTCAGAGGGTAGTAGCAGCTGTGGAGAAAATAGACCGGGGGGAGGGCCAGGAAGGTGCAATTTTAAACAGAGATGGTGTCAGAGAGGGCCTCCTCGCCTGCAAACAGGACCTGAAGGTGACAGAGGGAGCCAACAGAGGTATGGGGTATGGTGGCTTATTCAAGGAGGCAGGAACACCAAATGCAAAGGCCTGGAGGCAGCCCCATTTTTTCCTCGGAGGAGCCTAGGAGGAAATGAGGGCAGGGAGGCAGGGCCAGCAGCTTCCAGCATTCAAACTGGGGCCCGGCTCCCAGAAGGGCCTGTGCTTGGGTTCATGATCTACAGTTGTGGTCTGGAAATTCCTAATTATTTTTGATCAAGAGGGCCTCAAAGTTTCATTTTGCATTGGGACTGCAAATTCTGTAGATGGTGCAGGGCCTTGTGGGCCACAGGGAGGACTTGAGATTTTACCCAGAGGGTGGTGGGAGCCACAGAGGGCTGTAGGCAGCGGAGGGGCTGGACCGGACTCAGATTTTGATAGATTCTCTCTCGCTGCCATGTGGAGTTCAGGCCTCAAGGAAGCTGTTGAAATAATGCACATTAACCCCTGGCAAGTGTTAAATACACAGCCTCTTAATTCTCATATCAACATCAGCTATGCAGCTTGCCCCCTCCAGATGAGTACCTGTTTTGATCCTTAGGTTTTCCCATCTATAAAATGGAAAGTTAGGACCCTGGTCACTTTTCCTGGGCAGATGAGGGGCCAGGATGAAGGTGAGATGAATAAACAAAATTTAAAGACCCCCTTCACCCTAAAAACAAAACAAAATTAAAAATACCCTTCAAGATAATACTTTAAAGCACTATTTTTATAAATAAAAATTGATGCCAAAAAAAGTCACGATGGAAGGAGACTAGACTTCAAGTGGTGAGCACACATAGAGTATACAGGTATCACACATAGAGTTGTACACCTTTAATGTTATTAACCAATGTTACTCCAATAAATTTAATAAAAATGCATAATGAGCAAAATGTCAGCCTTTTAAATAAAGACAGGATCCGACTGAGCTGGAGATGAGTTAACCAAAATGCAGGGCCTTTCCAGTCTTGACGCTGTAAGAGAAAAGGAGCAAACTTCGGAAAGCTCTTCAATATCCCTGTAGAGTTGTGGAATGCGCAGGCCCCACACATCACACGAGAGTCCCCAATTGGGACAGGCTACAGAATTTTCAAGGCTCAGGGCAAAATGAAAATGCATTGCTTCTTGTTCAAAAATGATTAGGAATTTCAATATGGTGGCAACAGAGCGTTAAACCAAGCTCAGGGTCCTTCCTTTGGAGAGCATGGGGTCCGCTATGAGTGCATGAGTCACCTGCCCGTGAAGTTGGCCCTGCCCCCAATATCCCTCCCCCACACACATACCACAGGGACCAGACACCCATTCTCCTGGGAGGCCACCTGCATCTGACTGTCACCTGGGCAGGCACTCGGTGACCAAAAACTCCTGTGTGAACAGACCCCAGAGCTGTACACAGATACCCCCAGCACAGTGGGGTCAGGACTAGGCCACAGTGGCGGACTCAGGGCTTTGCCTTTGAAGGAGAGTAATTGGAAAAAAGTAATTTTCAGGAAAATTACTGAAATTTTGGCATGTGGTAAAGCCCAGAAGTGTGACCCAACCTATGAATAAAGTAAATGAACCCACCTGTATATGTGCTTACTATGCGCCAGCCTCTACCTTAAGCATTTTAACCCTAGGTACTGCCATTATGACATTTAAAGATGGAGAAATCAAGGCACTGGGAGGTTGAGTGACTTGCCCAAAATCACACAGCTGGTAGGTGGCAGTGCTAGGATGTGAACCCAGGTACTTGGGCCCTAGACCAGTATGCATTACTGCCCCTCCGGATGGGGCTTGAGGCGGGTGTGGGGGATACTGGCTGGAGAGGGCTTGGGGGCCAGCATGATACAGGGCCTGCCTTCTGGATGAGGAGACAGGATTTTACCTGGAGGGCACTGGGGAGCCATGGGAGGGTTTAGAGGAGGATTTCTGTCTGCCCTCTTTACATGCTGGCTTGCATCATTCTCTGGGGGGAGGGGCGTCCTGGGCACAGTGGGTTGTTGAACAGCCTCCCTGGCCTCACCCACTCCATGCCAGGGGCACCTCCCACCCAGTCTTGAGAAGCAGAATTGCTGAATGTCCCAGGGGGTGGGGGTGCGGGTGGGGCAAAACTCCCCCCAGCTGAGAAGCCCTGGCTTAGAGCAACAGAGAGAGACTGCCAGGGCCGGGGGATAGAAGGTTTTGCTGGTAGTAGCAATGGGGGAAGGCAAGGCAGGAGGCCCATAGATCAGGGGGATGTCCAACCTGAGCTTCCGGAGAGGGGCAGGCTAGGCTGGGCCCACTGCCCCGGGAGCTTTTGGGGATGGGTGGGTGGAAAGAACAGAACATGGCAGGAAGGGAAAGGCAGGGCGGAACACTGCAACCCCGGAGGGAACAGTCTTCATTATGTCATTAATTTGGGAGGAATTGGGGCTTTCCAAGATCTTACTCTCTGGGTAGCTGCCATTCCACACCCCTCAGCCCCCACTCATCCTCAACTCCTTGGGTCCACATCCTGGTCTTGCCTTTCCCTGGGGTTCTCAGGGCCACATCTGAGGCCAAATTGAGGCGGGGATCTGTCTCATGTCAGCAACCGGCTGAGACCAGCCTCGCAGCCAGCTTACAAATGAGCACTGGGCCCCATGGCCTCCCGGCAGAGCCAGTCGCTGGCTGGCGCGTGATGGATGGGGCTGCGTGGCCATTAATCACAGGCAGGGGAGGAAACAGGTGGCCGCAGTGTGGGCACGGGGACTCCCTCTGATAGGCCTGTCGGAGCCAGGACCTCAGCTGTCCAGCTCTGGGGTCAGCCCCTGGTCTGTTATAATCTGTCTGGGTGAGCTGGGGCTGTGTGATTTTACCACTCTTGGTCTCCCCCAACTCTCAAATGGAGGTATTATTCATTCATTCCCTCAGTAAATATTTATTGCACCTACTGTGTGCCAGGCATGATTCTGAGTGGAGACTGAGAGCTGTGACTAGGGAGGACCAAAATCCCTCCCTTTGCTGAGCTGACAGGCTTTCAAAACTTGACTCAGATCCTGCCCCTTTTCTGCCCACAGCCCTCCAGGGCTCCCACCTCCCTGGGATAAAAGCCCAAGTCCTCCCCACAAGGCGCCCCCTGACTTGCCCCATTCTCTGCCTACCCTTACCTCAGTCGTCTCTCCTCCTCGCTCACTCTGCTTCAGGCACAAGGGCCTCCTCACAGATCCTCCAACAGACCAGGCCTTATCCTGCCCCAGGGCCTTTGCACAAGCTGTGCTCTTTGTCTTGCAATATCTTTCTCTAACTATCACCTCACTTCCTCCAGCTCAGCTGTCACCTCCTCAGAAAGGCGGCCATGGACCTACCTAAAATAGCCCACACCCTTGTCAGTCACCCTTCTCTATTTTTCTTTATAATAATATCTGTCTTTGTATTTCCATTTATGTGCTTATTACCCCCACTGGTGTCAGCTCCACAAGGCAGGGATTTACTCTTTTTCATTCCCTGCACAGCCTTTGTCACACAGTAGGTGCTCAATGAGTCTTGGTTGATATAAAAATCATCTTTGTCAGGATTAGGCTGCCCAGGAAAAGCAGAATGTGGCTGAGTCACTTCGGGCTGCTGTAACCAAACACCACAGACCAGGTGGATTCTAAACAATAAACATTTATTTCCCACAGCTCTGGAGGCTGGGAAGTCCAAGATCAAGGTGTGAGCTGATTCGGTTTCTAGTGAGACCTCTCTTCCTGGCTTGTAGACGGCCGCCTGCTCGCTGTCCTCCGTGGCTTTTCCACAGTGAGTGCCCGTGGAGAGATTTCCCTCTCTTCTTATAAGGACACTGGTGCTATCAGATCAGGGCCCCACCCCTATGACCTCATTTAAGCTTTACCTCCTAAGGTCCCATATCCAGATACAATCACATTGAGGGTTAGGGCTTCGACACAGAGACTGGGGGGACACAATTCAGTTCCTAGCACAACTCTACTGCTATCTGCTCTTTCAGCCGGATGCAGTTTCCTGGGAAATGACTGACTAGTGCTGTCTATTCTGCCCATAGTGTTTTCCCTGGCCACTCAGGAAGGGCCAAGGAGGACAGGCTCTTGGCTCCACTTGGCATACGCATAGCTGGGGAGGAAGGCATTTATCTGATTGCCACTCTAATGCGGTTCCCAACCAGGGATAATTCTGCCCCAGGGGACATTTGGCAACACCTGGGGACATCTGTGGTTGTCACACTGAGGCAATGCTCCTGAGGAATTAGGTGGGTGGGGCCAGGTATGCAGCTCAACACCCCCCAGTGCCCAGGATAGATGTCCACAGAGAGTGACCCGGCCCCAATACCAGTAGTGGGAAGAAGGGACCGTGATGCAATGAACCTGACCTTGGCTAGGGGCCGGGAGGCTCGGTCTGGAGGGCTTCCCCTGAAATGAGCAATGTCGGGGTTGCCTAGGTGACACCCGATCCAGCTGGAGAAAACTACACACGCAAAAGCCCAGAAGAGGGGACAAAGCTGCCAAGATGGGGGAGCATGGAGGGGAGTGGGCAAGGAGGGGAGGGGCGGAGACGGGAAAGGTGAGGTGGGTGATCAGCAGGCCTTGCTTGGACGCTGCGTTCATTCGGAGGGTGTGGGGAGCCACGGAAGGTTTGTGAGGGTCAAAAGAGGGCCACACGGTCTGATTTGGCTTTCAAAACCTCCCTCTGACTGCAGGAGGCAGGGCAGTGTTATGATTTTTAAGGGTACTTTTCTCTCTGAACTATATTAAGATATTTTACGATGGTGTTGGAATCCAAGCAGATATCATCCAGACTGGATGTATGATGATATATTTGTGATTATTATATTCACTGTTTTCTTCCAGTTTAAAGGAAATTAAAACATGTTCATGAGCCCCCCAAAATATGGTGGGCCTTGGACACTGTGCCCAGTGGATACATTGGCCCTGGTAGGAACAAGCTCAAGAGAGCAGAGAGGATGTGGAAATGGGGTGGGGGCTGGCCCAGGGTGGGGGCTAGGCGGGGAGGGAAAGGCCAGATTCCAGCGAGATTCAGCATTGATGGGGATGGCAAGGGGGAGCGGTGGCAAGGGAGCTGGCCAGGAGGGGGTGTGAGAAGCTGGGTTTGAGACCCCTGTGAAACACCCACAAAAATGTCAAGGAGGGGAAAAGGAGATACAGTGGATGACGCTGAAATGAACGTGTGCATCAAAGGACACCATCCATGAGAATGAAATGACAGCTCCCAGAATGGGAGAAAATAGTTGCTCCTGCACAACAACAGCAGCAAAACAAACCACCCAATTCAAGAATGGGCAAAGGACTTGAACAGACAGTTCTCCACAGATGCCATACGTGTGGCCAAGAAGCACAGGAAAAGATGCCCAACATCACTAATTATGAGGGAAATGCAAATCTAAGCCACAATGAGATACCGCTTCACACCCATGAGGATGGTTATTATCAAAACATGGAAAATAGCAAGTACTGGTGAGGACGTGGGGAAGTTAAAACCCTTGTACACGGCTAGTGGGAGTGGAAAAGGGGGCAGCGCCGTGGGAAACAGGATGGCAGTTCCTCAAAAAGTTGTACATAGAGTTTCCATCTGGCCCAGCAATTTCACTCCTAGGTATCCACCACAGAGAATGAAAAGCAGGGACTCCAACAGATATTTGTACACCAATGTAGGTAGCAGTGTTATTCACAACAGCCCAAAGTGGAAACAAGTGTCCATCAATGAATGATGGGGAAACACAATTCACCATCTTAACCAGTTTTAAGTGCACAGCTCAGTGGCATTAAGCACATTCACACCGTCGTGTGACCGTCCCCACCATGCATCTCCAGAACTTTCTCAGCTCCCCAAACTGACACTCTGTCCCCATTAAACACTCGCTGCCCTCCCCTCCCCCAGCCCCTGGCCCCACCATCTACTCTCTGTCTCTGTGAATCTGACTCCTCGGGGACCTCCTGTGAGTGGGATCACACAGTGTTTGTCCTTGTGTGACTGGCTTCTTTCTTTTTCTTTTTTTTTTTTTTTTGACTTTTTTTTACCCACTTTTTAAAATTTATTGGGGTGACAATTGTTAATGAAATTACATAATTTCAGGTGTACAATTCTGTATTACATCATCTATAAATCCCATTGTGTGTTCACCACCCAGAGTCAGTTCTCCTTCCGTCACCATATATTTGATCCCCCTGTGGCTGGCTTATTTCATACATTCAGCACTCCAAAAAGAAACCCCATCCTATTAACAGTCATTAACAGTTACTTCCCATCCCTCTTCTCCAGCCCAACACCCACAAATTCACTTCCTGTCTCTGTGGACTTGCTATTGTGGACATTTCATATAAATGGAATGACACATTGTGTGGCCTTGTGTGTCTGGCTTCTCTCATTGAGTACCCTGTGTTCAAGGTCCATCCACGTTGTGGAGCGTGTCAGCGCCTCCCTCCTTTTCATATTCCAACACACACACACACACACACACACACACACACACACATCATTTTACTTATCCATTCATCAGCTGATGGACATTTGGGTTCTTCTCGCCTTTGCCTATTATAAATAAAGCTGCTATGAATATTCATGTATACGTTTTCATGTGAACATAGGATTTCATTTCTCTTGGGTGGATACCTAGGGATGGAATTGCTGGGTCAGATGAAAACTCTCTGTTTACCTTTTTGAGAAACTGCCAGACGCTTTCCTGCAGCGGCTGCATGTTTTTCTATTCCCATCAGTAATGCCTGAGGGTTCTGAATTCTTCATGTCCTCACCAGCACTAGTTATTAGCCCCCTTAAATTTTGAACCCCAAGTAAGCACCTCACTTGTCTCTCTCTCTAGTCCAGCCTTGCAGTGGAGAAAGCAGCTGCTTTGTTCCCACAGCCGTCGCATGTTCTGTCCACAACTCATAAAATCCGGGACACATAAATGAACAAACAGCAATAATGATGATGCTGATGGGATCTCCTATGAGCTTTTCTAAGTCTTTTTTATGTATTCATTCATTCATTCATAACCCATTTTGCAAATGGGCACAATAGAGGCTCAGGGACAGTGTGGCCTGGCTGGGGACCCCCAGCCTGGAAGGGGCTGCGAACCCGTCTCTAAACCTTGACCCCACCACCTAGGGCTGTGCTTGACAATGAATGTGTTTTGTCTTTCTGCTTCTTCTTCTCCTGGGAGCTTCCAGCTGTGCACTTGGGACCCCTGCTGGGAGCTGCTGTTGGGGTATTTAAAGGCCTTTAAAAGGTATTCCCAGCATTTCCCTGGAGCTGTGTGCTAATTAGGCATGGTGATTTGGAGGCCACCTCCAGCAGGCTGTCTCTGGGTCACCTAGGGACATTTGGGGACTGTGGGGAACAGGGAGGCACGGCTGCCCACCTGGCCTGCCTTCCAGAAGCTCTTGCTGCCTCTCCTGAGACACCCAACAGCCAGGTGCCTGCAGCAGCTTTGCAACTGGTAGGCTATTTGGCTCTGTACAAGTGTCTGGACCTCTCTGAACCTCTGCTGTCTGGGATTAGTGCCCTTATAAGAACAGGAAGAGACCAGAGCTCTCTCTCCACTCTGTGAGGACACAGCTAAAAGGCAGCCATTTGCAGGCCAGGAAGAGGGCCATCACCAGGCACTGACCCTGCTGGCACCTTGGTCTTGTACTTCTAGTCTCCAGAACTGCAAGAAATAAATTTCTGTTGTTTAAGCCACGCAGTCTGTGGTATTTTGTGATGGCAGCCTGAGCAGACTAAGACAAGGAGTTATGTAATTTAATCTTCAAAATAGCTCCAGGAGGAAGTTGCTATAGCTAAGGAGCCCCAGAGGCTCAGAGAGGGCAAGACACCCCCCTAAGATCACACAGCCAGGATTGACAGATGTAAGATTCAGACTCGAGTCTGGCTAGTTCTTAGTCCCACACGTTATCTCCCCAACCTTCCCCAGCCTGCAGCCCTCCCTGCAAACCACTCTAAGGAAGCAGTTTAGGCTCATGGTTAATAGACAGATATAGGTTTGAATCCTTACTCTACTCACTTAGTGACTGCGATCAAGGTGCGGCCTCTGTCTGAGCCTCAGTTTCCTTGCCTGCAAAATGGGGGTACTAACAGTTCCAGAAAATTGTGAAGATGGAATAAAATCAAACATGAGGGTCCTTTAGCTGGGAGTTAGCATAGAGTAAGAACACTTAGGCAACTGTCCGCTCTGACCCTCCGTTTCTTCTTCTATAAAATGGGTGTAAAGTCAGTATATACCTGTATGAAGTGCTTGAGTCAAAGACTTTAGTGGATGGGAGTCAAGTGCTCAGAACAAGATCTGATGCCAGTAAGCACTTGATATATACTAATTTTAAAAAGTGGTCATAAAAAGAAACACGTCCACCAACCCAGAGGCACACACACTAGGACTCCTGCTGCCCAAGGACGAGTGGCTGCTTTTCTCTAAAAACGTCCAGCCCGGTCACCACAGGGCACATAGGGCTATTTGCATTTAAATGTAAGTTAATTGAAAGGAAATGAAAATTTGAGCTCTTCAGTTGCCCTGACACTCACATCTCAAGGGCTCAGTGGCCGCAGTCTGCTGGCATGTCGGACAGCCCCGAGCTAGACTAGTGCCATCTTGGCAGAAAGTGCTTGTGGGCAGCGCTGGCGGAGACCCTTCCCTTCACGCTTTGCAGGCGGCACGATCTTCCCCGGCCGGTGGGCGCGGTTCCACGACCGTCCACATGGGGGCAGCATGTCCCAGGATCCAGCGCCCGGGCAGAGGCTGAGCTAAGGGAACCGCATCGCTCAGCTTGCACATCCTTGGGAAGCACCCACCGTGGCCAAGCTCTGTGCTGGGCACTGCGTAGAGCCCCAGACAGTCTAGCCCAGGATGCCCCCTCTGCACCTGGACTTTGGGGTCAGGGCACTCTCTGTGGAGTGGGGGAGGGGTGTCCTGGGCACTGTGGGGGCTTGAGCATCATCCCTAGGCCCCTTCCACTCGAAGCCAGGCGCGTCCCCAGTCCTGACAACCAGAAATGTCACCAACGTTACTGACAGTCTGTTGGTAGGGCATAATCACACTCAGGGGTGAATCACTGTTGACAACTGCCCTACTGGAATATAAACGATAATAATCATTATTACTATTATAACAAAAAACACGCAAGGACTCTTTGCTGTGTACTAGGCCTTGTTTTAAGCACTTTGCTTAAATTAAACCCTCTGAGGTAGGTAACTGTTATATGGTATCTCTGTTTTACAAAAGAGAAAATGGAGAAAGGTTGAATCACTCTCAAGGTCACAGCTCAAGGTTATGGAGCTGAGATTTGAACCCAGAAATTGTGGGTGCAGAGTCTGAGTTGTTATTGACCAGCTCACTTCTTGCCATTCCCACAAAGCCTCTACCCTGGTCCAGCCCGGGTCATCTGCCTGGACCAGCGGTCTCCAATGCCTTGGTCCCCCAGCTCCCACCCTGCCCCTCCCACCATAGCCTGTCCTCCCGGAAGAAGCCACCAGAAGGCGCCTGTGAGCATGTGAGTCAGGTGCCGCCCCTGTCCACCGCCCTCCAGGGCTCCCAACTCCCTTGGGTTTTGTAAAAGCCTCAGACCTCTAGGTGGTCCACAGGCCCTGTATGACCTGCCCCTGCCCCCTCCCTGCCCTCACCTTCTCCCTATCTCCCTCTTAATCACTCTGCTCCAGCCACACGAGCCTGCTTATTTCTCCAACATGCCAAGACCTTTGCATGGACTGTGCCCTCTGTCTGGATTGCTCTTCTTGTAGATATACCAAAGTCTTGCTCACTTCCTCAGAGAGTCCCTCCTTAATCCCTGTATCTAAAATTCCACCTCCTTCCCAAGCCCCCACTCTGCTTTATTTTCTTCTCTTTAGCATTACTCCTATCTAATACCCTATATGTCTTCTTTAGAGTATTTGTTTATCTGTCTGCCAAACTTAGAATGCCAGCTCTATGAAAGCAGGAATTTTTTTTTCCTTTATTGGGGAACAGTGTGTAATTCCAGGACTTTTTCCATGTCAAGTTGTTGTCCTTTCAATCTTAGTTGTGAAGGTCCAGTTGCCATTGTTAGTTGCAGGGGGCACAGTTCACCATCCCTTGCATGAGTCCAGGAGTCAAACCAGCAACCTTGTGGTTGAGAGCCCATGCTCCAAGCAACTGAGCCATCTGGCCACCCAGGAGCTGAGCGGCAGCTCATTGACTTCGTTCTAGTTGCGGAGGGCGCAGCTCACTGGCCCATGCAGCCCCATCGCCCAGAGCTTGCGCTCTAACCAACTGAGCCACCCATCTGCCCCATGAAAGCAGGAATTTTTGTCTGATTTCTCATTGTTGTGTCCCCAGCACCTAGAACCATGTCTGACACACAGTAGGTGCTCAATAAATGTTTGTTGAATAAAAAACTGTTGTGTCCATTGGGCCACTATAATGATAATTCTGAACATTTATTGAATGTCTTCTGTGTGCCAGGCTATGTAGGAATTCTTTGTTTCTCTTCATCATTGGCGTGTTTTCTTTGTCATAGTTCATATATCATAATTTCACCATTTTAAAGTGTATAACTCAGTGGTTTCTAGTATATTTACTATGTTGTGCTGCCATCACCACTAATTCCAGTATTTTCCATCACCCCAAAATGAAACCCTGTCCCTATTAGCAGTCACTCCCCATACCCTTCCCCAGCCCCTGACAACCGCTAACCCACTTCCTGTCTTTGTGGATTTGTCTGTTTGGACATTTCACGTAAATGGAATCACACACTGTGTGGCCTGTGTGTCCGGCTTCTCTCACGAGCACCGTGTGTTCACGTCCATCCACGTCGTGGCGAGTGTCAGCGCCTCCCTCCTTTTCGCGGCTGAGTAGTATTCTGGTACATGGATGGGCCACGTTGTGTTTATTCATCCAGACATGGATGGACACTTTAGTTGTGCCCACTGTTTGGCTCTGAGGGATAATTTTGCTCTGAACATTCCTGTGCAGGTTTTCGTTTGAACACCTGAACCTCCATGCCCTCACCGACACTTGTTATTGTCTGTCTTAGTTAGTCTGGCCACCCTGGTGGGTGTGAAATGGCACCTCACTGTGGATCTGATTTGCATTTCCCTAATGACTAATAATATTGGTCATTTTTTAAAAAAGTCACACAAACCAACATTTATTGGGTATCTACTACGTGCAGAGCATCTTTTCATGTGCTCATTGTACGTGGAAATTTTTATCATCACCCCATTTTAACAGATGAAGAAACAGGAGCTCAGAGAGGGACAGCCACTTCCTGAAAGTCACACAGACTTGGGGGCAAGTGTATGTGTGATAAGAACCAGACAGCCTGACTTTTACCTACTAGCCACTCAAAATGGCACTACCTTGAGCATCTGGGTGCAAATCTTTGTATGGATGTGTGTTTTCATTTCTATTGGATAAATATCTAAGAATGAAATGGCCAGATCTGATAGTAGGTGTTTATTTAACCTTTTAAGAACCTGCCATATGGTTTCCCACAGTGGCTGAACTGTTTTGCATTCCCACCAGCTGGGCATGAGGGTTCCTGTTGCCCCCTATTCTTGTCAGCACTTAGTATGGTCAGACTTTCTCATGTTAGCCATTCTGGTCTAACCGTATCTCACTGGGCTTTCAGTTTGCATTTTCCCAAGTGCTTCTTGGCCATCTATATGTCCTGTTTTGGTAAAGAGTAAAAGCTTATATTTATGGAACTGTACAACAAATGTTCATGCATATCTACTATAGACCAGACCCAAGATTGGGTGCTGAGAACAGATCCATGACCTAGAGAGACCCAGAATCCCTAAGTCTTCTTGGGTCATACCATCTTTGAAAAACTAAAATTAAAAGGAAAGAAGTGAATATCCTCTATGATTGCAGGTTGGGGACAGTGCTGGGGGAGTAAGACAGGATCAGGGTGTGAGCCCCTTTTCCAGTTTCTCCGATGCTGTGTCCATGTGATATTGCCAATTTTCTTTACAGGGGCAGGTGGTGAGAGCCCTATTTTCAGCCCTGAGGCCTGGAGAAGGGTCGGAACTTGAGTGGAATCTATCACCTGATTCCAGGGCTGGCACTTTGTCCTCAGGTGCCCCTCTGCCCTGCCTGCTTCCAGCCCTGGGCCCCACTCACCTTTGCTCTCAGCTGCGTGCCAGGAAACAGCCTTGCTCCCTGGCCCATGGACCCCCTCATAAAATCAAACTCCTGAAGGCATGGCGGCCAACGTCCTTGGGAGGAGGCAAGGAGCCCCAGGAAGCCAGGAAGGCAGGCGTCCCAGACATCAAGGCGTGGCCATGGTGGACTTTGTCTTTCTGGGCCTCTGGGTGGGGAAGGCAACATGTAGCAACTTGCTGGGCCTGGGGCCGTTTACCATCTCTCAGTGGGCCTCAGTTTGCCTGTCTTCCTCACTAGGGGCCTCTCTAGCACCCGCTCATCTCCTTAGTGAATGAACGAGAATGATTTAAGACACTGCTACCAATCTGTTCCCCACTGTTCCCCTCAGTGCTTCACCAAATGCCCAGGGCAGAGCTGCCACAAGCGGTTGTCACAGATGACATTTAATAAATACTTGGGGGAATGAGTGAACCCACCAACTCCTCCCATCTCATTTGTTTCTCTGCCCTGAACTGCAGTCCCAACCCTGCCTGCTCCCATTTCAGCATCCTTTTAAGCATTTAAGTGTTTATTAAGTACCTACTATGTACTTTACAAGTACCACACCCTGGAACATTTATTTTTTTACAGCTTTGTTAATTGACATGCAACAAAGTGCACACTTAAAATGTACAATTTGATGAGTTTTGTTATACACCTACTCCTGTGCAACCACGGGTACAATCGAGATAGTGAACTAACATTTCCATCACCCCAAAATGTTTCCTTTAGCCCTCCTTACATCCATTCTCCTCCCCAGGTAACCAGCAATCTACTTTCAGTCACTATATATTTCCATAGCTGGCATTTTCCAGAATTTTATATAAATGGGATCATACAAATACAGTACAACCTTTTTGTGGCTGGCTTCTTTCACTCAGCATGAGGTGAAACAAAATCTTTGTTTTTAAAGATTAAACAAAAATCTTTGTTTTTAAAGACTTTTATTGGGGAAGGGGTACAGGACTTTATTGGGGAACAGTGTGTACTTCCAGGACTTTTTTCCAAGTCAAGTTGTTGTCCTTTTGTGGAGGGCGCAGCTCAGCTCCAGGTCCAGTTGCTGTTGCTAGTTGCAGGGGGCACAGCCCACCATCCCTTGTGGGAGTCGAACCAGCAACCTTGTGGTTGAGAGGACGCGTTCTAACCAACTAAGTCATCCGGGAGCTCAGCAGCAGTTCAGCTCAAGGGGCCCTGTTCAATCTTAGTTGCAGGGGGCGGAGCCCACCATCCCTTGCGGGACTCAAGGAATCGAACTGGCAACCTTGTGGTTGAGAGCCCACTGGCCCATGTAGGAATCAAACCAGCAACCTTCAGAGTTAGGAACATGGAGCTCTAACCGCTTGAGCCACAGGGCCGGCCCCATGGGGCATTTTAAGAATCATTCACGTTGTTGTATGGTTTTTCCTTTTCATGGCCGAATAATATTACACTGTCTGGGTGGACCACAGTTTGCTTAATCCACTGACCTGTTGGTGGATGTTTATTTGGGTTGTTCCCAGTTTGCGAGTGTTACTGATGAAAGCTGCTGTGAACATTTGTGTGTATAAGTCTTGTGTCGACATGTGCTTTTATTTCTCTTGGGTGCATGTATTAGCTATTAGTTTCTGTATAACAAATCACCCCAAACTTGGTTATCTCTCACAGTTTCTGAGAGTCAGGAATTTGGGAGTGACTTAGCTGGATTTTTCTGGTTTAGGGTCTCTCAGGAGTCTGCAGTAAAGCTGCTGGCTGGGGCTGTCTTATCTGATGGCTCCATGGGGGGGGCTGAAGGCGCCCCTTCCAGGATGGCTCCCTGACAGGCTGTTGGTGGGAGGCCTCTCTACTCCACATGGCTGTCCAGGAGGATGGTCTAGACTTCTGTAAAGATAGCTATTAGAGTGAGCAAAGGGAGCCCAAGGCAGAAGCCAAAGACATTTCATAACCTAATCTCTGAAGTCACATCTGCCATATCCTATTTGTTCGAAGTGTAACACTAAATTCAACCCACATCCTAGACAGGGCAAAGTACACAGCCCATGAATACCAGGGCAGCAGGGCTCACTGGGGGCCATCCTATGAGTTATTTACCACTGTCCCCTAGTATTTCAATAATTAAGCAAGCATTACAAATTCATAATGGATTAAAGACTTAAATGTAACACCTGAAACCATAAAATTCCTAGAAGAAAATATAGGGAATAAATTTGCAAACATTACCCTGAGTAATATTTTTTCTTATATATCCCCTCAGGCAAGGGGAAGTAAAAGAAAAATTAAACATATGGGATTACATTAAACTTAAAAGTGTTTTCACAGCAAAGAAGACCATCAATAAAACAAAAATGCAGCCCACTGAATGGTAGAAGATATTTGTCAATGATACATCTGATAAGGAGTTAATATCCAAAATTTATAAAACTCAACACCAAAAAAACAAACCCAATTAAAAAATGGGCAGAGGACATGAAGAGACATTTCTCTAAAGAGGAATGGCCAACAGACATATGAAAAAATGCTCAACGTCACTAATCATTAGAGAAATGCAAACAAAAACCACAATGAGGGGCATCTGGTTACCTCAGTTGGTTAGAGTGCGGTGCTCTGAACAACAAAGTCGCCAGTTCGACCCCCACTTGGGCCACGGTGAGCTGCACCCTCCACAACTAGAATGAAACAACTACTTGACTTGGAGCTGATGGATCCTGGAAAGATACACTTAAAATAAATAAAAGTTAAAAAAACAACAACAGAAAAACCACAATGAGATACCACCTCACTCCAGTCAAAATGGGTATCATCAATAAATCAACAAACAAGTGCTGGAGAGCATGTGGAGAAAAGGGAACCCTGATGCACTCTTGATGGAATTGCAGATTGGTGCAGCCACTTTGGAAATCAGGTATCTCAAAAAACTGGAAATGGAACTACCTTATGACCCAGCAAGTCCACTCTTAGGTATCTTTCCAGAGAAATCCAAAACACTAATTTGAAAAAATCTATGCACTGCTATGTTTATTGCAGCACTATACACGATAGCCAAGACTTGGAAACAATCGAAATGCCCATCGGTAGACTACTAGGTTAAGAAACTGTGGTACATTTATGCAATGGAGTATTACTCAGCTATAAAGAAGAATGAAATTGTACCATTTGCAATGATATGGATGGACCTAGAGAACATTATGCTAAGTGAAATAAGTCAGACGGAGAAAGACAAATACCATATGATCTCACTTATATGTGGAGTCTAAAGAACTGAATAAATGAGCAAAGTAAATAGAAATAGTCTCAGATATACAGGAAAAAATGATGGTTGCTAGATGGGAGGGGGTGGGGATGAGGGAGAATGGGAAGGGATTAGTGTAAATTGGTAACTACAATATTGCTACGGGGATATGAAAGACAGTTTGGGGAATATAATCAATAATGTTGTAAAGGCTTTGTAGGGTGTCAGATGGACACTTGTCTCATTAGGGAGACCACTTCATGGACAGTGTAGGTGCCTGACCGTTGCAGTGTACACCTGAAGCTGAAGCTGAATAATACTGAACGTCAAATATAATTTAACATATATACAGTCACAGGATGTGGATAAAGTACAGCATGAGGAATAGAGTCAGTGGAACTGCAACAGCTATATACAATGTCAGAGGGGTAGTATGGGGGGAGGTGGGTTATCACTTTGTGAAGGGTATAAATGTCTAACTATTACATTGTTTTGTACACCTGACACTAATAATAATTAAAAAATCACTTTTCATAAATTTTAACAAAAATAATAAACAAACATTAAGTTTCTACGGTTACTTCACAAGAACTGTCTCCTTGGATATTTACAGCAGCTCGCTGAGAAATAACTAATATTATGCCTACTTTACAGATGGGGAAACAGGCCCAGAGAAGTTAAGTTGCTAGTCTACTGTGCACACCAGAGTAAGCAGCAAAAACAAGATTCGACCCTGAGATTTAAGACCTTCGTCAGGAAAAGGCCAACAACAGCAAAGACCAGGAACAGAGAAGGGAAGAAAGGAAGAAGGTGCAATTATTATTATTTGTTTACTCCAGAGAAAGAAAAGAAGCATCCAGGAAAGCTGGGTTCCTTCATTGATTTCACAAACATTTATCGAGCACCTACTGTATGCCAGGTGCTATTTCAGGCTCTGGGGATGCCACAGTGACCAAGATAGACCAAGTTCCCTGCACACGTGGAATTCACACACATGGGTGACCGATTCCACTATCCAGTCTAGCACCTGGCACACAGGAGTGATGCTGGAGGAGGGGAGAGGCCCCAGAACCCAAGTAATGCCTGAGGGTTCTGCCTGAGGGACAACATTTTTATTTCCTTGGTTGTAGGTTCTTTGTTCAAGTGAAGCTTTCCTCTATTTACGGTGTTGGACACCCCAGGAGCCTCCTGCCCTGGCTGAGGTGGGGATAGAAGCCCCAAGGTGATAGTTTCAAGGAGCTAATCTTCCTACTCTCAACTAACAAACGGAGACTTTGACCCTCCCCTCACCCCTTATCTCAAGACAGGAGAGCACACCATTTTAAGGTGCAGCTCGGAAGGTGTGTGAAGGGATCTGGGCAGGGCCAGGTGGGGGAATGTTGTGGGTGTTCCAGCCCGGTCAGGGCTGAGAGAGGTGCCATAGTCAGGGAACTGTACTTAATGGCGCCTTGGTTTCCTCCACCGTAAAACGGACTTCCAGCACTAGGAACATGTCAGGCTTTCATTCCCCCCCCCATTCTTCAGAATGCAACCTCCTGTGTGTTTGGGCCTCGTCCTAGGTCTCTTTCAGTAAGAAGCCAGATAGTAAATATTTTAAAGCTATCCCAACTACTCAAGTCTGTGGGTGAAAGGTGAAAGCAGCCAAGCTCTATACATACGTAAATGCACTGGCGAGGCGATACCCCAAGAATATCAAGAATGCTTTAAAGGGCTTAAAGCAGTGCTTGGTATACAGTAGGCACTTCATTAATATGTTTGCTGCCTGGAAGATAGCAGGCACTATATTAATGCCTGGTTCACAGTAGGCACTCCATAATGTTTTTGCCCTGTCTGGTGTGTATCAGGCATTACATTAAAGTTTGGTTCATGCCTAGCTAGATAGCAGGTGCTACACTCATGCCTGGACAACACCTGGTGTATTAATGTTTGGTGCTGCGTTAATGTTTGGTCCATGCCCGGTATACAGTAGGAACTCCATTAAAGCTTGCTGCATACGTGGCATATAGCAGGCGCTGCATTAATGGGGGGCCCACCGGGCCCAATACACAGGAGGCGTTCTATTCATGCTTGTTCCAAGAACAGATGAATGGAAGGTTCTTTCCGGTTAGGCAATGCCAGGGTGCTTCCCGGTAAACCGTGAAGGCTAGGACTCCAGGGTCCACCATTAGGCCGGGGTCTCCCAGCGGCGCGACCATACGTTGCCGCAGTCCTTGCCTCCCGTTCTTCAGCGGAGCGGGGCGGAGCCGGGCCGAGCGGGGTCGAGCAGGGCCGAGCGGTGCCGAGCGCCGCTGAGCCGGCCGGCCGAGTCCGCCACATTCCCACAATCCCGGGCGGTCCCGCCCGGCTCCCAGCTGCGCGTCCCCCTTCCCACGTCGGCGCAACCTAACCCGCGGGCGCGCCCGCCTCGCCCCGCCCCGCCCCGCCCCGCCCGAGCGACGTCCCGCCCACCCCGACCGCTAGTCCCGCCCCCGCGACGGGCGCGCGGGCCACCGCCCCCTCCCATTGGCCGCGCCGCCCGCCCGTCGGCACTGTGCCCGCGCGTGTTAGGTTGTGCGGTGCTGTCTCTCGGTCGCTGAGGCTGCGGTTGGCGGCGGCGGCTGCGGTTAGCGGCGGCGGCGGCGGCGGCGGCGCGGGCGGAGGGTGGTCGGGCGGGAGTACGCGGCGGAGCGGGACCGGCGCTCGTAGGCAGTCGAGCGAACCGGTCGGCCCCCGGGGCCAGCGCCGAAGGCCAGGCGGGTGCGGCCGGGGCGGCTCCGGGCGAGGGCCGGAGCGGGGGGCGGCGGCGGGGGCGGCCGGCGGGGGCCGGGGCCGGGACGATGACACTGGAGTCCATGATGGCGTGTTGCCTCAGCGATGAGGTGAAGGAGTCCAAGCGCATTAACGCCGAGATCGAGAAGCAGCTGCGGCGGGACAAGCGCGACGCCCGGCGCGAGCTCAAGCTGCTGCTGCTCGGTGAGTGCGCGGGGCCTGCGGGCGGCCGACGCGGCGCGCCGAGCCCGGTGGAAGCGTGTGGCCGCGCTGCCCACGGCGGGGCAGGGCCTCGGAGCCGGCCGTGCCCGTGGCGTCCGGGCTGCCGTGCTGTCGCGGGGCGCCCGCGGCCTCGGAGGGAGCCCCCGCCCGTGCCGTGCTTGCGGGGAAGCCGGGGCTGCGGGCCTGCTCCCGCGGCGCCGCACCGCCCTCCGTGGGGCCCCGATGCCCGCGGGCCCCGCTGCCGCCGGGGCGGCCTGCCCGCGCCGTCCACCTGCGGGCCGCCGGGCACCTGCGGGGTCGGCCCGGCCCTGGGCGGCTGCGCCCGGCGCCCCGCCTCCTCCGCGGCGGCCGTCTGCCTGGCAGACCCCGCTTCCTGTGGCGTCGGCCCTGCGCTGCCGCCCGGCTCGGGCCCCGGGGCCCTCCAGGGGCGGCCCCGGCCTCCGCGGCCCCGGCCTCGGGACGTTCCGCGCTTCTCGGGGTCTGAGGCCGGGCGGCCCTGGGTCCCCGCCGCGCACGGTGCCCCCCTCGCGGCCCCAGCCTCCGTTCAGGCCCAGACCCTTGGTGGACTCCGCAGGCGCGCCCCTCTCCTCGCAGGACCGCGTCTCCCCTGCCCCGCCAGGTGGAGCCCTGCGCCCTGCGCTCCGGCCGCCCCGCGGTGTCCCTCAGAGAGGGGTGCACCCCGTGGGGGAGCAGCCAGCCTCTCCTCGCTCCCCAGAGTCTGTTGTAGCTGAAGGCCACGGGGGGCTGGAAGCCCGAAGGACCGTTGTGGCCGTCAGAAGCCGCCACCTCCCCTCCGCACACCGTTTCCTTCTGCCTGGGTGGGAGCCCGTCTTCCCGGGGCCCCCTCCTCTTGGGGGAAGAGTCCTGTTCGAGTCCCCTTCTCAGGGCACACCTGTGGCATGGAGTGACTTGGCCTAGCCACCAGCAAAGTGTTGTCACCCCAAATACGGGCTGTTGAAGGACTTACCTGCCGTCAAAGGCAAGGAGGTCGTTTACAAAACAGAAACCTGGGCCGTGCCCTCTCCTGAGCCCTGCTTCATTTTCATTCCTTCACGGTGGGGAGGGTTGGAAATGAAAGCCGCTCAGAGGTAGCTTTGATGGCCCTGGGGCTGGAGGAGGAGCGAAGGGTGTAGAGATGCTGAGTCTGATGGTACATGGTGGCATTGGGGGCCTTTTGGGAGATGGTGGGTTTTGGCTGGAACACATTGCTTTTCCTGCCTGCAGGGTCCTCCTGCGCCCTCCCTTCTCTATTTTCTTTTTCCAAACGTGTATTCTGATTTACCTAAAGTCTATAAAATAGTCCATCTTTGCAGAAAAGACAGGCGGAAAGTAAGCATCAAGTTTGGAGGAAACTTGCAATGGGGTCTGAGTGGCACTTGAGAGGACCCCGTGGCACTGGACAGTTTTTGCAGTGAGCTGTAGAGCTTATTTTGGGAGGAGGGGTAGAAATTAGGGGCATCGTCACACTATCAGCCGGCCTCACTTGGGGGCTGCGTGAGCCTCCAGGCGTGCCCCCGCCTCCTCTCCTGAGTATGTCCAGTCTTCAGGTTGATGTGTGGGTCAGGGCCATACAGGTTAGTGGCCCAAGCTCCTGCAGCCTTGCTGTGTGTCTGCAGTCTCCCTGGGCTGGGAGGCCCCCAAGAGCCCTGTAGGGGATCTGGAAGCAGCCAGTGCCCGCCAGAGAGCATGGGGAGTCAGCTGCAGGGACACCTGTGTCTGCAGTTCCACTTCTCCCCTGCTGGGCAACCCTGGAGAGGCATCCAGTCTGCCCCCTGCCAGTTTGGACGACAAGGGTATTGGGCTCAGTCTCCGGAGGTTGCGTCCTAGGCATGGAGAGCAGATAGGACAGGATGTGAGCTCTCAGGTCCAAGGTGAAGGGTTCTGACCTGAGGAGGGCAGCCCTCAGTGCTGGGCGAAGGCCCAGGGGGTGTGCATGGTAGGGGCTGCTCTTGAGGTGCTGCCTGAACAAGTGATCCCTTGGGCTTTGGGCCTGGGACTTTGGGAACCCTGGGAAGACTTCCCCCCAGGCAGCCTATCCTCCCAGGTTGAGGACACCGTGCTGGGAGGACTTTGATGACTAGAGGACAGGGTGGGGTATGAGAGTGCAGGGAGGGCGTCCTTACCGAGCGCCCTCTGCCTGTTGCCTGACCTGCTGGGAGGACTCATTGCAACCCCCTAGCAAGCCAGCCACTGGACGGGGACTGTCGCCGTTTCGTAGGGAGAAAATCAAGGGACAGACAGCTTTCCCAGCTGTGGGAGTTGTAGGCCATCTGGTTCTACTGCATGGGAATGCCACCACCCCTGCCCCCTGTGGTCTGGGCTAAGGGGCTGCTCAGCCTGTGGCATTGGGCGTGAGTCCTGTTTCTGAGAGGTTCTGGTGGTGCCCGCCTTGGCACCTGGTTTTGGAATCAGGCAGAGCGAGTTACCATCACTGGAGCAGCGCTGGCCTAGTTTGCCACGTCCATGTCCTGTCTTCCCGGGGCTGTGTGCACCTGACCTGTGGGGCCTCCCAGCCTGGCGTGGGTGTTAACGCCCTGTCCTGGTGGTGAGAGTGACCGACCTGTAGAGCTCCCAGAGCTGGGCTCTGGCCCTCGACGTGGGGCACCCAGTGGGCACCCTGTGCTGTCCCCAGTGCTCCCTTCATGCCCCTTTTTAAAGTTGAATTTTAACTCCTCAAAGAGGCCTCTCTTTTCCATATAGCAGGGTCTCTTCCTCGGCTCTGGGGACATTGGGGCCAGGCCAGTCTCTGTGAGGGGCCGTCCTGGGCCCCAAGGGGTGTTGTTGAGCAGCCTCCCTGGTTCCACCCATTTGGTGACCGCAGATGTCCGAGGCATGGCCCGGTGTCCCCTATGCGGGACCAGCCCTGTTTGAGAACCTCTGCCCCATGGTAGGTACGCGGTGTAAAATGTGTGTTGCAGAGCTGGTGTATAATCAGTGTAAGTCGTTTTATCAGATGTTTTGTGACTGGTTAAAAAGTGTGTGTTTTTGTTTGTAGGGTCCAAAGCCCTCTGTGTGTGTGTGTGTGTGTGTGTGTGTGTGTGTGTGTTTGTGTGTGTCAACACGCAGATACATATGAGTGCACGGATACAGGTCTTCAGTGTCAGAGATCTGGGGTTCCCGGCTGTGTCCTTGTTACTGCCTGTCTGTGGTCGGGAGCGGATGGCAAGCGTGTCTGCGCAACCAGCCGCCGGATAGCGTCACTGCCATCATGCGGACGAGAACCCTGAGGCTCCATCGGGAGCCCTGGGGTGGGGGTCCTGGGCAGGCCTGCTGGCTTCTGTGCTGCCCTTTGCCATGATGTTTGGCACTTGGTAGAAAACACCGAGGGGGCCCCTTGTCTGTTCCTTCGGGCGAGCTTCCCGTCTGAGACGAGGCCTTCCATGGGAGCCCCGTCCCAGTGGCCTGGCCAGGCTGAGCCAAGCGGCTCTGGGGATTTCTAAATAAAGCAGGGTGGTCAGTTCCACAGGCTTCCTGTTGGCCAGTGCCGGCCCCCACAGGGCGGTGAAAAGGCCCGGAACCAGGCGTGGGGTGTGGTGGTCCAGCGGGAAGGGCGCCGCCCAGTGCTTGGAGGCGGGGAGCGAGCGTGGCCACTGGCTCCTGGCAGAGAGGCCCGGCTGCGTCTCCTGCAGACCAGGAGAGCAGGAAGCGCCCTTCGGTGGCCTCTCATCTGCCCCCCCCCGTTCCACTGGGGCTGTGGAAGGACCTTGACCCACTCCAGGGCATGTTTTATGTGCTCTAAATTAAAATGAAATGTTTTTGGCGAGAAGGGTCTGCTTTCCGGGGTGCAGTCCCTGGAAGTGCCTCAGGAGCCCAGACTGCTCTTGGACCTAACTGTCCCTTGGTTTCCTTGCACGTCTGGGGAGGACACCAGTGCCTGGGCGAGACTCTGTCCCTTTCCTACAGGGCCTGGAGGGCCGAGCCCCTGGGGCGCCTACCGCAAAGGACAGTTACTGTGGGAGCTCGGAGCGTGGCCTCACCAGGTGTGTCTTGCCAGGCTCTGGGGCCAGGGCCGGCCCTGAACTCCATTTACAGAGCGGACTGCAGTGCTTCCGGGCGCGGCCTGCGTGTGCCGAGCTGTGCCGGTCACTGTGGTGAGACTGGAGGAAGTGCTTGGCCTCAGACATTTACCCACAGAAGGTTTCACTTTCTGCTGCTTGTGGTGGAGCCCTCCTCAGTGCAGCCCCAGAGCACGTTGTGGTCACTGCTGCCTGCGGCCCTGGGCCTTTGGAGCGGCGTGCAGGAAACCAGGCTTAGATGAGGACCCATGGCAGAGAAGCGTTTGTCCCTTCTTTGTCTGGCCTTAGGGCGGGTGCAACTGGTCTGGGACACTGAGCCCCATGAGGTGAACAGAGCTGGGTAGCAGTGGGAGGAACAGCCCCATCTCTGGTCCCCTGCGGGGCACCCCTTTCCCAGCTGGCAGCTGCGGCCTGTTCCCTGGGGACAGTCTGCCTCCGCAGCCTGCTCACCTGGTGTCTCTGAGCAGCGGATGGGAGTCAGGGCGTCTCCATGGGCTTCTTTCCATGCCTACAGGTGGGCTTCTTTTTTGGTGGAACTCAAGCTGCTCACAGAACCAGGACTCCAGACCTCAGCTGGCTGGCTCGTGGGAGGGGTGTGCAGCCAACCCGCGTTTCTCATAGTTCCTGTGCCCCTGGGTCTGCAGGCTCCTCGTGCCTCTCAGCCTTAGGGCAACTGGCTGGTTGTGGCCCGTCACCCTGCCACGGTGACTCCACTGCCCATCGCCACCCCACGGGTGGAGCATAGCCCTGCAGGCCTCAGAAAGGTGTGCTGTGATTTGTGATTGAATTCAGTCCTGAGTCACCGGGCCCCCCTGATGCTCTAACTTGCCTGGTCGTGAGGCCCCACCTGCCTGTGGCCCTTTGCTCTACTGTGTGGACACAGGGACTCCAGGGCACAGCTTGCAGCTGCCTCTCTGAGGCTTCCTGTAGGCGGCCTGGCTTTTTGGGGGACCTGTGCCAGCAGGCGCCGAGCAGCAGCAGAGACACTAGCTAGAGGAGACCATGGAACTCACCTGTTTCCCAGGCTTGGTTTCTTTACCAGTCGGATGAGGCTGGTGCCCCTGCCCCCACAGCACTGTTGTAGGATGAAATGCAATGCTAGCCTGGCTCTTGGCACACAGTAGGTGGTCAGCAAGCAGAAGGAGCTTTGTCCTGTCATTACTATCCTTCCCACTGGGTGCTTTGCATAAGTTGCCATTTAAAAGCTGCTGGAACAGCCCTGAGAGGTGGGTGTCCATACCAGGGCTGAGCTGGAAATGCCGGAGTGCGATTTCTGTCCCTGTGTACTCATGAACCCTGGTTTTTCCTTCTGTGAAATGACAATAGTCATACTGACTTTTTAGGATCGTTATGAGGACGAAGCGATATGATGGGTATTAAACTGGGGAGCACCATCTGTGTGATTTTTATTTGTGATGTCCACTCTCTGCCGCTGAGGGGGGCTTCCCTGCCCTACAGTGCAGTCCCCGGAGCTCAGCCCTGAGGCTCGGCCGTCTTGGTTCCATTTTGGCCCACAGCTCCCTGGCTGGTGCTGTGCACGGTGGGAGGAGTGGCCCAGCTCTCCTCCCTGCCTTCGTTCCTGCTCGCTGACCTGTAGTGGCTGCAGAGTCGGAAGGGCCAGACCCCTCACCTTCAGAGAGCCCCAGTGGGTGGGAGTGTCACCTCACCTCTGCCCCATTGGTCCTCTCATCTGAGCCATGTGGATGTTGCTGATCTGGGTTGGGTGGGTGGGGTCCATCCCCGCTCCCCATGCCCCACGCACCCACAGTTGGCCTGGACGCAGGGTAGGGCAGGACGGGGGGGTTCATGCCAGGTCACCCAACTCTTGGGGGCTTTGGAAAGGGCTGCAAAAAGACCCAGCACGTGGGGACAAAATTGGGGGCTCAGAGACACCCACCAAAATTGCCAATGCCACCCTGGGGCTGTTGCACAGTGGCCTCAGTACAGCAGGCGGCATGTTCTGGTTGAGGTGCCTTGGAGGCTCCAGGGCAGGAGATGCCTGTCCCAGGACTTCGCCTCGGCATGGAGATAACACGTGATGAGTCCAGCAGGCCACCACTCTGCGACTTGCTTTTCTTTAAGGGGTGCAGCCATTGAAGGCTTGTCAGATTTCTGCTCTCCTTCCTGTTCCCTATCAGTGCTGGTGCCTGCTAGTGCGATTTCTCTCTGCTGGCCCCCAAGGCACCAGTACGCTTGCGTTTTCTCACTTCCCTGGGGTGGTGGTGGTGGTGGTGGATCAGGAGACACGGAAGTCCTGGCGTGGGGAGAGACGCTGTTGTGAAGCTAGAAGACTTGAGTCTGTTGAGGTCCCACAGTTACCTAGGCTGTGTGACCTCAGAAGAGCTGCTCAACCTCTCTGAGCCTCAGTTCCCTCACCTTTCCAATGGGAGGTGGGGTGATAGTTACACTGCTGAATGAGTGAATGAATGAGTGAGTGGGGGCGAGGGGAGTGTGTAATCACCATCCTCAGCTGAGCGAGGGTTTTGCATTTTCTGTGTCCCCCTGCATAAGGTTGGCTTTGACCTCGGACCTATTGACACAGCCTGAGGTCCATGTTGCATTTCCAGGCTGCGTTTCCAGGAGTCCAGGTCCCTGGCAGTACTCTCTGTGGTCTTGGGGGTTCCTGGCTTCACTACCCACATCCCAGAGAGGTGGATAGCCCGGCAGCAGCCCTGGACCCCAGATTATTACTCCAACACTCAGGTTTTGTTGCCAGGTTGCACCCGCCTGCCCCTGCGGCCGTGGGCACATGGCCTGCACACTGGAGTTCGTCAGTGATAGCAGACAAGCACCATGTCCCTGTTCTCCAGGCTGTGGCCACTGTGGAGGTTGAGCCCCCGTTTTCTCGGGGCTCAGACTCCTCCTTCCTGACCTGCCGTCCTAGATCTTCACCGACTAGTGAAGCTGGGTTGGCGGCCTCTTCCCCTCACAGGGGCTTCTCTTTTCCTTCCTCTTCTCCAGTTAGTCTCAGCTGGGGCAGCGCTCAGGACAGTGCACCAAGGTGGCACTGAGCAGGTCCCACAGCTGCCTTCCAGGAGTTCAGCTGCGCTGGGGTTGCGCCCCCAGGTATTCCTCCTTCCTTGGAATAACCAGAGGTCAAGTCTGGCTTGCCCGGCTCAGGGGACTCGGGGACCTGTGGGGGCATGTGACAAACCCAGCACCGTGGATTGGGGCCAGGTTTATTCGGGGAAAATGTGTGCAGTGCCTTCTGTGGCCTGTGCTAGGGGCTGGGGGCAGGAGGCCACAGGCAGAGCTCCGCCCTGGGGTAGGGGCTCCCAGCACGTGGAAGACCGGGAGCACAGTCTTCACAGACGCTGAGTAACGGCAACAGCTGGGGTGTCGGGGTGCGAGGCACTAATTGGAAAACGTGAATTCGGGTTTCTTCAGGGAGCCTGGTAGGGTTGGAGGGAAAGGGCCCGTGGGGGTGGTTTGTATTTAGCAGTGGTCCAAACAGCTGCAGGTGCCGCTGGACGTCCTCTCCAAATGCTGGGCTTGTGGTGTTACCCAGGAAGCAAGGGGGGCGGACAGGGGGCCACGGACATGAGCCTGAGGTCTGACCGCAGCCAGGGCCTAGAGCCGCTTGGCTTCTGTGCAGGGAGGACCACCTGTGCAGGCGCCTGAATCCACCATTGCGTCAGCGTCCTGAGTGTTCCCAGCACTGCAGGGACCCGCATGTCACCCTTTTCTACCCCTCTTGCCCCCCCAGCAGCCACCCCTCTGTCCTCCATCTCTATAGCTGTGTCGTCTCAGAAATGTTTCCTCAATGGAGCCAGAAGGTGTGTAGTCTCCTGGGGCTTTTCCCCCTTGCCATAGTTCCATGGAGTCCATTGGCCACTGTGTGTGTCCACGGGCTTCCTTTTCATCCTGAGTAGGGTCTGTGGCGCAGATGGGCCGCAGTTTGTGACCATCCAGCCAGTGAAGGGCATCATGCCGATGACGCTTTTTGGCCATTATGAAAAAGCTGCCTGGGAAGCCGTGTGCTGGTGTCTGAGTGGATGAGGCCTCGCCCCGCAGGAGCTCCTGGGTCCAGAGCAGCCGCCCCCTGTGTGGCTGGCGGCCCAGTGGGTACTGTAGACCAACCAGTTCACATGAACAGAATGAGGCCTGATCACCGGTGTCGTGCATGTTTTCGCTGAAAGAGGGGACTTGCTTTTCTTCAAGGGGGGTAGCCGTGGAAGGTTTTTGAGCCAGAAGGGCATATGTGACGAGATCTCCGAGGGGGAGTATGACAGCGCTGTGCAGGGGGAGTTAGAGGCAGGAGGCGGAGGGCCGGGGAGGCCAGGAGGGCAGAGCTGATCAGGACCTGGGTGGCGGCTACCAGTGGGTGTGGGCAAGTGGCTGTGAAATTCGGGCCGGCCTTGTGCCCGGAGACTTCTCTGGGCAGGTCGGGCGTCGGAGGGATCCGGGCCAGAGATTCTGTTACGGGTGCCATGTGCTGACAAGATGTGGCAGTGGCTGAGTTGGCCAGGAGACAGGCCAGCTCAAAATGAAGGCTGCAGCCAAAGCATCTGCAACAACAAACCTGGGTGGCTTTGGCCGGCTCCACACCACCCAGAGCCTGTCCCTCCCTCCCTCCTGGGGGTAGCGGTGGCCGAACACCTCTCGGGCCAACTGGGCCTGGCCGGTTCCAGGGCAGAGGGCCCCGCTGGCTCCCGCCTCCCATGCCGCTGCTCCTGGCTCAGGCTGATGCTCGGAGCTGGCGCTGGCGTCTCCTCGCTCAGTCACTGTTGGCCCAGAACACAGGTGACGCGACACGTGGTGACCTCCTCAGCGGGCTTGCCCTCTCTGCAGCCGCCAGCTCCACACCCTCCTTTCTCCGTCCTTCCTCGCACAGTGTTGGCCGCCCTGGCCAGGGTCACTGACCATCCCACGTCCGAAGCCACACTGCCCTGGGTTGTCCCTTTTGCTGTCCCCTGGCTTTACTGAGATATAGTTGACATGTAATCTGTGAGTTTAAGGGGTGCAGTATGATGGTTTGATGCGTGTACGTATTTGCAAGGAGGTGGTCGCGGTTAGGTTAGTTAGCTCATCCACCGCCTCACACACTTGTGCCTTTTGCCTCTTCTGGAGGTCGGTCGTGGCCACTGTCTTTGCAGCGTGGGGAGACTCACGGACTGGATGCCACGGGGTTTGGAGGGACCTGTGTGACCGTGGCCACACACCTCACCTCCGTGGGCTGATGCTGTGCCTGAGCCCCCAGCTGCTTGTTTCTCGAGTTTAGGGAAGGTCCCAGACCTGTAGCCTCTGGGGCTGTCCCTCAGTCTTCTCCAGCCGGCTGCTCGCCAATCGAGAAGAGGCATTCAGGACACACCCCCACACCTCTGTTTTCTCCTGGGGCCCAAGCTTTGTCTCAATCTCTGATTGGCACCGTGCGTGTGTGTACGTGTATGTGTGTGGTGTGCATGTGTTTACATGTGTGTGCCCCAGTGTGCGTGCACTGCCTCTGGAGAGCTCCGTGGGGGCTCTCATTGTCATTTTTGTCTCCATTATTAAAAAGCCAGTGTGAGGCCAGTTCCTCCTTGCCTGGCTGGTGATCTGCTTTTCAGACTCCTCACTTGCCCTCCCAGCACCCTCGCGTGGCCTGAGTGGGGGAGCTGCTCAGCTCAGTGCCCTGCAGCGCTGCGTCTGGGTGTGCTGGGTGTTGGCCTTCATCCCTGCACCTGTTTGACTGTTTCTACTGCGGTCAAGAGGAGATGCACTAGAAGTCCCCTTCCTAGCACACCACCTGCCCCTCCCCCAGTGTGTGGTGACGGGGGGCAGCATGGGTCCCCATGAGGAGATGTAGGGTCATTGCACACAACCCTCTCCGGCCCCCTGGAACTCAGGTGGGTTTGGGGCAAGTGGATATTTGGCCTCTTGTACATTTTGTGGCAGAGGTGATTATCTGAAGTAGGACGAATGTGGGGTGGGGTGAGGGTAATTGCCACTTGATGACAGAACCAAAGTCATGTTTATTCCAGAAAGGGTGTGAGGTGGTTGATAAAAGTACCAGACGGAGGTGGCTGCAGCCAAGGCCGCTGCTTTGTGACGTGTCGCATTTGTGACTCGGGTCTCCCTGAGTGAGCTCAGGTGCCTGTGGTCAGTTACTCGGACTCTGGTTGAGGGCCTCTTGGCTGCAGGACAGTGTGGTCACCATGGGGTGTCCTTCAGGAGCTCCCGGTCACGGAGGCCGGCAGTAGACCCCTGCAGAGACTCCCCACACAGGTGGCAGAAATGGTTCCAAGTGTACAGGGAGGGAGCTGCCTGCCTGGGGCGCAGGTCAGCTCACGGGTGGCTGTGAGTGGGCAGCACCATGGACAGAGGCACAGCTTGGGCGAACAGAGGTGGGCAGACAGACGCGGGGCAAGTCCCAGACAGAGTGCCGAGAGGAGCCTCGAGGGGCGGGGTGAGGTGAGTTTGGGATGTGCTGAGCCCCTAAAAGGGGGCACAGGGATGAGTCCGTGGGAGGGGACTTGTGTTGGGTTATGGAGTAAGGGTCTGAGACAGTGCATTCTTAGAATTTAGAAGTTCTCTCTTGCTGTGTCATAAAATCACCTCAAAACGTAGCAGCTGAAAGCCACAAACACTTATCTCCACAGATTGTAAGGGTCAGGAATCCGAGTAGTCCCGGGTCGGGGCCCTCGGGAGACTGCAGTCAATCTGTGGACAGGGCCGCCTCACCTGAAGGCGGGACCCAGGCTGGAGGGGCCCTTCTAGGCTGCCTCGTGTGGCTGCTGGCGGGAGGCCTCAGCTCCCCATGGGGGCCGCCACAGCGCTGCCTGAGCGTCCTCACAGCATGGCAGCTGGCTCCTCTTGCCCAGTGGTTTGAGACAGCGAGGAGGAGCTCCCGTGCCTTTTATAAACTGGTCTCGGCAGAGACACACCATTATTCGTCATGTTCTGTTAGAAGCGTGTCACTGAGTCTAGCCCCACTCAGGGAAGAGAATGAGGGAGGGAGGCGTGACAGAGATTTGTGGACACATTAAAACCTCTGCAGTTGCTGTCCCCACATGTGGGGGTACATGAAAGTGGAGTGACCAGGGCAGTGATAGGCTGAAGCAGGAGAGGGACCTGGGGCCGTGCTCGTGCTGGAGTGGGGCTGGGAGGGATCAGAGGCGCGAGGACCCACGGTCACACGGTGTGCGTTGAGACCAGGGCTGCAGCTCGAGGCTAGCGTGAGGGTACCGCCGGCTGAGTGGTCCCTTTCAGATGGTTGTCCAGACTTTCTGATCCTTTTGATCCCGCGAGGCACACAGAACCTCGGAGCGCCCTTCTCCAAGGTGGGGGTCAGCACACTCACCCTAGAAGAGCCTGGTAAGGTGGCTACGTCCCCTCATGCTTATGTAGAGGAAGGAATGAGACACGAAGGGGGTTTGGTGACGTGCCTGTCAGCATGGTGGGACAGAGATAAAAGAGGGCATGCTGGTGGTGGGCAGAGGGGTGACACCCAAGCTTCTGGGTGGAGGTGGAGCACAGCGCCATGGTCACGGGAGTATGCCGGACTGGTGTCATGTTGGGTTGAGTTACACGTTCAGGGTGAATGACAAAGGAGCTCCTGGGGACGTTGCGGGTGACGATCGGTGCCCTGTGACTCAGTTTGGCCCTCACCATCGTGGCCTTGGATGCAGATACCAGTCTCCTGCCCCAAAGGAGACGTTGCTCTGGAGAGATTCATGGAAGAAGTGGGAGGTGGGCAGACATTTTCAGATTAGATGGGCTTAGGGTGGGCAAGGGAAAGCATTAGGTGGGCTGGACGGGCAAGGTAGCTGGTCAGGCCCACTACGTAGGTAAGGCGGTGGTGGCGTCTGGTGGTGACATGTAACTTCCATGGGCCTTCCTGCCCTCATCTGAGGACGCTCCTCACTTCCTGCCACTGTGACCCTGCAGGGTGCTTGGGAGGACAGACCCACTTGTCATGTGCGTCAGAGCTAAGTGCCCTGCAGATGTCGTCTTTCTTTTCTCTGAACCTTAGTTTCCTCTAGTGTAGGATGGGTGCGCGTGGGAGGCTGACGGAGGTAAAACGGGGATGCCCAAGTCTGGCCTCCTGCTGGCTGAGCGTTTCCCGTGCCCCCTTCGAGGGCTGACCAGCCACCTGGGGCCAGGAGCGTGCGTCTAAGCGCCTGGGCTCCTGACGTGCCGGGTGGGGTCCGGTCCCTGCGATCTCAGTGGGCTGTTCCGCTGCAGGCACGGGCGAGAGCGGGAAGAGCACGTTCATCAAGCAGATGCGCATCATCCACGGGGCTGGCTACTCGGAGGAGGATAAGCGGGGCTTCACCAAGCTGGTCTACCAGAACATCTTCACCGCCATGCAGGCCATGATCCGTGCCATGGAGACCCTGAAGATCCTGTATAAGTACGAGCAGAACAAGGTGAGGAGGGGAGGCGGGGGCGGAGGCCTCTGATCACCTCTGTGCACATGCTGGTTGAGCCCCAGACTTCCCTATGAGGTAGCTGTGAGCGCCCCCATGCTACGGACAGGAAGCGGGCTGGCCGGTGAGCTGCCCTGAGGTGGGCAGTGCGAGCTCCTGGTTCCTAGCCCCTTGGAGGGCCCAGCGTCTTACTGGGGCTTCACACACCATATCTGACCCTCTGGGTGACCCCACGGGGTTGGCACTTCCCTCTCGTATTCTTTATTAACAGCTTTGTTGAGATGGAATTCACATACCATACAAGTCACCCACTGAGTGTGCAACTCACTTGCTTTTAACATTTTCAGAGTCGTGAACCTATCACCTCTAATTCCAGAACATTCTCATCACCCCAAAAGGAAACCCCGTCCCCATGAACAATCATAATAGTTCCTTCCCCTCCCCCTCCTTCAGCCCCTGACAACCAAGAACCCACTTCCTGTCTGTGGACGTACCTGTTGTGGACATTTCCCGTAAATAGAATCACACACCGTGTGGCCTGTGTGTCTGGCTTCTCTCGTGAGCACCGTGTGTTCAGGTCCATCCACGCTGTGGCGAGTGTCAGCGCCTCCCTCCTCATGGCTGCATAACATTCCAGTGTATTTTATTTATCCATTCACCCATCGATGGACATTTGATTGTTCCCAATCTTTGGCCATTGTGAACCTTGGTGCTGTGACATTTGTGACCAAGTTGTTATTTGCACACCTTTTCTCATTTCTCCTGGGTGTGTACATAGGAGCAGAGATTCAGGCTCACGTGGTGACAGCCCACTCTCCCCAGCAGCTGCCCCACCAGCCATGAACCAGTGGCTCTCACGGGTGGCCTCCCTGTCTTTGCTTTCGTAGATGTTTTGGGGGGTTCTCACACAGATGGCATGGAGTCCAAATCTGTCTGAATATGGCTTAAATCAATCCATTTACTTTAAAGCTTAAGAAGATCAGTCAACCAGATTTATGGTACGTCCCTGATGGGGTCATTCCTCCCTTTACCCCCAATTCACAGATGATAGGGACCCCTACTGGCCCTGAGTCCTGGCTGTGGGGCCACGTGTGGGGTCAGCCTGAGTCTCCGGCCTGTTGAGACTTAGTGTGTAGGATCTCTTCCAACTGAGTGCCCGTCCAGTTCACACTTGGACCATAGGTGTCCATTGGCCTCTAGGACAGAGAGGTCATACTGCAGCCTGTTTCTGTAAATACAGCTTTATTCGCACATGCCTCTCCCACCTTCAAAAGCTCCCTCCAACGCAGGCTGGGGAGGCAGGGCAGGCCCTGTACCGAGAGCTGCTTCCATCTTGCTTCTTTATCTCGCGTATTCACCTGAAACTGGAGTTGATGGTTCTGAATCTGGTCAGCCCGGTGCCGGGATGAGGACTGCGCCCCCTGGCGAGCCCATGGCCTCTCCCCCTCTTCCCCTTACAGGCCAACGCGCTCCTGATCCGGGAAGTAGATGTGGAGAAGGTGACGACTTTCGAGCACAGGTACGTCAGTGCCATCAAGACCCTGTGGAACGACCCCGGCATCCAGGAGTGCTACGACCGGAGGCGGGAGTACCAGCTCTCCGACTCTGCCAAATAGTGAGTGGGCACCAGCCACCCGCCCCACTGGAGGCCAGGCTGCAGGCCTCCAGAGGGCATCTGGACGGGGTCTGGGGACAGAGAAGGACATTAAGGAAAATGGCGGCAACCTGGAAAAAGGGTGGGCTCAGTTAATGACACTGAATGTTGGCTGATTAGTTGTGACAGGTGCACTAGAATAGTAATCACATTCACGGCAGGGAAGCTGGGTGTGTGCTAGAAATTTCTGTCTCTGCAACTTTCCTGTAGATCTAAAGTGATCCTAAAGTAGTTAAGTTTATTTCTGAAAAGTCACCCCTCCAGCCCAGTAGCCTCTCTTGGAAACCCCAGTGCTGGTCCCCATTCTCCTTCCGGAGCAGCCATTCTGGGCCAGCTCTATTAAAGGGTCCCTCCCAAGGCTTTCCCTAGTCAGTGTCATTTCTGTCCCATGAGACCCAACAAATGACCTGCTCCTTCCTGACCAGGTCAGGGATGGGGGTCGCTTTGTCCCATCTTATCCCGAGTCCGCCTGGCTGCTTCAGCCTGTGCTGGTGAGGCCCCTGTGGGCCCCTCCCGGCTGCTTGGGGCACTGATGGT
The DNA here is from genome assembly GCF_964194185.1 of Rhinolophus hipposideros. Classification (NCBI taxonomy): domain Eukaryota; kingdom Metazoa; phylum Chordata; class Mammalia; order Chiroptera; family Rhinolophidae; genus Rhinolophus; species Rhinolophus hipposideros. The sequence continues at coordinate 59,110,308 of NC_138062.1, read as the reverse complement.
GGCTAGGATGTCCCCCCACGATGCCTGGCCTGAGAGCCTGTCCCTGCTCTGCTGCAGCTACCTAACCGATGTGGACCGCATCGCCACTGCGGGCTACCTGCCCACCCAGCAGGACGTGCTGCGGGTCCGCGTGCCCACCACTGGCATCATCGAGTACCCTTTTGACCTGGAGAACATCATCTTCAGGTACCTGTGTCCTGGTTTCCCGAGGGTGGTGGCGTTCTGGAGAGGCTGAGGGCTCGGGAGGCTGCTGTGAGGGCCATTTGTCCCGAGACCTGGACTTCCCATTGTGGGGGCAGCAAAAGGCTCATTGGATGCTGGTATTTGCCCTCAGGGAGCTTCTGATCCGGGAAGGGGGATTAGATTTATGAATAAGTAACTGTCACCAAATTTCAGAGAGAGCCATGTCCCAGTGGTTATTGGGGGCTGGCCAGAGGCAGCCTAGGGGAGATGGCCTTCTGGTGGGGCCTCCGTGATGGGGCCGCCTGTGAGGGAGGATGCTGGCTTTTGTGGGAGGGGCGGGTGGTCTGGAGCTCCTGCCAGAGCAGGAGTGCTGTGGGGCAGTGGAGAGGTTGTAGAGACCCCGCGTCCAGCTCTGCCCTTCTCCAGTTGCCCCCTTTCTGGTTGTGTGCTCACAGAAGGCAGGCCAGGGGCCCTGGCACCATGCTCATGGCCCGGCTCCATTTGGAGCTCGGGTGTCATTGAATGGCCTGATGGCCCCGATGAGTGAGATGAGCCTGGTCCCAAAGTGGGGACCTCACGTGGAGACCTGGCCCCTGGGATCCTGGGTTCCAGCCTGGTCATACCTGGGAGGCTCATGCTCCAGAAAGGCTGTGGCTCCAAATGCCATTGGATCTGATGGCTCTCCCCAGAGTGGCTGCAGCTGCCAGCATGGCCTGGCATCTGAGCACAGGGCCCTTGGCCTGTCACCACCCTCCTGTCCCTTCACAGTCACCTTAGCACATCCACTGTCCACCTGAGCTTGCTGGAGTCTCCTCTGCAAACCCTCCACCAGGCAGACAGCCTGGGGGTCAGCCCCGCCCTGTTGCCCTGGGGCTGTGTCTCTCTGGTCTGAGGCCTGCCTTGCATGTAGCAGTTGGGGGGAAGGCAGCTGCGGCGACCCCCGCCTTCTCCAGGATGGGTTGGGAGCCCTGAGGTCTGCTCTCTTACCAACCGCTTTTATCTGCCTTCTTAAAAATAGTGTCTTTCCTCACGTTTGAAGTTAGGGAATTCCCTAGCAGAAAGAAGAAAGCCCCCATAACTAACCCTGTTGCTCAGGCACTGTCCCAGTTTCTCCTTCTAGCCCTCCAGTTTCTGGGCCTATTGTCTCCTACCTGCTTCTCACGCTAGATAGCAGACTTTGCAGCCCGCTGTGTTCACCCAGTCACAGGACATGCTCTCTGCAGCCGTTCCCTCACAGTGGCTGACACAGTGTTTGTCGCCTGAGTGCCTCTCAGTTTATATGGGTTTCCCTGTGGGGGAGGCCAAGATGGGCCAGTGTTTTAGAGACAGTGTTGCACATTGGCCAATGAGAGGAGGGGGCTTCCAGACGTACGATGTGGGATCTGAGGGTGGGCCCGTCACAGGTCCCCTGTGTCCACACCTCACACTCATGAGTGCTGGTCACTGCGCTTTAGGCTGAGGGCTCCCGTTGGAGGGCAGGGACTGGTCATGCTCAGAGACCAGACCTGCGGCCTGTGCGGTGTTCTACTAGCTCCCACAGATACGGGGGGCCCATGGCTGTAACACATATTGGGGTTCTCATGGCTCTGGCAGACATGGCCATGCAGTGGGGAAGGCCTGCTGGGGAAGCAGTGCTATCTGTGGAGCCTGGCACTGAGCCCCTGTGGGGCTCTGGTCCCTGCAGGATGGTGGATGTGGGAGGACAGAGGTCCGAGCGGAGGAAGTGGATCCACTGCTTTGAGAATGTGACGTCCATCATGTTCCTTGTGGCCTTGAGTGAATATGACCAAGTTCTGGTGGAGTCGGACAATGAGGTGAGACCCCAGCCTGCGTGCTCCCCCATCCGCAGCCCTCTCCTGACCCCTAGGCCTTGGCGACCCTGATGCTTTGCCTCCACAGAACCGTATGGAGGAGAGCAAAGCCCTGTTCCGGACCATCATCACCTACCCCTGGTTCCAGAACTCGTCCGTCATCCTCTTCCTCAACAAGAAGGACCTGCTGGAGGACAAGATCCTGTATTCCCACCTGGTGGACTACTTCCCTGAGTTTGACGGTGAGCCCAGCCTCCCCGGCTCTATTGGGGAGGCCAGCTGGCTGCCCCCAGCGTGTCCCTACCCTCCCTGGGCCTTGCTGTCCTCGTCTGACAGCTGGGAGGGTGGTTCCAGGGGCCCACGAGCGGTTAGAGCAGAGCTTCCCCGGCTGGCGCTGCACTGCTGGCTCCTCCCAGGCCACTGATGGGCGGGAAGGCCTCATGTCCCTGGGGGGAGGGGCTGTGGTTGGTGCACGGCAGCAGCAGATGTGATGGGACACTTGGCTCCAGTCCCCCACTTGGTGGCCTGGCCATATGGAGGAGCGTGGCGCCGGGAATAAAGGGTGACCCAAGACTACCCTCCTGCCCCCGTCTGGATCAGCCCAAGCTCCTAATGGAAGGCAGACAGCTCGTGGGTGGACCACCCCACGCCGTTGTGCATGAGCTGTAGCTGTCCCCGCAGTGAGCATGGGGCTGCCCCACAGGTCCCTAAGGGCACCCGGCTATGCCCTCCACAGCAGGTGGTGGTGCCCACGCTGGTGCCTACGCTGTCCACACTCCTTATAGGAGCAGGGATCATGATGGGGAGGAGCGTCCCGGCTGGGAGCCCCCACGGAAGGGTGCTGCCTGTGGAAGACTATGCCCAGTCTGCGAGTGTGGGGTGACAGGCTTGGCCTGACTGGCCGTGGGGGGTGGGGAGGCCTCATGATCTGGGCTGTTGGTTCCCACTCTAAAGACCAGAGTGAGGCCTGGGGGTTAGGGTGCTGGGCTCTGCACCCGGCCCTCAGGCCTCTTGGGCGGAGCAAGCAGGGGCTCCAGGTGGTGGGGAGAGCAGGAGCGTCGCTGGGAGGGAGCAGTGAGGTGATGGGGACCAAGCCCTTGAGGGCAAGTGCAGACCATGGGCCGGGTAGGACAGACACTGTCGGGGGGGAGCCTCTGGGCAGGGGTGTGGGCAGACAGATGGACAGCCAGCAGGCCATGTGGGAGAGTGGCTGAGGTGGCAGCTGTGCGTGCGTGGGGTGCACCTGTGTGCACACGTGCCCCTGTTTGGATTGGGGATGTGTGTGGAGTGCGGCATGAATGGAGTGGGGTGAAGTGAGGCTGGGAAGGAAGGTTGGCCCGTTTGGAGGTCCTCACCCCGTGTGCAGCGAGGGTGGGCTGGGCTGGGTGGGCCCGGAGCCCAATGGGTGAGATGGGCAGGGACCCTTGCACATCAGCAGGCGCACACAGAGGCCACAGCGCAGCCGGGATACGAGGCGTCGGCCACGGGCATCACTGGGGTGGGCGGTGGGGGGGCTGCCCTGCCCGCTGCTGCCCCGCCCCAGCCAGGCTCACCCGCCCATCCCCCCCAGGCCCGCAGCGGGACGCACAGGCCGCCCGGGAGTTCATCCTGAAGATGTTCGTGGACCTGAACCCCGACAGCGACAAGATCATCTATTCGCACTTCACGTGCGCCACCGACACGGAGAACATCCGCTTTGTCTTCGCCGCCGTCAAGGACACCATCCTGCAGCTCAACCTGAAGGAGTACAACCTGGTGTGACCTGCGGGCCCGGGACAGACCCTCCTGGATGACGTGACAGCGGCTCTGCCGCCGAGGGGCTGAGTTGTTTCCTGTTTTTAACAAATGTTTTTTATTTCACAGTTATCAGGGGATGTACATCTTTCTTTCTACACTTTGTGCACCTTCTCACCTTTTGTCAGTGGCACAGGCTGCCTTTTTCTGGCCTCAACTGTGGCTCGCCTTTTTCTAAAAAAAAAAAAAAGAAAGAAAAAAAAGCAAAATTATCCAAGCGGAGATGAGACACGCGAGTGCCCTGCCCCGGCACCTCCAAGCCTCCCTCAGCCCCAGGCGGCGCCTTCGGGCCACGAGGGACAGCCACCTGCCGTCCCTGGTCCCTCAGACTTGCCAATCCTGTCCTTTCTTGTGTTCTCAATCACGGAAGGCGTGGAGAGACGGAGACTGTGACTTTTGTTTCTTCTTTTTTTAAGTTATTGACATCTTCACGACTTTGCCGTGGTTTTGCTCTCTGGACTCCAAGAAGTGGGGGTGGGTGGCGCCCTCTGTTGCCCACCCTGGGAAGTGCCTAACCATTTTTTTTTTTTTTTTTTTTTTGAGGAAAAACAAAAAGGATATTGTTTCCCCTGCAGGGGAGGAGATGCCCTGGGCCCTGCCTCACAGCCTTGGGTGGCTGTAGACCCCACCGGCCTCTGTGAGAGCCCTGGCGGCTTCAGGGGTCCTCTGGGCTGTGTCTCCAGGGCGATCTGCTTGCCAGGAGCTCCCCTAGGGCCCTGTCCCTGCACAGCAGAGGGTGGCGTGTCCACTGCCCATGCCAGACAGCACCTGTGGGAGTCCATCCATATCACCTGGCAGCTGGGAGAGGGCCCACTTGGATGGCAGTCGCTTTTGCTTCTGTTCCAGTTCACAACCAATTTGGAAACATTGACAGTGTGCCGGGGACTTTTTCAGAATCTTCTCAGGTCTGTCCCCAAGAGGCAGAGAGAGGTTGATGGAGTGTCCTGCACTGGTTCCCGGGCGTGGTGGCCGCCGTCGCACGTACTGCTGACCCTCTGCACCGAGCCGCCGGGAAGCAGGCAGGCTGCAGGTGCCCTTTGCCCGGAGCTGTCAAGTCACGGGGGAGCCAGCAGCTGGTACCTCGGCCCCGGTCAGCCTCCAGGCCACAGCCACGGCCACGCACTGAGCCAGAGCTGCGGGACTGGGTCCCCTGTCAGAGGGACTCTGAGGGCAGGAACAAGCAGGGGCTGGCCTTTTTGGGGGAGGGAGATGGCTTTCCATCTGGTGTAGGCTGAATACTACAGTGTTTCATTTTGGTTTTCTTGCACAAACTTAGGGGGAATGGACCACCAGCGATGCCTCGGCCCCACCCACTACACCTGGGCCCCACGGTAGCGGTCTGTGGGCTGCTGCTTTTGGGGCCTCTAACAAAAACAAAAGAAACAACTGAAAAATCAATCCAACCCACTCAGATAGCCAGTCCTGGGCTCCCGGCCCTCGCTTCCTCTTTTCTGCCTCCCTCCAGCTTATCTGGTCGGGAGGCACGACATGCTGGTGTCTTGCAGGACAAAGCCAGGAGGGTGTCGCGGCGATGGGGGTAGAAGGCAGGCAGAAGTTGGGGGAGGCTACATTCCTGGGGATCAGCCCCATCTGAGTGCAGAATGGGCTGGGGATCGCTCGCTTTTCAGCCAGTTTTCCAAAAAGGGTCATTTTTGTGCCATGTGTCTCGAGAGGGTTGAACCGTAACCCCCATTCCTGTCTTCAGTTGGAGCAGGTGACGCTGCTGGCAGTGGGCCCACAGGGACTTGATGTCCTTGTAGGGTGGGCATCTTGACGTCCTAGCACCTCTCAAAGGCCCAGATCACAAAAAGGGAACTGGATTGGGCTCTGTAGGGGTGGCATGAGCGCATGGGTGGGACACTCAAAGTATTAGCTTTTCTCCAAGAGGGGGCAGCGTGCCAAGCATCCCACAGACTAAGCCTGTCTAGAGTGCCAAACCACCGTGGCCCAGCCTCCTGGAACCCCAGAGGCTTGACTCCACCCCAGGAGCTGAAGGCAGGGCCACCCCTGTGCGCGGTGGGTCTGAGACCTGTTCTGTGCCAGTGCCAGCTGGGGTGGGAGGTCTCGGCCCCTCCCTGGCCCTGTGAGCTTGGTCACTTTTCCCACTCTGGTGAACTCCCCTCCTAGTGCTTTCTCTCGCGTGCTGACGTCCCAGCTCCTCCCACTGTGTCGCCCAGCAGTGCAGCCAATGCCCTGGGTGCCTGTCTCCCCGAGAGAGACGTGTTAGTGCCAATGTCCCCAGCGGTGGGGTGGGAACTGTGCCTGCCGGCAGGGTGGACACTGTCTGGTTATACTTGTATATTACACAGTCCTGATTTCAGACGATTTAAACCTTAACCTATTTAAAACATGAATATTATATAAAATGCTGTTTTTAAACCTTTTGTCATTTGAAATGCATGTATTGTCGTATGCACTAGGGGGTGGGCCTGATTAGCTTGACGCCAGCCTCCTGTGGCCGAGGCTGTCTCGTCCAGGCGGGTGGGATGGAAGGTTCTGCTCAGCGTGTCGGGGCGCTGACCCCTTAATCCAGAGATACCTGATGGAAATTGACTTTTCATATCTTTCTCCTGAAATGAATTGTTTTAAATTGGAATAAATCTCGTTCCTATACACTGTGGCCCCTCTGGCTTATTTCTTGTTGCTGGCTGCAGCGATGGGTGGGGGGCAGCGGAGGAGCCATGAAGGCCCCCGTGGTGTTGCCTAGTCCATCCATTCAGGCTGGGGTCTGAGTTCCCCGGAGCCACGCCTTCCCTTGGGCTGGGACCGTGACACCAGAACCCCTGCTCTGAGGTCCTCTTACTAGGCCCCTGACTTCAAAGTCGCTTGTCTTGAGGGCTGGAGCATCTTGCAAGATAAGCACCTCCTTATTGGGGGCAGGGTACCGGTGTGCTACTCGCTGTTGGAGATGCTACTATGAGGGCAAGGCCCCACCTGTCTGTAAACAGGATGTTGGACAGTGGGCTCTGCAATCTTTTTTTCCTTTTTTACAAAAATATTAATCATGGTCAGTAGACATAAAGTGTACCATCTTAACCATTTCTAAATTCACAGCTCAGCAGCATTAAGCACGTTGACGCTGTTGTGTGACCATCCCCACCATCCATCTCCAGAACTTTCTCATTGTCTTAAACTGACACTGTCCCCTTCCCCTCCCCCAGCCTCTGGCCCCCACCATCTACTCTCTCCATGAATCTGACCCCTCTAGGGACCTCCTGTGAGTGGAATCACAGTGTTTACCCTTCTGTGTCTGGTTTATTTCACTGAGCATAACCTCCTTAGGGTCCATCCACGTTATAGCAGGTGTCAGAATGTCCCTTTTTAAGGCTGAATACTATTCCCTTTTTGGATGGACCACATTGTGTTTATCCATCATCCGTCCATGGACACTTGCTGTGTTTCCACCTTTTGTGCATTGTGAGTGATACTCCTGTGAACACAGGTATACAAATAATCTCTGAGTCCGTTTTCAATTCTATTGGATAAATACTAAAATTTGGAATTGCTGGGCGTCATAGGAAATCTGTTAACTTTATGAGGAACTGCCATCCCATTTCCCACAGTGGCCACACCATTTCACATTCCTCCAGCTGTGCACAAGAGTTCCAGCTTCCCATCATCCTCCAGTTTTATTTGTTCATCAGCGGGATATGCCTTGAAGGCCCGCTGTATGCCGGGCACTGTCCTAGGCACTGCAGATACAGTGTGGGGGGGTTGGGGTAGACAGCATTTGTCACCATGACTTAATCTGTGAAGAAAAGCAGAGCAGGGTAGTGGGATGAGCAATAGTGACACTGCAGACTTTTCAGCAAGAGCCTTTCTGAGAGGTGGCCTATGAGTAGGATCCTGGAAGACATGAAGAGAAGGGGCCATGCAGTGATTTGAGGGAAGGGCTTTCCAGACAGAGCGTACAGCCCATGCAGGGCCCACCTGGCAAATTGAAGGAGCAGCTGGGAGGCCTGTGTGGCTGGAGCAGAGTGAGTTAGGGGGAGACAGGGAAGAGGTGAGGGCAAAGGGAACGGGGGCAGGTCAAGCAGGGCCTTGTGGGTCACTGGGAGGTCTTGGGGTTTTGTCACCAGGGAGGTGGTCACCCTAGAAAGCTGTGGGCACAGGAGGGATGGGACCTGAGTCAGGTGCTCACAGGTGCCCTCTGGTGACCGTTACGTGGAGGATGGACTGAGGAAGGGCGATGTAGGTCCTGAACTGGATGCTCACAGGCGCCCTCTGGTGATTCTTACGGCGAGGACAGGCGGGGAAGGATGACGTGGACATGACTCGCTCCCACGCGCCCTCTGGTGGCCACTGCGAGGAGGACAGACTATGGGTGGCGAGAGGGGGAGCTGGGGGCCAAGAGTGGAGCGGACTGCACTGGTCCAAGTGGAAATTAATGGGACTGGACTAAATGAAGGCAGAGTTGGGAAGCAGGATTTGGGAGGTCGGTGCGGGAAGGGAGCCTGATTGAGGCTGCAGACGCACCTGGTTATCACCTGTATGCCATGTCCTTCATGTCCACCTGGAGCAGCCCGAGTTTGCTGTCTCGCTGTCCCATCCACGTGCAGGCTCTACCTTGCTTCTTTGAGGGAGCGATCCTGTCATCATCTCGGTTCTAAATAGGAAATTGGGACAAAGAGCGGTCTGTTCTTGCCCTGATGGTAGGCCACTGCTTCTCGGTTGGGTCACCAGCCAGGTGGGGGAAGGTGCAAAAAGAAAACGCAGGGCTCTTGTTTCAAAATTAGGAGAATTTTTTTAAAAAGATTTTTATTGGGGAAGAGGAACAGGACCTTATTGGGGAACAGTGAGTACTTCCAGGACTTTTTTCCAAGCCAAGTTGTTGTCCTTTCAGTCTTAGTTGTGAAGGGCGCAGCTCAGCTCCAGGTCCAGTTGCCATTGTTAGTTGCAGGGGGCGTAGCCCACCATCCTTAGTCGGACTCAAGCAATCGAACTGGCAACCTTGTGGTTGAGAGCCCGCCTCCAACCAACTGAGCCATCCGCGAGGAGGCAGCTCAGCTCAAGGTGCTGTGTTCAATCTTAGTTGCAGGGGGCGCTACCCACCATCCCTTGTGGGACTGGAGGCATTGAACTGGCAACCTTGTGGTTGAGAGCCCACTGGCCCATGTGGGAATCGAACCGGCAGCCTTTGGAGTTAGGAGCATGGAGCTCCAACCACCTGAGCCACCCGGCGGGACCTAGGAGAATTTTAAGACCAGAAAAACCTTCTGAGCTTGGGTCCTACGATCACGAAGCTGGCCCTGATGGCCGGGTGATGGACCCTTGGGCTATTTCCACATTTTGGCTATTGTGAACAGTGCTGCTGTGAACACGGGTGTACAAATACCTGTCTGAGTCCATGCTTTCCATTCTTTTAGATAGATACCCAGAGGTGGAATTGCTGAATAGAGACTTTTTTGTCTTATCCAAATAAATGACTCATCAGTAAATAAAAGGAGAGGGATGGACTTTGTATCCCAGGCTTGTGCCGCCTAGGGGTGGTGTGGGCGTGATCTCGGGTGTGGGTAAGGGCAAGGTCCAGAGAGGCATGCAGCGGTGGCTCTCAGTGGCCAATAATTCCATCAACTGAGGAGTGGGAGGTACTTTGACACTATGTAAATGTCCTATTTCTCATTAAAGAGAAGGGCCATTTTTAATAACAAGCTTTGAGGAGTGCACCTTTTCTGAATAAAGGAGAATCTTTGGGTTGGAATAAATTTAGCTGTTCAAAAACTCCCCAGAGCCAGTGGGGGTGTGAATTAGTGCATGCACTTTGGCAAAAGTAGCTAATATCCGGGGATACTTGATAACCCAGCACTTCCACAATTGGGTGTTTATCCACAGAATTTCACACATGGTTATCAAAAGGCATGGACCAAATGTCCGTAGCTGCCCTACTCATTACAGCCCCCAAATGAAACTTAACTAAGTGCCCATCAACAGCAGAATGGATGCCTATTACAGCATGGCGATGACAGGTAATAATACTGTGCTGTGCTTTGGAAAGTTGCTAAGAGAGTAGATCTTAAAATTTCTCATTACAAGAAAAAAATTGTAACTGTGTGGTCTTGAATGTTAACCAGATTTATTGTGGTGATTATTTCATAATATATACAAATATCGAGTTATTGTGTACACCTGAAACCATGTCAATCATTTAAAAAATAAATAGAAAATACTGGTAAAAAAACAAAGAGTGGGTGATTCGATGATGGGATGGTCACCAATGGAATCATCTGTGGCAATGAGAATTAGAGAAATACAACCACATGCACCAATGCGGATTTACTGCACAAACATAATGAGTAATAGACAGAAACCAGACACACCAGAATTTATCTTGTGCAATTCCATTTATAGCAAGTTCAAAACCCACAAAAATTAAATATGAGTGTTAGGGTTGCTTAATTCAGTTGTAAATTTATAAAGAAAAGCAAGGAAGTAAAGAGGTACATTACATAAGAGAATCAATTCACCAAGAAGACATAACAAGTGCACGAAATAGATGAAGCAAAATATGATACGACTGAAAGGAGAAATAGGCAAATGTACAATTATCTTTCAACACCCCTCTCAGCAATCGATAGGATGAGCATACAGAATATTAGCTAGAATACAGACAACACCATTAACCAAATACACAAATACAATGAAATTATTTTGGGCAAAATTCAATGCAGAAAGGAGGACAGTCTTTTCAACAAAGGGTGCTGGAACAACTGGATATCCACATGCGGAAAGAAAGAAAGAAAGGAAGAAAAGAGGGAAGGAAGGAAGGAAGGAAGGAAGGAAGGAAGGAAGGAAGGAAGGAAGGAAGGGAAGGAAGAAACTTCTAAAAAAATTAACTCCAAATGGATCACAGATCTAAAAATGTAAAATATAAAACAATAAAACTCCTAGAAGAAAACATCTTTCTGGCCTTGGGTTTGGCAAAGAGTTACTAGATACAGCACTAAAAGCATGACTCATAAAAAAAAAAATCGAGAAATTGAACATCATCAAAATTAAAATTTTTGGCTCCACAAAGTACACAGTAGTGAGGATGACTGGGACAGAATATTGGCAAAGCACATACCCAGTAAAGGACTTGTATCCAGAATATATAAAGAATTCTCCAAACACAATAATAGGAAAACAACTCATTAAAGAAACGGTAAAATTTGGACAGATGCTTCATTGATGAAGGTATGGATGACACATAAACCACACGAAAAGGCAGTCAACATCATTAGTCAAACAGGTAGATTCAACCCACAATAAGATACCATTACCTATGCCGTCAAATGGCTAAGATAAAAACTATAGACAACACCAAGTGCCGGAAACTGGAATGCTCAGATATCACTGGTGGCGATGCAAAATGGTCCAGCCACTTTGGCAAGCCTGTCAGTTTCTTACCAAGTTAATCACACAATTATTCTAGGACCTAATGATCCCACTTGTAGGAATTTATCCTAGAGACCTGAATTTGTGTGTTTACAGCAGCACTAAACTGCAGACAATCCAAACATCCTTCTGTGGATGAAGGGTGGTGCACGCACCCAACAGGAAACTACTCAGCAGTCGCAAGGGATGGGCTCACCCAGCTTCATAGACGAATCTCATATGCTGAGTGGAAGAAGCCAGTTTCCAAAGTCACATCATGTATGATTCCATTTACACGACATCCTCAAAAAGATTAAAAAATCGTAGCAACAAAGAGTGGCTCAGTGGTTTCCAGGGGCTATGGGTGGGGCTATGGTCTGACATTACAAGAGAGGGAGATTTTTCAGGGGAAGGCACTATATTCTGTCAACTGTTTCACTGATAATTTATATGACTCTCCATGTGTTAAAACTCATAGAACCGAACACCAAAGAAGTGAAGACAACATCACATAAATTTAAAACTGAAAAATGAAATAAATCTTATTGCCAAAAAGTACCCACCCGGCCACCCCAAACAGAAATACCGTGGAAGTCAGAGCAGTGTTGACTGCGGGGTGGAAGGAGGAGGTTCCTATTGGGAAGGGTATCTGAGGACCCTCATGGCATTGACAATATCCTTCATCTTGGCCTGGCTGGGGATCATATGGGTGTTGGTTACAGAAGATTTTATTAGGTTATATATTCATGTTTTACATGTTTTGTGTGTGTGTGTGTGTGTATGCGTGTATTTCAAATATGCACAAAAATTCACCCTGGTACTCCCCTATAAACTAATACTTGACAAATGTCCCCATGAGCACCTTACATGTGAAAAAGAACCAGTTCCCTTTTGTGAGGAACTGGAAGGGACATTTGTTTTGAAGCTGGAGAAATCCACAGAAGCCAGGCCCTGGCAGGGATCGAGGGGGCTGGGCATTTTTCTGAGCAGAGAGAGCCCCAGAAGGTGTTAGACCAGGCCCTGCACCCAGTCCTGTTGTGACACGCTGCGACTGGTGCCTTTTGGGAATGGCATCAGGGAGCTGCCCGGAGGGGATGGCTGTGTGTTCCCGGGCCTCTGCACTTCCTTTCCTTTGCTCTCTGCTCTGTGACTCAGCTTGGTTCTGCCAAGCTGGTTATTTCTGTTCTGCCCTGTGCTCCCAGCCCTGCTTAGCCCAGACTGATTTCTGCTTTTCTTCACCTGCCAGCAGTGGGAAGTCACCCCTACCTCCTCAGGGCCATCCTGTTGGAGGCCGGAAGATGGGTGGGCAGGGCAGGGCCTGCTGTCCCCAGTGACCTGATGAGCCCCTATCAAACTTCCCATCTGCCATTGGTCATGATTCAACAGCAGAGAAAACTGCACCTCTGCACCTACGTGCTGGCTGGGGTGTAGGGGAGGGTGACGGTTGCTGCTGTGTGATCCCAGGCATTCACTTACCCTCTCTGAGCCTTGATAGTGCTATCTGTGAGGGGTCCAGAGCCCTGTATTATGTATATCTGGGGAGAGGAGGGAGAGGTGTTCCAGAACTTTCTAGAGCTTTCAAGAACCTCTTGAAGGGGATTCTGCACCCAGACACGGCCACGGGTCTGCTAGATTAGAGACAACTTGTGACCCCCTCTTTGGCTGTGAGAGTCTAGAAAACAGCATGTTCACCCCCTGCGTTCCTGTCCAACTTTGAGGGTCCTGAGGGCTAAGGGGGTCAGGGCAGGGGCCCTTGACCAGCGGGTTCAACTCCCAGGGTCCTCTTGTGCCCAGGCTCCCTGTCTCCTCCTGGTCCCAAATGTCATCTGGTCAGCATGACCTTCTGTGACTCCCTGTGTGAAGTCAGAGCCCAAGACCCCAACATCTCGCAGTTCGCGCAGCCACTTCATTTTTCCCTCAGAACTTGTCACCATCCACCAAGCTTGAATATTTTTAAAAATGTCTTCCTTACCTGTCTCTCTAACTAGAATATTAGGTAGAGGAGTCAGGGACTTTGTCATTTAGTTCCTTGCGGTGCCTAGAATGCCTCGAACACAGTAGGTGCTCAATCGGTGTTTGCAGGGAGAATGAATGGCCCCTCCCCAAAGCTGCGTGGTCAGCTTTTAGACCCTGGGGCACATTGGGTGAGATCCGGCTCCAGGCTCTGTCTGGTCCCAGCCTTGCCCCAGGGGCAAGTCGCATCATGATGTGTGCCTCAGTTTACTCATCTACATGGGGGTGATCGCAGTAACTCTGGGGCGATGTGTGTGAAACAAGCCGACACTCGCATGCACTTGAAACAGTAGGAGCCGCAGTAGGTCCTCCGCTGCTGGTATTCTGAGGCCTGGCGGGGAGGGGCTGGGGGTGGGTCTGAGGACAGCCCGGGGCGGGGTCAGAGGCCCCGGGAGGACGGCGTACACCCATTCTCCAGAATGAGGAAGGAGGGCCCAGCAGGCTGCCGGGACCCAGACTGCGCTGGGGCCCTTCGTCGAGGCCGCTCCGCCCTCCCCAGGGGCACCCCTCCCCGCCTCTCCTCGCCGCCACCATCAACCTGTTTGGCAGGGCCCGGCAGGTCTGGAGATGGGTGGGGAACGCTGAGCCTCCGCACCCCTCTCCTCCTCCCCACGAACGAGCCCGTCCTGTGCCCTGCACTCAGGCCGAGCTGGGCCACCCGGGTGCCCCAGACCGGGAAGTCAGGGGTCCCCGGGTTTGGGGGGGGTGACCCCCAAGAAGAGGGAGGCCCCTTCACGCCCGGCTGCCAGGAGCCCACCCCGGAGCCGGCGGGGTGGGGGTGCCCTCCCCTGGGGGCCGGGGCCATGCCTCCTTGTGCCCTCTGAAGCCGCACACCATGGCCCGCTCCCTGACCTGGCGCTGCTGCCCCTGGTGCCTGACGGAGGACGAGAAGACGGCAGCTCGGATCGACCAGGAGATCAACAAGACCCTCCTGGAACAGAAGAAGCGGGACCGCGGCGAGCTGAAGCTGCTGCTGCTGGGTGAGCCCTGGGTCCAGCTGGATGGGCAGCGGGAGGAGAGCTGGAGGAGGGGGTCCTCGCCTCCACCTGTCCGGACGGCCTGGGCACCCATTTGCCAGATGAGAAGGCCGAAGTGCAGAGAGGCCCAGTCCTAGTCCAAAGGGGCACGTAGTGGGCCTGGCCAGGTTGCAGGGCATCTGCAAGAATGGAGGTGGCCCGGTGGCCCAGCTCCTGCCTGGCAGGCCCAGCACGTCCTACCGGCTGTGTGTTATGGGAAGGGAACTATGAGCTCAGGAGCCCTGCCCTCTCCCTCCATCTCCAGGCGGCCTTCCTGTCCCTCTCCCTGCATGGCAGGCCAGCAAGGGAGGGCTTGACATGGATTCTGGAGATTTATTAGCATGAATCCTGAGGGCAGAGCATTGCCAACAGGCTCTGATTCATTCATTCATTCATTCATTCATTCATTCATTCATTCATTCAAGATGTATGGAGTAGCTCTTGGGGACACAGCAGCATAGGAGATGGAAGTTGTCCTTGCCTCCTCTTCTTCTGGAGAAGGTGACAGACATTAAACCTGTAAACTAAAAGCAGATAAAATAATTTCTGGCAGCCAGAAGATCGAGGAGAAAGTTAAACAGGGTGAGGGAGTAGGGGGATGGTGTGGATTGTGATGCTCTGAGATTGTGACCTCTGAAACCTCAGGTGTCATCGCCCACATGTGTCCATGGCCCCAACCACTTTGCCCTGTGTATGGCTCCAGGGATGCTGACCTTGGAAACTCACCCACACCCCCTGAGCCCTGAATGGGGGCTGGGGAAGGTCCCAGGTGTCCTGAAGTCACATCTGCCTGGCCCAGGGCAGAGAAGCTAGTCATCTGTCTAGTCACCTCTCTCTTCCCTTGCTTGGTGGAAAGCCCTGAGGAGTGGAAAGAGATAAGAAAGTGGGAGCACAGGACCCCCAGGAGCTGCACCTTAACTGAGGACCCTTCCAACCTCTAACATCGCTCCCTCTTGCTGAATTAGGTGAAAGAATCCTCCCCACATTTACTTCTCCAAGGAAATCTGGCACGGCATAAATCCAAACTCTGCCACCCCCTTGACTACTTAGATCCCAGCTCCTTCTACTGGCTGTAATCTTTCAGTGGCAACCACCTGGCTTCCTTGCTCCTCATTGAATATTTCATGTTTTTTTTTAAACGTTTGGTAACGTCATCAGTGAAACTGAGCCTGGAAGCTTTTTGATTAAGAATTTAATTGCTTTAATAGCTATCTCTATTTGATTTCTTTAATAGGTAGGCTATTATTATATTAATAATATATGTGACGTTAATATGTCACTTATTATTTTTAATAAATAGGCCAATTTAAGCTATCTATTTCTTCTTGATTGAGCTTTGGTTATTGATGTCTTTCAAAGAATTTGTCCATTTCTTCGAAGTTGTCAAATTCATGGGCATAATGTTGTTTATAATGTTCCCTTGTCATTCTTTTTGTATCTGTAGGATCTGTAGTGATGTCCCCTCTCCCATTCTTTGTCTTCAGTCCTTTTTCTTCATCCATCAGGCTAGGGTTTTATCGATGTTAGTAATTTTTCCTTACACATTAATGTTCCTTTATCCATGCCTCAGTGCTTTTGCACTTGCCATTCTCCCTGCCAAGAATTCTCACTGTCACCCAAGCCTTTGCATGGCTGGCATTCTCACTCAAGGCAGGTCTCAGCTCAAGTGTCACCTCCTCAGAGTTTTCCCTGAATGCCGTGCCTGCAAAGACAGGCCCATCCTTCTTCGTTCTCTGCTCAATTTTTCTTCATAGCACTCACTCACTGATACTCTCTTAAGAGTTTACTCTGTTTATATAGCAAACAATACAAGGGTGGGAGCCACGTCTGTCTTATTCACTCCTGTGTTCCCAGCATCTAGCCCAGGAGTACAAGGAAACTAACAGATATCAGATGCCCAGTGCATGCTTTATGAATGAATGGATGACTCAATCCTGATCCAGGGGCAATTTCCCCCAGAGCTGTACCATATCTTCCTGGAGCTGGGAACGTCCCTTGCCCCACACCACTCTGACCACTGCACAGTCAGCCCCAAATCAGGAAGCCTGTTCTGCTCGTGTGGGGAGGGGAAGGGGAGAGAGGAGGTTGCCTGTGTACCCAAGCACTGACGGTTTCGATCACCCCCATCCCAGCCCTAAGGGCCACCTCCACACTTCCCTCCCTTCTTGAAAACAGGAATTGAATGCAAAGTAATTTTTTTCCTGGAGATTTGCTGATCCTTTTAAGAAAGGAGGCCAAGGGGCCAGGGGTGTCTGAACCTGACAGGAAGCGATTACCATGTTGGGGAGGGGAAAAAGTCAGAATGAAGCCAGCTTTGTCCATATCACCTGAGGTAGGGACTGCTCGTGACTGCAGATGGGGAAACCAAGGCCCAGAGAGCTGAAGAGACTTGCTCAAAGTCACACAGCCAGGATGGGAGCCTAGAATTCCAGTTCCAAGCCTGTGTGCTTGACCAACCTGTCAACATGCCTCGGAAGAGAAAAACCATAGAACTCCCATGACAGATGGGGAAACTGAGGCCTAAGAAGCAACAGAAGTGGTCTGGGTCAGTGGCCAGTCTGAGACAGAGCAGGGCATAGAAGATGAGCCTCCTGCCTTCCAGTGCCTGGCTGCCCAGCCTGGCTCCTGGGCCCCACAAGCCCTGTTTCCTGAGGTAGGTGGGGGCCTGAGGCGGCTGTCTCCGTGGCAGAAGCCACACGCTGTCTCGTGATGCCCAGGGCTTGGCCCAGCTCCTCCTGGCTCTGCTGGTTCCACTTCCTCATCCCGCCCCAGGAGGAAGTATCACTTCCTGTCTGGGCTGTGAGGCCCCTGCCAAGTGGACACAGCTCTCCCCGCAGCAGCCCCCTGCCCCATAAGGGGCCGGGGTGGGGTGGTGGTGGTGGTTCTTGAAGCAGACCAGGAGTGGGGTGGCGGGAAGCTGCAGAGTTTCCGGGTTCCTTAGTGGTTTCAGGACAGGCCTGGGCTACAAAGAGGGGGTTCCACCCAAGGAGTTTTTCAGAGTTCAGGTTGTGACCCACTCATGAGGCCAGGATTGTTTTTTCTTTAATAAAACAGAAGAGAAAAAGAATCAGTGCATTACAACAAAGTTAACTGTTGCCTCCTGAGATCTTTGTTCTCTATGCTTCTGGGAAGACCAGAGGTCTGAGAGTTAGAAAGCCACCAAGAGGAAGGTCAAAGCGTGCAGTCTCCTGCTGTAGGTCTCAGCGCCTTCTGTGGCAGCACCCAGAGGCGCCATCCAGCTTCTGAGCATCTGTAGAAACACCACATTAACGGATATTTAGATACGCCTGACCCAGCCGACTGGCCATGTCCCGTTCTGTGGGTGAAGGACCCATAGGGCTTGACTTTAGTCCTTGCGTCCCCACTAGCTATGTGACCCTGGCAAAGGCACACCACCTCTTAAGGTTCCATGTGTCCCCTGGAAATGGGAAAACAGCAGGAATCTTATGAGGATTGACCGAGGACACACACAGAGTGCCTTGGCCCCAGTCCTGGCTGATGCCAAGAGTTTAAATCAGGCTTACTGTGCCGCTGCTGATAACGATTGGTATTTTCATTGTTGTTGCTATTGTTTAGGCAGCACATGGGGGACTTCCCCATATGACGAATAAAAAGCCCATGAGCTCTGGGCTCAGACAGAACTGGGTTTGAGTCCCAGCTTGGCCACTCGCCAGCTGCATGACCCAAGGCACTCTCCTCAACTGATCTGGGACTCAGTTTCCCCACCTGAAAAGTGGGGCCAAGAGCCTTCTCTCTCGCCCGGAGACTTGGCTCAGATGGTGCTTCACACTTTCAGCTCTCTAGGGCATGCAGGCTCAGCCAGCTCTGCTATCCCCCGACGGCCAAACCATCTAAGCTTGGTCAGTCTCCCCAGGTTTGTCAGTGGGAAGTGAAGCTGTGGGTTTATATTGGTGACTGCCATTCAGATGTTTCACTTCTGGAATATTCAGTGAGCTCGACCTGTCCCCTTCCTAAAGTCCAAGAAATTTCAGAACCAAAGACACATATGGCCCCACATTGGAGAGCTTCAGATTGTGGACCTATGGGGTGCTTTTTTTTTTTTTTAAGGAAACTTTTTATTTGGGAATAATTTTAGACGCACAGACAAGTTGTAAAGATAGTACATGGAATCGCCCCAGTCCTGAGCAGCTTCGCCTCATGTCCACAGCTTGTAGCACACAGTGTGATTGTCACAGCTGAGAAATTAACACGGAATCCTTCCCGTCACATCACAGTTAACTAAACTCCAGACAGTGGATTTCACGATTTCACTATCTTTTTCACGAAGGCTGTTTTTCTGTTCCAGTATCCAATCCAGGATCTCACACTGCAGTTAGAGTTGTTTTTCTGAAATACTTTGTTAGCTTATTTTGAAATACTTTCAGATTTATAGAAAAGTTGCACCTGGATTCTTCTGCAAATGTTAACATTTTACCATATTTCCTTTATTCTTCTCCCCACTAAATATACACACGCGTATATGTTATGTGTAAGTATGTATGTACATACTTTTATTTAGTGCATGATTATAGCAATAATTTATTTACTATACATTTATGTATTTAATACATACATATTTATTTTTTTCTGAACTGTTTGCGAGTAAATTGAAGACCTGATGCCTTTTACTCCTAAACACTTCTGTGGGTTTGAGTGACACTAAAAATCAAAGACCCTCCCCCCCAGGACCGCGACCAAAAGCAGGTGATGAGCATGAAGGAATACCGTCCGCCCAGGCACCCCTGACCCCCTCCCACCAGTGTTCCCAATTTCATTCCTTCACTAATGTCCTTCACTAAGCCTCTCTGTTTCTTGGACCTTGACTCCAGCGGACTTATAACACCTGGAACCACCCAGACCTGCCCTCCTTGCCCTCAGATGTGCTGGGGGTGGACAGGGTACAGGGAGCCCCTGGGGGTGATGCAAGATGGCACCCCCTTCTCTTTGCTCCCTACACTCTCCACTCCTTCTCCCCCTGTTCCCATTTCCTCTTTCTGGACTCCAACCAGGCCACCCCTTCCCTTTTTGTGGCTTTTCCGGTTCCTCCTGCACCAATGCCCACTCCTGTCCCTGAAAAACCCCCTCAATGCCCCCAGGAGCCAGGCCAGGTGACCAGAAGTTGGAGGAGTCTCCCGGCCTCACTTCCCACCAGGCTATCACACCCATTTTACAGACAGAAAACAGAGGCACAGAGAGAGAGATTTCAGAGCTCAGACAGCAGGGAGCTGAGCCTTGGTCTTTGAGCTTCTGGTCCCAGACTCTTGAAGATTCCAGAATTGTTATCATGAACCCAGGGCTGGCTTTGTGTGCTAGCGACTCCGGCAGCCCCCCAGTGCCCCTCCCTTAGAAGGGCCCTGTGGTTTCGTGTTGCACTGGGCCCTGCCAGTTCTGCAGCTGACCCTGCAAGGAGCCCTCTCCCTGCTTTGGTCCATCAGCAAAGTGGTGGTGACTCTGTCTCCTAAATATCTCACGAATATGTCCCCATCTGGCCAGCTCTTGGGTCCACCACATGGTCTCCAGCCTGGATCAGTGCAATCTCTTCTGCCCTTGCCCCACCCCGTCTGTCCTCCCTGAAGCAGTCACCAGAGGGCGCCTGTGAGCACACGAGTCAGGTCCAGCCCCTTCTCTGCCCACAGCCCTCCAGGGCTCCCACCTCCCGTCCTCCGCACAGACCCTGCACGACCTGCCCCCATCCCCTCCCTGCCTTCACCTTCTCCCTCCCTCTCCCTCACTCACTCTACTCCAACCACATAGGCTTCCTCATTGTCCAATACACCAGGCACTATCCTGCCCCAGGACCTTTGCATGGGCTGTGCCCTCTGCAGGGTGTGTCCTTTCTCCAAATCTTGGCGCGAGAGCAACTTTCCCAGCCTTCAGATCTCAACCCCACAAATCACCTCCACCGAGGGGCCTTCCTTGACACTCAGCCATAGTAGTCACCTAAACTCTCATTATCTATTTGTCCTGTTTCATTTCCTTCATTAAAGTTTTTCTACCTGAAATTATTATAGTCAATAATAGCAATTATAATTATGGCAAACACTAATACTACTAATAATAGTGACCACTAATGTAGGTTTTACTGTGTCTAGGCATGCTCTATAGCGAGGGTCCACAAACTTCCTGTAAAGGGCCAGATTGTAAATATTTTCAGCTTTGTGTGCAGAGGGTTTCTGTCTGACTACTCAACTCTGCCATTTCTCATGTAATGAGAAAACAGTCGTGGACAATTGTACACAAATGGGTGTGGCTGTGTGCCAATAAAACTTTATTGACAGACACTGAAACCTGAATTTCATATAATTTTCATGTGTCACAAACCAATCTCCTTTTGATTTCTTTCAACCATTTAAAAGTGTAAAAACCGGAACCATGAAAAGTATTAGAAATGGAAAAAACATACAAATTGTAAAACCTCTCTGGCCCTGCAAAAACAGGCAGCGGCCTGGATTTGTTTGTAGGGCAGTAGTTTGCGAACCCCTACTAGGAGCACCTTACGATGAATTCACTCTCACGTCCATCTAGCAGGCACAGGGCCTATCGCGATCCACGGTTTACCGGTGGGGAGACTGAGGCACAGGGTGGTGAAGGCACTTCCTTGCCCAAGGTCCCAGAGCGTGGCCCTAGCTGAGCAGGGACTTGAACCTGGGAGGCCCGGGTTGGGACTGAGTGATGGCGTGACCCTGCAGGCCCGGGCGAGAGCGGGAAGAGCACGTTCATCAAACAGATGCGCATCATCCATGGGGCCGGCTACTCAGAGGAGGACCGCAAGGGCTTCCGGCCGCTGGTCTACCAGAACATCTTCGTGTCCATGCGGGCCATGATCGAGGCCATGGACCGGCTGCAGATCCCTTTCAGCAGGCCGGAGAACAAGGTGAGCGTCCCAGGGCTGCCATGTGGGTGCCACGCTGGGGGCTCGGGTCCCTTAGGATGCTCAGGTCTAGGCTATGTTTCCTCAGACCCCCAGGGCACAGCTGTGTCCCCTTGGACCCCTAAGTCTTTGTGAAGAACAGCTCCCCCCATGCATTTCCAGGGCTTGAGGCTTGGACTCCATGATACTGAGTGCGGGTGTGAGTCCTGGGTGAGTGATTGTTCCCTGGTGGAGGTATCAACACTGATTACTGCTGGGAGGGGCTGCAGTAATTTTTTTTTTAATTTTATTTTATTGTGGTGAGAACATTCAACATGAGATCTACCCTCTTAAATTTTAAGTGCATAATACGATATTATTAACTGGAGGCAGGATGTTGTGCAGCAGAGTTCTAGAACTATCTACCCAAAGGAAGGGAAACCGTCCTCCCCCAGCATGTTCTGCTCTGTTCCCTGGGCTCTGCCTATTCTGGGTGTAAGTGGGGTCACATGGTATTTGTCTTTCTGTTTCTGGCTTGTCTCACTTAACATGATGTCCTCAGGGTTCATCCACATTGTTGACTATTATAGAAGTTCCTTCTTTCTAGAGACCTAACACTGTTCCATTGTCTAGATGGACCATGTTTTCTTTATCTGTTCGCCTGTCCACGGACATTTGTGTTGTTTCTACCTTTTGGCTGTTGAGAATACTGCTGCAAGGAGTGTGGAATACTCATATCTTTTCCAGATCCTGATTTCATTTTTTTTTGATTAAACACCCAGAAGTAGTATTGCTGGATCATATGGTGATTTTATTTTTAATTTTTTGAGGAACCACCATACTGTTTTCCACAGCACTGTACCATTTTGCAATTCCACCAACGGTGCACAATTTCCCTACATGCTCACCAACACTTGCTGTTTTTTGTTTGTTTTCTTCCTTATAATAGCCATCAGAATAATAGCTTATAATAGCCATCAGAATCTGAAAGCTTCTGATTTGTGAATCTGAGCTTTGGAAGGACTTTGCAAGGACTTTGGAAGAGCGATTAGGGGTTGGTGGTTTCTACCTCGTGGAACTGATATAAGAATACAATAAATGAAAAGTGCCCAAAGCTTTCAAAACAGTGCTTGGAATGTAACCTCATTCCAGTGTTAGCAGGTGATATGATTATTTAATCTTCACAATAACCTCTTTCAGCTATTACTTCATTTTATAGATGAGAAGGAGGCTTCCCCCAAGGATAACCCCTATCCCATCTTCCAACACCATACGTGGTTGCCTGTTTTTTTACCTCAAATTTTCTGGACTTTTCCAGAATGTTCTTTTCTGTCTGGCATCTGGTGCTGGTATGTCTGTGATTCATCCATTTTGGGGGGTATAGTTGTGATTTGTTTATTTTCACAATAAAAGTATGCCACGTTTTATTTGTTTATTCATTCTAATGTTGTTGACATTTGGGTTATCTACATATATTTTATGCAAATACATGCATTTCCCTTGGGTATTTACCTAGAAATAGATTTGGATGATAAGGGACGTGTACGATCAACTTCAGTAGGAGACACCAACCTGTTTTCCAAGTAATTGTAGCAAATCACAGTTCCACCAGCAGTACATGCAGAGTTCCAGTTCCTCCACATCTTTGTTAACACTTGATGCTGTCTGTCACTTCATTTGAGACATTCTTTTGGGTGTTTGGTGGTATTTCATTGTGGTTTTTGTTTGAATTTCCCTGATTAATAATGAGGTTGTACACTTTTTTATGTTTGTTGGACACTTGGATATTCTTTTTTTGTGAAGCAACTGTCCAAATCCTTTGCCCATTATTTAAATTTTTGTTTCTTGTTCATTTAAAAAAGTATAGTTCCTCAGTTTTTTTTTCTTTACTGATTTGTAGCAAATTCTTTGTATATTTTGGACACGAGCGCTTTCTTTGTTTCACATCTATTGTTAGATTTATCCCTAGGTATTTGCTATCTTTTGATGCTACTATAAATGGGACTTAAATTTTAAAAGTTTCCCACCAGTTAGTGGTTATTATAGAGACATACATTTGGTTTTTGTTTATTGACTTTGCATTTGGGGACTTTATTAAGTTCACTTGTTTATTCTAATAGTTTATCTCTAGACTAGTTTGGGTTTTCTACATATAGTCATGTCATCTGTGAATAACCACAGTGTAATTTATTCCTTTCCAAACCTGACACCTTTCATTTCTTTTCCCTGGCTGGGACCTCAGTGCAGTGTTAATTAGAAATGGCATGAGAGGAAAAAAAAGAGGAAGAAATGGCGTGAGTGGACATCTTTGTCTCATTTCCAGTCTCCCGTCTTTTAAGAGCAAAGAACCCACATTCACTTCATTTAAAGCACATTAAGGTCTATTCAGGACCTTCACTGAATATAATTTTTACTCTGAATTTTTAGAAGGATGTATCTCTTAATTTTTGCTTTAAAAATTATTATTCATTTTGATTGTGTTTTTTAAAACTTTGGAGTCAATACATTTTCAGGCTATGTATGAGCTCACTCAGGCTGCCACAACCAGTGCCACAGTCTGGAGAGCTTAAACAACAGAAATTTATTTTTTCACAATTCTGGAGGCTGGAAGTCTGAGATGAAGGTGTCAGCAAGGTTGGTTCCTCCTGAGGCCTCGCTCCTTGGCTTGCAGATGCTGTCTTCTCCCTGTGTCCTCATGTGGTTGTCCCTCCGTGCATGTTTTTGTCCCACTCTTATTGGGGAAGGGGAACAGGACTTTATTGGGGAACAGTGTGTACTTCCAGGACTTTTTTCCAAGTCAAGTTGTCCTTTCAATCTTAGCTGTGGAGGGTGCCTTTCAGCTTCGAGTTGTTGTCCTTTCAGTCTTAGTTGTGGAGGGCGCAGCTCAGCTCCAGGTCCAGTTGCTGTTTTCTAGTTGCAGGGGGCACAGCCCACCATCCCTTGCGGGAGTTGAAGCAGCAACCTTGTGGTTGAGAGGACACGCTCCAACCAACTGAGCCATCCAGGAGGCAGCTCAGCTCAAGGTGCCGTGTTCAATCTTAGTTGCAGGGGGCACAGCCCACCATCCCTTGCAAGACTCGAGGAGTTGAACTGGCAACCTTGTGTTTGAGAGCCCACTGGCCCATGTGGGAATCGAACCGGCAGCCTTCGGAGTTAGGAGCATAGAGCTCTAACTGCCTGAGCCACCAGGCCGGCCCCCAATCTCTTTTTATAAGGACACCAGTCATATATTGGATGAGGGTCCATCCTAACGACCTCATTAACTTGATTACCTCTGTAAAGACCCCCATCTCTAAATACAGACACATCCTGAGGTCCTGGGGGATAGGACTTCAACACAGAATTTGCAGAGGGCAAGGGTAGTGGACACAACTCAGCCCATAACAGGCTGCAGACTTTTTAATTGATCCTACACAGGGCTATTCACAAACACCCAGGCATTACCCATTCCCGCTGACCTGGGCAAGTTGTTGAATTTCTCGTGCCTCAGTCGCCTAATCTGTAAAATGGGGACACGTGTAGGGACTTGCCTCCTGGGCGTCAAGGTACCGTGTTTATAAAGAGCAGGAGGGGTGCCCCACACATAGGAGTCGCTCAGCGCACACGGGTGATGGTCTTTATCCTGTGTCGTCCTCCAGAAGCTGCGCCCTCTGCTGCCCCTCATAGTGGGGCTGGTGCTTTCCCTCCGTGCTTCCTCTGTGGGTAAATGCATGAATGAATGACGGAGCACATCACAGGAAGCAGAGGAAGTGAGAATGTGCAGGGGTGTGCACGGACTCCACTGGGCTCTGGGATAGAAGTGAGGCAGCGGGGAAAGGGGGGAAGGGGGCTTGCTGGGTTGTCTGGAGGCCGTCTGACCAGCTCTGTCTGTCCCTGCAGCTCCATGCCAGTCTGGTCATGAGCCAGGACCCCTACAAAGTGACCACTTTTGAAAAGCGCTACGCGATGGCCATGCAGTGGCTGTGGAGGGACGCTGGCATCCGGGCCTGCTATGAGCGCCGCCGCGAGTTCCACCTGCTTGACTCAGCCGTGTAGTGAGTCTGGGTCTGTGGGTGGCAGGCATGGGGGGTGGGGCGGGGGCAGGGGGCCAGGCGAGCACTGAGCTGAGCTGCAGGCTGAGATGCGGTGATCGGAGACCCAGTCCCAGGATCACACATGGACAGAGGGGATCTCAGGCTGGCTGTGCAATAGTCATGCTCCAGGGTGATCTTGTCCCTGGGGTGACATTGTTCCTGGGGTGATGTCCCTAGGGTGAGGTTGTTCCTGGAGTGACATTGACCCTGGGTGACATTGTTCCTCAGTGACCCTGTTCTTGGGGTGATGTCATTCCTGGGGTGACAGCTCCTGGGTTGATGCTGCCCCCAGTGACACCATTTCTGGGGTGATGCTGCTCATCATGACACAGTAATACCCATCCAGGGTGGTTTGCTCCCAAGCCATCACTGTTCAGGGGGGCAATGCCCTCCTGGGTGACAGCTCCTCCCCCATGAGGCTGTTCTTGAGGTTACACCATCATGGGGGAGTGAAGCTGCTTCTCCCCAATGCTCTCATGGCCTCAGGGTGGTACTCTGGGCCACCCGCAGACCCCAGATATCCTGGCCTCTCCTGGGGGGGGGGTTCTCCTCCCCCAGCAGACCCTGGGGGGTGGGTCTGGAAGCCAAGGGAGGCTTTAGGGCTGGGCTCAGGGCTCCTCGCTCCCCAGCTACCTGTCGCACCTGGACCGCATCACTGAGGAGGGCTATGTCCCCACGGCCCAGGATGTGCTTCGCAGCCGTATGCCTACCACCGGCATCAATGAGTACTGCTTCTCCGTGCAGAAAACCAACCTGCGGTGAGTGTGCAGCCCCTGTGGTGGGGAGGGCTCCCAGGAAGATGGGCAAAGCAGCTGGGGCCTTGAGGGATAAGTAGGAGTCTCCTAGCCCTAGCCCTCAATGGGCTTCCAGGCTGAAGGAGGCAAAACTGAACAAAGACACCTCCAGCCCCCTGTGCAGTTTGGACTAGGACATGGAGAGCCCAGAGTGAGGCACCAGAGCTCCAGGAGGGGCGGTCTTCCTAGAGGAGGGGACATTGGCATTACGACATTGAAAGATGAGTAGGAATTCACTAGTGCCGACTCTTGAGGGGCTTCTGGGCAGGAGGAAACAGAGACTGTGTGGTCACAGCTGTGCCAGAGGGACGGATTTGGGGTTGGGGAAGCTCAGAGAGTGATCCCTGTAGTCAATGAGGGGGTGAAACTAGGGGTCAGGAGGAGGCAAGGGCCATGGTCCAAGCAGGAAGGATTAGTAAGGGTCAGCGCAGTGGCTCTGGGGATAGAAATGAGGGTATAATGCAATAAACGTTTCTGGTGTAGAATGGGCAGGACTGGATGAGTGTGGGAATGAGAGTAGGGAGTCAAGAAGGACTCCCAGGTTTCCCATCAAGGTGAATGGGTAGATTGTAAGGTGGGGGGTTTTAGATAAGACGACGAAGTTCTTGAACACATTGAGTCTGAGGGGTCTGGGGCATCTGGGAGGTGGCTGGACGCACACAGGCCTGAGCTGGAAGACTGAGCAGCAAGACGGTGTCCAGACAGTGGTGAGCAAAGTCAGAGCCCAAGGAGAGGTGAGGAAGAACGCAGTGAGAGGAGGGACTTTGCGATTGGCAGTTACACAGTCACTGGTGACCTTAGCCAGCTCCGTGTCTGTGGGCTGATGGCAGGCAGCTGTGGGGGGTGCAGGGCGATGGCTAGAAACGGGTTGTGTACAACCCAACCGTGTTGAGTTTCTCACTTCCCTGGCTGCCCCACCCCATTCCTAAACATGTTTTTCTGGCCTCTGCAATAGTCCTTTCCAGGAAGGTTCATAATTTATCTGTTTGCCGTGGGTCTCCTGCATTAGATGGAGAACACCACAAGGTTAAGGGCTGAGGTTGAGGCTCCTTTCTCAAAGTGATGATCAGATCAAGGCCAGGGTGGAAGTTGGTAGATGTGGGAGGATAGCTGGAAAGATGGGAGAATAAATAGGTGGGTGAAAGGATGGATGAGTGAATGCATGGGTGGGTGGTTGGGTGGGGGGATGGATGGATGGATGGATGGATGGATGGATGGATGGATGGATGGATGGATGGATGGATAGATGGGTGGATGGATGGAAAGACAGGTGGGTGGATGGATGGGTGGATGGATGGATGGATGGATAGATGGGTGGATGGATGGAAAGACAGGTGGGTGGATAGATGGGTGGATGGATGGAAGGACAGGTGGGTGGATGGATGGGTGGATGGATGGATAGATGGGTGGATGGATGGAAGGACAGGTGGGTGAATGGATGGACGGACGGATGGATGGATGGATGGATGGATGGATGGATGGATGGATGGATGGGTAGATGGGGAGGTACATGGATACATCAGTGGATGTGCAGGTGTGTGGGTGGATGGGTGGATACAAGTTTAAGAGTGAAGGTAGAGGCTGGGACTTTTCACAGGGAGGGCCGGGCTGGGGAGGGGATGTTTAGGTGGGAGACTTGAGTAGGTTCTTAGGCCAAGGACAGAGAGGTTAATCAGTGGAGTGAGGGCTCAGAGGAAGCTGAGACTCTGAGAAGGGAGACTGGCAAGTAGTGCACCCACGTCTGTCTCCTTCTCCAGAACCCCACTCTCAACCACTGCATCCACATCTCACTCTGGGGGGTTGAGGGAGTCTGACGCAATGAGGGATTGGTCTCGGGGATCCCAGCCTCTTTCCCCTCCTGTATAGTGGGGCAAGTCCCTTCTTGCTCTGAGGCTTTTGGCATTTCCTGTTCCTGCCTGAGTAACAGTCGGTCATATCCCTAGGGCTGGTTTATCAGTGACCCACATTTCTTAGACGAGAGCACAGGAAGGCGGGAGGGGGTCAGGCTTTTTTTGTGGTGTGTGAGGGTGGAGGCAGGGCCCTTGTCATGGGTCACACACAGAGTGGATGGCATTTGCCCATTTGTGTGGCCACTGGACACTCCCCTGGCCAGCCAGAATACAGCTTCCCCATTTCACTGATGGGGAAACTGAGCTGTGGAGACGGTCTGCAGTTTCCCCCTGGCCACCCAGCCAGAACCAGGGCAGACTCCAGATGTGTCTGACCTTCTGTTCTTCTTTATGGGAGTAGAAATCAGGCAGCCCAGTGAAGTAGAAGCTCGGGAAAGTCCCCTCTCTTCTCTGCACCTCAGTTTCTTCATCTGTATAACAGGCGTCATGGAGATACCTGCCCCGTGGAGGTGAAATGCAATAACACATAAGAGGCATGGGCCCCCATTCTTGCTGTTAGTCATATTGATCTTGGCATGTCCCAGATGTGACTGGGGTCTGGGGTGCCACACTGTGGGGTCCTGATTAGGTTTAAGCTCTGAAAGGGGACAATTCCGGTAGGATCGTGGACGTCGGGGGGCAGAGGTCAGAACGAAAGAAGTGGATCCACTGCTTCGAGAATGTGATCGCTCTCATCTACCTGGCCTCACTAAGCGAGTATGACCAGTGCCTGGAGGAGAACAACCAAGAGGTGAGGGGCCGCCGTCTCCTCTGCTCTTCACCCTCCATGGGCCCAGGGACCCACAGACCCACAGCTCAGCAGGAAGCCCCAGTGCGACTCTTGGGAGGGCCTGAGTGTGTCTGGCGTGGCTATGAGCCTCTCCTTTCACTCTTTCATGATCACACCGTTGAGCCCCAAGACTCAGATCCACAAATATTTGCATTGCCAGTGACACACACATGTGCACACACAGAGGGACACCCATGTCCCGAGACACAGCCCCCTGCAAGCACAACGCAAGCTATCCCGGGAATATTGTCACACTGCTTGGATGACATCACACTTTCCTTCAGAAATACTGATGAGGATCTATCTTCTTTTGTGACCTCTTCTAATGAACACCCAACGTGATTGGGCACACTATCATCTCTGACATGTGCACTTTCAGTGGTTAAAGTTTCACATAGATATTTCGGGCATCTGAGGGGGAGATGTTATAATTTTGACTTTCAGACTGAATCAGACAGGAGAGTTTGAGGTCATTCTGACACAGCTCTTGCTCGAATTGAGCCACACAAGACGTCCTAGTTTGCTCAGGCAGCTGTAACAAATGACCACAAACTTGAGGGCTGAGACAACAGAAATTTATTCTCTTTCGGTTCTGGAGGCCGCAAGTCCGAGATCAAGGTGTCGGCAGGGCTGGCTCCTTCTGAGACTGAGAGGGCATCTGTTCCACGCTCTCTCAGCTTCTGGTGGTTTCCTGGCAGTCCTTGGCGTTCCTTGGCTTGTGGGCACACCACCCCATCTATGCCCCCATCTTCACATGGCCTCCTCCCTGTCTGCATGTCTGTTTCCTAATTTCCCATTTTTATAAAGACACCAGTCATTGGACTGAAGGCCACCCAACTCCAGTATGACCTCTTCTTAACTAATTACATCTTCAAAGACCTTATTTCCAAATAAGGTCACATTCTGAAGTTCCAGGTGGACATGAATTTGGGTGGGACGGGGACAGTAGTCAAACCACTAGAGGCACAAAACCATGTGGGCACACACAGGCAGCTGGCCATACCCCCTTAGACTCAGCTGGGCAGAAAGGGGGGCACCCCAAGACACTGGGTGGTGGGCTGACAGCCCCATCTCCATGTTGGGGGAGGGCTCCTGTGTTGTGCTGAGTTGGCCGCCTGGAGCAATGACTTGCCTGTGTCTCCCAACCCAGAACCGAATGAAAGAGAGTCTGGCCCTGTTTGGCACCATCCTGGAACTGCCCTGGTTCAAAAGCACATCTGTCATCCTCTTCCTCAACAAAACTGACATCTTGGAGGAGAAGATCCCCACCTCCCACCTGGCTACCTACTTCCCCAGTTTCCAGGGTGAGTATTTTAGAACTTTCTATACCCTTCACCTCCTAAAAGCAGCTCCCAAGAGAGATGCTTGTCCAGGTCAGAGTCAGTGGAATTTTAAATATGATTGGACAGACCTGAGTCCCAGACCCAGATTCCACTGCCCAACCTCACTCTGTTCTCAGTTTCTCCATCTTTAGAATTGGGAGAGAATAACAGATGCCTCCATACTCACAATTGCTTAAAGTAAGGGGTTCTGAAAAGCTGGAGACTATAGATCTTTGGAGTGTGGCTCTACTGGACATAAACCATACCCGTAAGGCATTGACAACTATTTCCAGAATCTGCTTAGATTTTTGAAACTTTTCTTTTTCTAATTTTTCATAGTTGATAGTGATTTTTAAAATAATCTTTGACTGACCTGTGAACAAGGCTTTCCAAAGCACATGGCTCAGTTTCATAACTACAACAACCCTCTTTCATGTTGCATTTGTAACTGATAGATTTGTGTAGTCTCGTGTATATTAATCATGAGGCGTACCACATGTTTGGGAACAAACTTTGGGTGCAACCCGAGGGCCAATTAGTACGGTATGTGTTGGGCATCATTTCGTGTGTCTTCCAGAAGGGACACAGAGTTTTGGTCCTGGGAAGGGGTGTATTAGCTAGTACTTTCCCCAGAGTGCCACTGTGAGGATAAAGAGAGCTTCTAGAAGTATCTCAGCTGAGTAACAAACTCCCCCCAAAATTAGGGGCTGTAGACCAGCCATTTCGTTTGGCTCACGATTGTGTGGGTCAGGAATTTGGGAAGGATTGAGGTGGGAAAGCTCATCTGTGATCCATGTGGCATCAGCTAGGGTGGCTGGGATCGGAGATACACTTCCAAGATGGCTTCTTGCATCATGT
This sequence comes from Rhinolophus hipposideros, assembly GCF_964194185.1. NCBI lineage: Eukaryota > Metazoa > Chordata > Mammalia > Chiroptera > Rhinolophidae > Rhinolophus > Rhinolophus hipposideros. The sequence goes on along the minus strand of NC_138062.1, from coordinate 59,079,562 downwards.
ATCTGGTGGTTCTGTGCTCCTCGGCCTCTCCCTCCTCATCCCTTCCTCCTGTCTCCCTCTTCTCCTCCTTCTTTTCTCCCTCCGTCCCCCTCCCCTCCCCTCCCCCTCCCCCTCCCCCTCCCCCTCCCCCTCCCCCTCCCCCTCTCCCTCTAGTATCTCTTAATCCAGGGCCTGCTCATAGCATAGCTGTCTCAGGGTTTCAGCCAATGAGAGATTGGCTGAAATTTGATTGGTAGAGATTTCAGCCAATCTCTACCTCCATTGTCACATGGCCTTCTCTCTGTCTCTGGTTGTCTCTTCTTCTTCTTTTTTTTTTTTTAATTGGGGAATATTGGGCAACAGTGTGTTTTGCCAGGACCCATCAGCTCCAAGTCAAGTCATTGTTTTCACCTGGCCCATATGAGAATTAAACCAGCAACCTTGGTGTTATAAGCACTGCGCTCTAACCAACTGAGCCAACCGGCACCCCCCCCCCCCCCCCGTTTTATAAGGACACAAGTCATTGAATTTAGGGCCCAATCTAATTCAGTAATGACTTCAGTTCAACCTAACTCATTATATCTGCAAAGACCCTATTTCCAAATAAGGTCATAGTCTGACGTTCTGAGTGGACATGAATTTGGGGGAATACTATTCATCCCAATACACAATCAACAACAGTGCTGAAACCCTTAGTGGTGACGTCATCATGGGTGTGACTCCCTGACCTCATCGGAGACCACATGACCAATCCCAGTCAATCATAACCACAAGAGTCAGGGTCTGGGCAACAGATGTCAACTTGTTTCAGAATGGTGGCCTGGACACCCCTCACCCGCTTCTGAGCTGAGCAGCCCTGGGAGGGGACCATGGCTTGGAGAGTTTGGGAACAAGGATGAAGTGGATAGTTTTGAGGATTGTTTGCTTCCCTTCAGGTCACGGGGAACCCTCATGATCCATCCTTTTCTCCCAGCCAAAGAGGCTGGAACACCCTGTGCCAACGTCTGGCTCTCAGCCCTTCCTTCCTCTACACTAAGTAAACTTGTGGCAATAATAAATAATAATAATAAACCAATAACAACTAACACATGTAACACTGATGGAAGCACGCTCGCATGTTGACTTGTTTAATCCTCATTTAAAAACCCTGTGTAGTAAGACTCATTCTTCTCACCACTCTAGAGATGGTGAAACTGAGGCACAGAGAGGTGCCACTTGCTAAAAGTCACAGCCAGTGAGTGGCAGAGGCAGGATTCCAACCCAGACATTCTGGCTTCAGAGCCGGCAGGCCTTAACCACTAAGCAACCTGTCTTTCTGAAAGGACGACGCTAGCACACACTCAGGAAGGCTTCTGAGTGCTGATTCCAGCGCCCTCAACAAGATTACATTGAATCCTCACAACTCTGGGAGGCCTGGGACTAGTCTGATGCCCATTTTACAAACAAGGAAACTGAGCTCACAGAGCTTACATAGATTAATCTATAAGGCAGTCCAACTAATAAGTAGCGGAGCCAGGCATTGGGCCTGTAAGTCACTCTGTGCTTTCAACACAGCAGCCCATGTGTCTCACCAGGGCGGCCATCTCCTCTACTTCTCTTGACCTCAGTTTCCCCATTTGCACCAGCTTGTCTCTGCAGCTCCAGGATCCCATTCCCCCCAGCTCCAAGCCCAGCCAAGAGAGAGGGTCTCCCATCACCACAGTTCTACCCAGAGTCCCAGAGCTGAGGCTCGTTGGTCCATCCTAGGTCATGTGACAACCTCCAGCCTGACGCTTCATTAGCTAGGCCTGAGGCATGCGACCAGCAAAAAAGATAAAGACGGGATCTGCGTGCTAGATTGTGGCCGTCCCTGGGGTCCCCGAAGCCCTAAGTCGCCCATATCGGGAAGAGAGTCTTCAGAGTCCCCCTTGGTCCGGTGAGGGAGGGTCACCTGACCGCCACAGGAGCCTCGTGCCTTGACTACCCCCACCCCTGCTCCCCAGGCCCGAAGCGCGACGCGGAGGCAGCCAAGAGGTTCATCCTGGACATGTACACACGCATGTACGCCGGCTGTGCGGATGGCGCCGACGGGGGCAAGAAGGGCTCGCGCTCCAGGCGCCTCTTCAGCCACTACACGTGCGCCACGGACACACAGAACATCCGCAAGGTCTTCAAGGACGTGCGGGATTCGGTGCTGGCCCGCTACCTGGATGAAATCAACCTGCTGTGACCCAGACCCTAGCCATCCACCCCCGGGCTCAGACCTGTGCGTGGCAGGCGGGGCCTCGTGGGAGGGGGCGGTGCTCAGAGAGCCCAGATGCCCCCTGTCGTTCCAGGCCCAGGTGACAGAAGCGCCACGAGTGAGTCGGGAATGGAAGGCCAGTCGCCCCCCCTCCCTTCTCTGCCCCGTGCCAGGACAGCCCTTGGGGTCCCCTCCCTTTATTCAGTTTACCTCCTCAGAAAGGGAGCATAATGGCCATTTGGGATGCCAGGGTGGAGGAAAGCTGAAGAGAGCAGAGGATGTAGGACTTGGGTGGATGAGACTCTCTCAGGAACCTCACCTTGGGGTGCGTCCCCTGCTGGGCAGCAGTCTAGAACCCCCTGGGGCTGATGCACGTCCCCGGGGATGGGGGAGTGGACTTTCAGGACGAGGCACCGGACTCTGGCGCCTCCTGGCGGAAGGAGATGGTATCTCCCAGCCTGAGGTCTGGGTAGCTCAGAGATTTCCCTTTTCTTGGGGTGGGTAGAGAACCCTGGAAAACAGTGATCCTTTCAGAGCCTCGCGGCTCATAGTGTGTCCTGTTCTGGTTTGCAGACAAGGGAAACCAAGGACCACAGGCACGCCCCTCCTTCCTAGGCTGGGGGCCGGGCGCACTGCATCTTAAAACCTACTGTATTTATTCCCTCATATTCTGCGGGGTGGACATTAAAGAAATGACATTCTGGAGACTTATGATTTTTTAGGGGTGTCCTGTTTATCCCCCCCGCAGTCCATTCTCAGGTCGCCTGTCCCCAGTGGGGTAGAAACATGGAGAAGGAAGGAGAAAAGTTCTACTTGTTGTCCACCCCCCTGTGCAGGGCACAGTACCCAAAGCTATTCGGGGAGGTGTGCACTTTGAGCAGAAGGTGGTGTCCAACCTCCCTCCCTGGCAGGTGGCATATTTAAGCCCACCCTCTGTTGCTACTGACCCAAAATTCCAGCAGCAGCCTCCACCCATCTGTGATGAAGATGAAGATGATGGCTCCACTTACTCCAGATGGTGGTATCCCACCATCCTCAGGGAAGCCCTATGTATCACAAGCCCCATTTTACAGCTGAGAAAACGGAGGCACAGAGAAACAGTCATTTGACTAAGGTCACACATGTAGAGGGGGACGGCAGAGTCAAGATTCTATCATTCATTCAACACTTTTTTTTTTAACTTAAAAACCTTTACTTTTTAGAATAGTCTCAGATTTACAGAAAAATTGTGAAGGTAGTACAGAGTTGTCTTATAAAACCACACCCACTTTCCCCTATTATTAACATCTTACATTAATATGGTACTTTTTTTTACAATTAATGAACCAACATTGACACATTATTTTTTATTTTTGTTTATTGAATTTACTGGGGTTAACATTGGTTAATAAGATTATATAGGTTTCAAGTATACAATTCTATAATACATCATCTGTATATTGCATTGTATGTTCATCCAAAGTCCAATCTTCCGTCACCATGTATTTCACCCCTTCACCTTTTTCTACCTCCCCTCCTCCCTGTTTCCCTCTGGCAACCACTAAACTGTTGTCTGTGTCTATGAGTTTTTGTTTGTTTGTCTTGTTTGTTTGTTGCTTTCAGTTTTAGATCCCATATATGAGTGAAATAAAAAAAGAACTCTCATCACCATTTAAAAGAACAAATGGAGAGTATTTTGACTTGACTATGATCACCAAGTATTTTGCATAAAAAAGAAATAGATCTTGTATTTATAAGAAATTTATAAGATTTATAAATAGATCTCTCATCAGCATTTAAAAGAACAAATGAAAGTATTTTTTCTTTCATAAAGATATTTTTTCCTTTCCAATGCCTACATTTATTTTTTTGTCTTACTATATTACATAATCTTGGATCTCCTGTACTGAATATTAGAATTAACAGTAGGTAACATTACCTTGTTTCTGTCTTAAATGGAAATACTTCTAATGTTTCAGCATTGTTTGGTATTTGGTTTTCTTTTTTTTTTCTCTTCCCTATGATTTTTTTATTAGTTTCATGTGTGCAAAACACTGTAATAGACATTTATAATTATACTACACATTATTAACTAAAGTTTATACTCTATTCATATTTCCTCAGTTTTCCTCTAATATCCTTTTTTTGTCCCAGAAGCCCATCCAGGACCCCACATGACACTTAGCCATCAATATCTTCTTAGGCTCCTCTTGGCTGTGATGGTTTCTCTGACTTTCCCTGTTTTTGATGATTGACAGTTTTGAAGAGTGCTGGTCAGGTATTGTATTAGTTTCCTGGTGTTGCTGTAACAAAGTACCACAGACTGGGTGGCTTAAAACAACAGAAAGCTTTCTCCCAATTCTGGAGGCCAGAGGTCTGAGATCAAGGTATCAGCGGGGCCACACTCCCTCTGAGGGCTCTAGAGCAGGATCCTTCCTGCCTCTTCCAGCTTCTGATAGCCCCAGGCGTTCCTTGGCTGGTGGCCCGTGGAAACCAATTCGAGTCAGTTCTTCAGTCCTGTTGACATGACCCCGGTGGTCTTAAGAGTTCATAGTTCTGGCACAAGTTAGATGCTTCTGTCTTGTCCTATACTTTCCTAGCCCTAGTTCTGCATTCGGCCATTTCTCCAAGGAGCACTACTTCCTTTTAAAGGAAGATGATATTTAGAGAGACACTCGGACCACAAAGTTAGGAAATCCACATTTTCTTCACTCATCTTTTTATTTTGAAAATATTTCAAACCTACAGAAGTTGCAAAAGTATTATTACAATGCACTCTTGTCTATCCTATGTAGGTCAGGGGTCAGCAAACCATCTGCTCTCTGCCTGTTTTTGTAAATAAAATTTTGGCACACAGCCACACCCATTCATTTACATATCATCTCTGGCAGCTTTCTCTATGGAGGGCGGAGTTGTGACAGACACTGTCTGATCCTCAAAGCCAAAATTATTTGGCCCTTTGCAGAAAAGATTTGCTGACCCCTGAGCTACATCTGCCCATGGTTAACCTATTGCTTTGTATTTCTCTATAAACATAATCTAAAAGCATATTATATATTCTATAGAGAATATACACATTCTTTTTCTTAATTTTTCTAAATAATTTCAAAGTTGGAGACCTCATGAACCTTTACTCCAAACACCATGTATTTCCTATGAAAAACACCTTCTTATATAACATATAAGCAGAAGGCGATGGCCAAGTTCAGGAAATCTAGCATTGGTGCCGTAATATCATCTCATACACAGCCCATAGAAAAATTTCCTCAGTTGTCCCAATATCGTCTTTTACAGAAACTTTTCTACTGTTCCGGAACCTAGTTGGGGACCACTTACAGCTTTTAGTTTCATGAGTCTAGGGTCTCCTTTAGTCTTTCATGACCTTGACTCTTTCGAAGAGCATAGGCCTATTATTCTGTGGAATGTCCTCACTGGGTTTGTCTGATGGCTCCTTATGGTCTGATGCAGGCTGTGCACTTTGGCGGGAATATCTTAGAAGGGATGTGTCCTCAGGGTGCCATGTTCATTTATAGCATTCCGGATGATGTTTACTTGGATCCCTTGGTTAAGAGGACATTCCCCTGGTTTCTCAAGATCTTTTTCTCTTTGTAATTAATATGTAATCTGTAGGAAGATACTTTGAGATTATGTAAATATCCTGCTCCCCAGCAAACTTCCACCCAATGATTTTAGCATTTATTGTTGATTCTTGCCTAGATCAACTAATGCCATGATGGTTACAAAAAGGGTGATTTTTTTCTAACTCTGTTATTGGGTAGATGATTAGGAGTGCAATTGCTGGGTCATATGGAAAGATCCCCCCCCAATTTTTTTTATTGCCGTAAAATACACACAACATAAAATGTACCATCTTGACCATTTTAAGTGCACAGCTCAATGACATTAAGTACATTCACACTGTTGTGCAACTGTCCCCACATCCACCTGAGAACTTTTCATTTTGTGAAACTGAAACTCTGTTGCCATTAAACACTAACTCCGCCTCCCCTTCCCCTCTCCCCCTTCGTTGCCCCTCCCCCCCATTCCCCCAGCTCCTGTCTCTATGGATTTAAGATCATTCCTTGCTGACACTCTCATCACTCCAGGTTGGGCCAGCAGCCCGAGTCCCTTGGATGTCTCTGACAGGTCCCCCTCCTTTTCCGAGCACTACCTTCCTTTCTGACCCACTAACGTGTTAGCACCCTGTTCATCTTGCACTCTTCCTGCCCCATTCCCTCCCTCCCTCTTTTTTTTTTTTTTTTTTTTTTTTTAAGGGAGTGATACTGAGAAGCCAAGATCTAGCTGTTTGATGTGCTCATTGCTGTTCGGGAGTCTCAGTGGACAGAGTCAGGAAATAGGTTTTTGTTTAAATTATGAGTCCACGCTGACACTTTCATCCTGTTCTAGTCCTGGGGGGGTCTTCCCCGGTTCCCCATTTCATATTTACATCTTTCTCTTACAATGAAGACCTGGCTTTTACTATCAATACACTTGATACTGTGCTCAGTCCCATAACTCACACGATAGTTTCAGAATCACTAACTCCATACCACTCCCAAAAACATGTCTGCTAAACAAAGTTCCAAATCTCTGCAGTTCCTTTTGTCTTTAGAGCGAGTGCTCGGGTCCAAAAGTTGCACCAGGTTGGTTCTTTTCTACGTCTGTGCAGTCATGTTTTTCATTTGAAATGCAATTAGGTTCATTTGTTTCCTATTCTTAAAGCTCTTTTTCTCCATCCTTGTTGATTGGATTTTATTGTTGACGATAGGAAGCATTAACAAAGTTTAAAAACAATGCAAAGAGGGACACTCTGAGGTATCATTCCCTCCTCTTTTCAATTTCAATCCCACCCATCTGTTGTAGGTAACCTATCTCATTGGTTCCTGGTTTATCTTTCCTGTGGGTTTTTCTTTCTTTCTTTTCTTTTTTTTTTTTTTTGCAAAAATGAGTGGATAAGTGTATATTTTATCCCCCTTTCTTTATTGCACAAAAGGTACCACACAACCTGTGCTCTTTTGTACTTAACAGTATGACCTGGAAATCACTCCATTCACAGAGATCGTCCTTGTTCTTCTTCACGGCTGCTTAGTGCTACACTCTGGGTACAGCATAAACTATCAGCTTCTCTCTGTATACAGACTTTTGGGGTGCTTCTAATATTTTGCATTTACAAATAACAATGAATAACCTTCTGTGTGTATGCTTGTGTTATTAGAGCTGTGTGTCCGGGGCTGATTCTAGAGGTGGCTTTTCTTCTGCAGCCTGGGGCTGATGGTAAGATTAAATAAGGTATGAGGCACAGATAGCCTTCCTCCTGGGCAGCAGGTTCTTGATGGGAGAGGTCACTGTTGGACAGCTCCACCTCGTTAGTCAAACTTTGCTCACTCACAGCATTTTACTTTTGTCCTGAATTTGCTTTCCAGACCTGGGGTCAGGGGCTCAGCTGGGATCAGGGTTTAGTCAGGGTTGGGGCTCAACTAAAGTTGGGGCTCAGCTTGGGATCAGGGCTCAGTCCAGGGCTGGGGCTCAGCCCGGGTCATAGGTCAGTGTCATGGTCAGCTTATCATTGGCTCAGCCCGGGTCAGGGTTTATCCTGGGATCAAAGCTCAGGCTAGGGTCAGGGCTCAGCCTGGGATCAGGACTCAGGATCAGGGCTCAGCCTGGGATCAGGTCTCCATCCAGGGCACAGGCTTAGCCTCAGAACATGCAGTGTGTCCCTGTCCTAATAAAATCTGCGTCGGGTGGTCCCTTGTGAGGCTGGCAATGAGGGTGGACTACTGCTACTTCGCGGAGTGGTACATGGGAAAGACTTGGCTGCGTTTCCCACCCTACGCCTGGCCTCAAACCCCAGCTACCTACGCAGCTTCCTGTGTAGCCCTTCCTCTTACAACCTCCCCTTCAGATATGTTTCTGCTTGGTCACATCTAGTGACAAGATGCCACTGCCTCCCTGAGCAGCACCTCGATCGGAGCTTCCCTGTAACTGTCCTTCTCCCAGAGCTGAACAGTGAACAAAGGGAGGAGTGCTGGTCAGGGACCGTGGGCACCGGGGCCGACCTCCTGCCTTCTTCCTACCCTTCCTCTCGTGGGGACACTGGTGCCCCTTGCAGGCCTGGTGAGGGAGGCTGCGTCCGCCCCCCCCAGGCCCCAGGATGGGGCTGTGCCTCCCCTTGTAGGCCCCCCAGGGTCGACTCTACTCCATGAATTCCCCCCACTTCCCACCCCCACCTGGAGCCCACGCCTCAGTCCTCAGCCATCTCAGGTTGAGTCAGCCTGAGCCAGGTCAGGATGGACATGGGGGGTAGGATGAACCCCCACTTTTCCTGTGAGCCCCTCTCCCCCAGAGGTGAGAGGCTGCCCTGGGTGGGAGTCCCCAGCTCTGCTCCTAGTAGGGCCAGCTCAGCAGGCAAGAGAGACAACTGAAGTCTGGTAAGGAGGGTCCTGGCCCCAGGGACCCACGTGTGTCTGTAGGTGGGTGTTCACCTCCTGTTGTGTGACCTGGACAGTGGGTACTGCCTCTCCAGGCCTCAGTTTCCCGTCTGTGGACAGGTGTACTGCAAGTGTCCTGGCTCTGTCATAGGGATAAAATGGTGTGCATCCACTCCTTTGACAAGGTAGCTGGTGACGCTCAGGATCACGTGTGTAGTCACTTGGCACACATTATTAAGTACCTACTGTGTGCCAGGCACAGTTAGAGCAGTTGGGGAGACAGTGACGGAACGGCCAGGTCCTGGAGGGAGTCGCCCAGCCAGGAGCCGTGGCAGGTGCAATTGCAGGGGTTCTTTCGAGGAACAGAGGGGACAGAGGCGGGGGTCCTGAAGCAGGTGGGGCCGCAGCACGCTCCTGGGGCCAGGGTGGGAGCCGACCGTTGGTATGCCCCTCCCCTCCCAGGCCTCACCCTCACCCTGGGGGTACCTTGAACATAACAGGAAATTTCAAATAACAGGAAACCAAGACCGGCAAGTGTGCAGCTCCACCCTGCTTGGGGCCAGCCACTCTGGGCCTCACTCTGCCCTGGGGGACTGCCATGAACAGCACGGGGTCCCTGGCGGAGGCCCTTGAGGCCTGCCAGCAGCTGGCAGCCGGCGGGCACAGCCAGCTCATCATCCTGCACTACAACCACTCAGGCCGGCTGGTGGGGCGGACCGGGTCTGAGGACAGGGGCCTGGGGATTCTGCAGGGGCTCTTCGTGGCCATAAGCTGCCTGGTGGTGCTGGAGAACCTTCTGGTGCTGATAGCCATCGTGACCCGCATGCGGTCACGGCGCTGGGTCTACTACTGCCTGGTCAACATCACGCTGAGTGACCTGCTCACCGGCTTGGCCTACCTGGTCAACGTCCTGCTGTCCGGGGCCCGAACTTTCCACCTGGCACCGGCCACCTGGTTCCTGCGGGAGGGCGTGCTCTTCATGGCTCTGGCCGCCTCCACCTTCAGCCTGCTGTTTACCGCCGGTGAGCGCTTCGCCACCATGGTGCGGCCAGTGGCTGAGAGCGGGAACACCAAGAAGGTCCGCGTCCTGGGCTTCATCGGGCTCTGCTGGCTGCTGGCCGCCCTGCTGGGCCTGCTGCCCCTGCTCGGCTGGAACTGCACGTGTACCTTCCAGAACTGCTCGAGCCTGCTCCCGCTCTACTCCAAGGCCTACATCCTCTTCTGTGTGGTCATCTTTGGCTGTATCCTGGCCACCATCACGGTGCTGTATGGGGCCATCTTCCGGGTGGTCCGGGCCAACAGGCAGACGGCCTCACGCGCCCCATTGCGTCGCAATGCCCGCCGGCTGCTCAACACGGTGCTCATGATCCTGGTGGCCTTCGTGGTCTGCTGGGGTCCACTGTTTGGCCTGCTGCTGGCCGACATCTTTGGCTCCAACATCTGGGCACAGGAGTACCTGAGGGGCATGGACTGGATCCTGATGCTGGCCGTGTTCAACTCGGCCATCAACCCGCTCATCTACTCCTTCCGTAGCCGGGAGGTGTGCCGGGCCGTGCTGGGCTTCCTCTGCTCTGGGTGTCTCAGCCTGGGCCTGCGAGGGCCTGGGGACTGCCTGGCCCAGGCCGCCGAAGCCCACTCTGGGGCCTCTACCACCGACAGCTCACTGAGGCCCAGGGACAGCTTTCGGGGCTCCCGGTCGTTCAGCTTTCGGATGCGGGAGCCCCTGACCAGCATCTCCAGCGTGAGGAGTATCTGAGCCACAGCTGCGGAGGGTGGCCCAGCCGCCAGTACATGCCCACGCAGGCCCTCCTCCCAGCCTGCAGGAGGCCCAGGACGGGTGGCCAGGTGCCTGGGAGCCTGCAGGGAGGCAGCAGGCGGCTGGGATGGAGAGGAGGGAATAGGGTAACCAGACAGGTGTCCCAAGGCCCTGTGGTGCTTCCCGGAGCCCCCAGGTCTGCTAACACCAAGTGGGTGTTTCATGGTCTCCTCAGAGAAGGAGGCGACCGCTTATTGGAACAGAGAGTGCCCTGGAGTGGGGACACATGGGGTTGCTACATATGCCCCTGACTCCTGTGTAATTCTGGGGAAATCCCGGCCCCTCTCTGGGCCTCAATGGGGCTCCCAGGTGGCAAGGGGCAGGCTGTGGGGTCGCTGCCCTGGCAACATGGAAGTTTAATGATAGTATGAGATGTCTCAGCCTCCCTCTTATTCATGTGTGTGTAGAGGAACGATGGCATGGGGGCTGTGCGTTTGCTGGGATGGTGCAAGGAGGCATGTCTGTGGCCAGGGAGGGCCTTGGCTGTGTGCTTGGGAGGGTGTGGTTGTGAGGGCACAATGGGTTGTGCCTGTGTGCAAGTGCTGGCATGTCTATGTGTGCACAGACATCTCTGTGTGTGGCAGGCCTCTGTGTGTGTCTGAGGTTATGTGTGTGCACACCTGTCTGTGACCAGACCACTCCGCCCAAAGTGTGTGAGCGTTACAAGGCTGCCAGGTGGGGGGGGACAGGCAGCGACAGTTGACACCCGCGCTTTCTTGTTCACTTCCCCTTTCCCTACCCCATCTGTCATCTTGGGCCATCCAGCAGCCTTCCTCCTCCACGTCTGAGCTCTGCATCTCTTGAGAACCCTGTCTGGGAGCCAGCAGAGGTCTGGTCCTGCTGGCCTCAGGAAACTCACTCCTCTAGAGTTCCCTTTGGCACTAACTGCCTTGCCTTTCCCCATCTGTAAAATGGGCTGGTAACAGGCAGAACCCACAGCACAAGGTTGTTGGTACATGCTCAGTGCTTGCCATGGTGCATGGCATCCAGTGTGCCCGACAAAACATCCAACATTGGCTGAAGGCTCTACATCTGTCCAGGCTTGTACATGGCTACTGAGAGCTTGATAAGTGGCCAGGGCAACTGAAGAACTGAATTTTGAATTGGTTTCCATTTAAATAGCCCTTGGGACTCGAGACAGCCGTATTGGACAGTGCAGGTACTCACCCTCAATACACGGCCATCTTTGGCTAATAGAACATTCTCTCACTTGATCCTCCCAGGACCGAACCATTGTCTGCGGGTCTTTCTGCCTCCATCTTGCCAAGTTCTTGGGGCAGCACCCTACCTCTGGTCTTGGTCTGCATGAAGGGGGTTGTGGTGACTGGAAACCATTTACTGCACCATCTAGTATAGCAGCCACTAGCAACGTGCAGCTACTTATAATGAACCAAAATGAAATGAAATTTAAAAATTCAGTTTTTTAGTGTCTCGGTTGGCTGGAGCTGCTGCATCAAGGTACCACAGACGACGGGGCTTAAACAGCAGACATTTATTCTCTGCTGGTTCTGGAGGCCAGAAGTCTGACATCAGGTGCCGGCAGGGTTGGCTCCTCCCGAGGCCGTGAGGGAGCGTCTGCTCCTAGATGGTAGGGCTGCTGGCAATCTTTAGTGTCCCTTGGCTTGTAGACGCATCAGCCCCATTTCTGCCTTCATGTTCACATGACGTTCTCCCTGTGTGCCTGTCTGTGTCCTAATTTCACCTTTTTATAAGGACACCAGTCATTGGATCAGGGTCACCCTACTCCTGTATGACCTCATCTTAACTCACTACATCTATGACCCCATTTTACAATTTGGACATCCGGGGAGTTAGGATTTCAACCTATATATATTCAACCCATAGCAGTCCAGCCACCATATTGGAAGTACTCACTGATGACATGTGGCTTGTGGCTACTGTTCTGGACACTGTAGATACAGACACGGCTGGATAGAGTTCCTGGCATGTATATGGGTGCATAATAAGCTGGAATACTTCTTATGTTTTCATGATGCCTGTTCCAGGTGTGTTTATCTGGGATGGCAGTAGGTGGGGGAGAAGAGTTGGTGGAATTTGGGGTGAGTGGAGCTTGGGGTGCCCCAAAACTCTCAGCCTGTGTTCTGGGCCTGTGTTCCGCTGGACAGCCCCATCTGCCCTGCCCATTCTTTGGGTCTCAGCTTTAGCATCACCTCCTCCAGGAAGTCTCCCCTGATTTCTCCTCCTCCCTAGACCTCCTCCGGACTCCCACAGCTGCCTATGTGTCCCAGTGCAGCTCCGATCACCCTTGGTTACCCATCTGTCTCCTCCTTTGGACTGTAAGCTCTGTGATAGTGGAGATTGTTGCAATGTCTGGGTCATTGCTGTATCCCCAGCACCCAGTACAGGGCCCAGCACACAGTAGGTGCTCAGTGACCTAGAGCTCTGGAAACACTGGACCCAGCAGCATTTCCTCCACTGAGTCTCAGCCCTCCTTGACAGTGGTGGAATTGTCCCCCCCAAAATCCTGACTTCTGCTTGGTAGATGGCTCAGGCTTCTGTAACCCGTTACTGTTCCCCAGCTGTGCTGGACACCACAGACCTCAGCTTCCTTATCTGTCAAATGAGCATATTGATAGGCCCTGCCCTCCTGGGATGTTCATAAAGCAAGGCATAGAAAAACCCTTAAACTATTATGTGTATACTTTTAAATGAATAATAATAACAAAGGCTTATATATCACGTGGTGCCTGGCATTGCAGTCACCTTTGTATTAACTCATTTGATGCCCACAAAACTTCTCCATTAACTCCGTTTTACAGATGGAGAAACTGAGATCCAGAGAAATTAGGTAACTTACTCAAAGTCACACAATGGGAAGCAGCAGAGCTGGGATTCACACCCAGGCAAGTGGCTTCTTGATCCCTGCTTGTTACTACCTCTCGAATGAATGAATGAATGAACCAGTTCTTTTCCTCCTTGGAAAACTCAGAACAAATGTTCCATTTCATTCTTTGGGCTGCCTGTGGTTTCATCTCCACAGAGCAGGATTAGTTGAACCTCCTCATTTCGCAGACAGAAAAACCAAGGCTTGGGAGAGGAGGGGCATAGGCAGCTCCAGGGTCCAAGCGTCGCTGTCTGAGCCAAGTTTAGGCCCTTATCTTGACCTGTCTCCGGGAGAGTGTGTGTGTGTCTTACATGTTCATAGCCTGGCCTGAGAAAATGGGGAGCAGGTGGGAGATGCAGGTAATAAATGTTTGGTGATGGAGAGTACGTGGACCAGAATGAGTTCTCATCTCTCCCCTGCCCTGCCAGGCTGCTTCTGACCCCTCGGGCCTAGAACCCTCCTGGAGAGGCCTGAGGAATGGCCAGAAGCAGGGGACATAGTTGGGAGGGGTGGGCTGGTGTGCTCACTTAAACACTGTGTGTCAGGCTCTATTCTGGGCACTGAGGTTCCAGCTATAAACAACCTGGTTTCTGTCCTCATAAAGGTCCCACTCTGGTGGGGGTGACAAACACCAAGACAAGAAATGCCCAGCATCATTTCAGTAAGGACCTAGCCACGCAGAAAGGTGGGGGAGAGTGTGCTGCAGCCAGAGCAGATACAACAGCCCTGAGGCTGAGCAAATGGGTGTATTTTCACATCTACACCTAAGGAGTGCTTCACGTGTGCCTTCCTCTTTCTGAGCCAGTTCATGTGGGTTATCTGATTGAATCCTTATACACCCCTGAGGGGAGGGGGAGAGTGTTTGATTATTTTATGTATGTATGTATGTATGTATGTATGTATGTATGTATGTATGTATTTAAAGATTTTATTGGGGAAGGGGACTTTATTTGGGAACACTGTGTGCTTCCAGGACTTTTTCCAAGTGAAGTTGTTGCCCTTTCAATCTTAGTTGTGGAGGGCGCAGCTCAGCTCCAGGTCCAGTTGCCTTTGTTAGTTGCAGGGGGCGCTGCCCACCATCCCTTGCGGGAGTCGAGGCATTGAACTGGCAACCTTGTGGTTGAGAGCCCACTGGCCCATGTGGGAATCGAACCGGCAGCCTTCAGAGTTAGGAGCATGGAGCTGAGCCACCAGGCAGGCCCCGTGTTTGATTATTTATCATATTTGGCAGGTGAGGAATCTTCATCTTCAGAGAGGTGAAGTGACTAGCCTAAAATCACACAGCTGGGAAGTGGAGGGGCTGAGACTTGACTCAGTGCTGTTAATCAGCACAAATGCCACTATATTGGAGCCTGGGATGCCAACTCGCTGAGGACCAGGGCTGCTGTGCTCTGCACCCTGATGCCTCAGTCTCCCCATCTATACAAGAGGGTGTGAGTTACTTATGCCCCTCAAGATCCCTGGCTCTGAGATGGGGTTCTTAGGGTGGCCAGATTAGAAAATACAAATTTGGGACACTAGTTGAAGTTAAAATTCTGATGAACAACAAATAATTTTTTACTGAGTATGCCCCCAAATGAATAAGCATAATTATGCATGAACTTCAGGCTCCAGACTACAAGTCCCATAATCCATTGCGTCATCCTTTTAGGAACCTTCTATCATGATTTCGTCTTTCATTCATTCATCTAAAAATTGTATAGCCCACCCACTATGTGTCAGACCCTGTGTTAGGTTCTGGGGATACATAACGCACAAATCTGACCAAAGTCTTTGCCCTCATGGCGTTTAACATCTACATTCCTTGGGAGTTTTAAGCCGATTTTCTCAAACTTCTTCCAGGAAGACTACAAATCCCATGAGGCCTTGTGTTTGCTCAATTGGACTACAATCCCCAGAAGACCAAGCACACTAAACGGGTCCCTCATATCTTCAATTCCCAACTTTTTTCCTGGTCGCAAGGTCATATCCTGCACCAGCAGGCGGTTCCTCACTTCGCGCAACAAAGACAAGGTTTAAGTAAGTTTCACTTCAAGTAGTTCTATTTTTAAGTCTCCGTATTTTCTGACTTCGAGTTTATGTGAAACTTCAGCAGTGTTAGCCCAACAGCCCACCGCGGCTTCCATTGGGGAATAAATATGTGGGTCAACAACTCCCAGGTCGCTTCGCGCGCGCCGTGCGAACTACGCTTCCCAGGAGGCAGCGCGGCGGGCGGGCGGGCGGTCCGCAGCAGTGCCCGCAGGACCCCGGAGTGGGCGCGGGCTGCCCCGCGCGGAGTCTTGAGGACCCCGCCGGCTACCCATGCTGAGGTGAGTCCGCGGGAGCTGCCGCCGTCGTTCCGTCCTTGCCGCCGCCCAGCGCGGCCTTGCCGCCAGCCAGGATGCTGGAGGAAGCGGGCGAGGTGCTGGAGAACATGCTGAAGGCGTCGTGCCTGCCGCTCGGCTTCATCGTCTTCCTGCCCGCCGTGTTGTTGCTGGTGGCGCCGCCGCTGCCCGCCGCCGACGCGGCGCACGAGTTCACCGTCTACCGCATGCAGCAGTACGACCTGCAGGGGCAAGCCTACGGTGCGTGCTCTCCGGCCTCTCTCGTCGGGTCCCCGCCAGTCCCTTTGGCCTCCTCTCCGGGCTGCTGGCCCGGCCGCCGCCTGCCGCCCTCCCCCGGGTCCGGCCGCCCCGCGCCGGGGCGCCCCGTCCCTCCCCGGACCCTCCGCCAGGCCCCCCAGCGCCCCATAGCCCCACTTCGCCCGTCGCTGACGCGCAGGTGCCGCCACTCCCTGGGTCAGGCCCCGCGCGCGGAGCTCCCCCTGCTTGGTGTGCAGAGGGTCCCCCTGCTGGGGGTCTGCAGGCCGCGCAGCCCGCGCCGCGTTCCCGGTGCTGTTTGTGCCGCGCAGTGTGCCCGCCTCACGTCGGGAGCGCTGGTCGCCCTCCGGGCTGGGCCCCGCGTCAGGGCCCACCTCTCCCCAGGCTCAACTCCCCTCGGTCCCAGTTCCTGAGCCAGAGCCCGCAGGGCTCCTCGGCCAGCCTCTCCCACGCCAGGTTCCCTCCCCTCCCCGGTTTAGCCCCGCGCCTTTAGCTTCCCGAGGGTCCCCAGGACCCCATGTCTTGTTCCCACCTTTGGTGCATGCCCCCTCGGCCCAGCTTCTTTACCCCCAGCTTTCTGGACCTCCACTTGGTTTTGGATTGTGTCTGACCCCTGGCCTGGGTGGTGCATAGCTCCTTGCTCCCCACCCCTGCTTCCTCGTCTGACTCCAGCGCCCAAGTCGTCCCACATTCCCTCGTCTCCTCCCGGCTATATAGCTGCATGTGGTGTTCCAGAACTTTCTGGCCACTGGTTTCTCCTCCAGCCTGGTGCCTTAGGTCCCCTGAAGCCAAGGCCTGACTTCCTCCTAAGGGAGCCCCCCCGCCCCCCGTTCTCCAGTTCTTCTGGTCCCCTCATCTCTGAAGGGTCCGCCTCACGTCTCTAGGAGTGGCCACTCCTGTTAGTCCATCTCAGGCCCAACCTGTGTCCCCTTGACCCCCAACCCCTGTGAGGCTCTTGGAGCGCCCCCGTCTCTGGAGACATGTCCACACCTCCCCTCAGATCGCTCACCACAGAGTTACGCTGTTTCTGTTCAGAGCAGTGGTTGTCAACCTGGGGGTCATTGGGTGATGGATTCATAGTTGTCACAACTGGGGGTGCTCCTGGCTTTGACTGGGTGGGGGCCGAGGAGGCCCTCCCAGAGAATGATCCCGCCCCAGTGGCAGCAGCGCTGAGGGGCTCTGAACCCACGGCCCCGGCTCTGGAGGGCTGGGAGGGACGGCCAGGAGCCCTGAACGTTGTGGACGTCTCTGTGCGCTATTTGACATTCTCCTGGGGGAAGGGTCTTCTGGACAGTTTACCATCACTGTCCAGTGGGACTTTCTGCGACAGTGGATGGGTTCTGTATTTTCACTGTCTGATACAGGAGCCACCAGCCACAGGTGCACACTGGGCACTTGACACGTGGCTCGTGAAACAGGAAAGGAATTTTTAGCATTATTTGATGGTAGTAAACTCAAATTGCCACATGTGACTGGTGGCTGCCGTCCTGGTCTAGAGTTTTCGTTGGTTTCCAGAGGAATCCACAATCCAGAAGGCCCGGATCTTAGAACTGGATAGAACCAGTTTCTCCAGATCC
The DNA here is from genome assembly GCF_964194185.1 of Rhinolophus hipposideros. Classification (NCBI taxonomy): domain Eukaryota; kingdom Metazoa; phylum Chordata; class Mammalia; order Chiroptera; family Rhinolophidae; genus Rhinolophus; species Rhinolophus hipposideros. The sequence goes on along the minus strand of NC_138062.1, from coordinate 59,062,138 downwards.
TGGGTCTTGGTTCCTTCCGTTCACCCCGCCACCTGTCCTGACTCACACTGGGAGACTTGCTAGAAGCCTCCTGTCCTGCCCCCCAGCACACCCGGCTTCCCTCTGGCCCCGCGGGCAGCCGTAATCCAATGGCCTGAATGCCCCCAGAACGCCCCCTGACCGACTCAGCACTGTCCTGTTGCACGTGATGTGGCTGGCCTCTCCTCTCCAAACCTGCCCAGGAAATGCTGGCTAAATTTGCCGAGCAGACAGGTGCCCTCGCCCTGTCTTTCTGATCTCTCCCTCTTCCTCCATTGCAGATCCTTGGGGCACCTTCTTTTTCCCCGGACTTCTCCGTCCTCTCCCTCAGCTTTCTTTTCCTCTTCCCTCTGTTCTGAGTCTTGTGCCCCCCCCCCCATCCTGGGATTCCTTCCCATTCTTTTCTCCAACTTGGCACCTCCCCCAACATGCCCTCTTTCCCGGCCCCCCATCTTTGTTGCTCCTAGTGAGAAACCCAGATGCTGTCTGGCCCACACAGGGCATCAGTAGCGACTGTGGGCTCCGGGGGTGATCAGAGGGAGCCTGGCGGGTGCCCACCTATCTTAGCCAATTGCTTCTTGTCTGCTGGCTTGAGAAACTTGGACGAGGCCCTGCAGGTGGGGCTTGCATGTCTGCACCCCCAAGGCTGGTCCCACCAGGCGATGTCCCCAGCACGGATTGGGGTGGACCCTCGCCTGGGGAGAAGCGGGCGGGATAGTCGCTGCTGTGGAGGAGGAGTTGGTTGTCGCAGGGGAGTCCCCTCCTGAGTCTGAGGCATCGCTGCTCGTTCTCCAGCCGCAGAAAGGCCTGCTGTGGTCCCAGGGAGCGGGGTCTCTCCCGGCCGGTGGTGCCTGTGAGAGCTGCTGGGCTAGGTCCCTGCTGAGTTCAGTCTCCCCAGGGTCTCACACTGTGCCCCAGAGCGCACGCCGCAGGCTCCCCATCTCTGCTGTGACCTGCCTCTCCTCGCTGTCATTTCCTAACTTCCTGTTCATGCCTGTTGAGAAACAGGGTTGGGCAGCTGCCCAGGAAGGAAAGGCGTGCCGTTTGTGTTGCGGTGTGAATTGGGCTGAGGGAAATACACCAGGTAAGGGCCACAGGTGTGGCCTCACCCCCCACCCCCCACACAGGTGGACTCTGGCCCTCCTGAGGTGACTGCTGCTTTAACAGCACTTGCCGTGGGCCCTTGTGCTGTGGTTCGTGGCCCACTCATGCCCATCTCATTTGATCCCCTAGAGAGAGGGGGGTGTTAGCACCCCAGGGCCCATGCTGGGCAGACTTGCCAGGGCTCTCTCACCTGGGACTGGCCCTTCACCATTGTTGTAAATAAAGTTGTGCACACGGCCATGCCCACGGTTCCCGTGTCTGACAGCAGCCCTGAGTGGTCATGACAGAGCCGGTGTGGCCAGCCCGGCCAGAGCGTTGATCCCCTGGCCCTCGATAGAAATGTTTGCAGCCCCCGCTCAAGTTTGGTTCCACTGTGGGAAGCAGGACTTCTCCCCAGGTGTCCAGTGCTGCCCGCCAAGCCTGGCCTCTGCCCGTGTAGAGCAGGGCTGAGGGCGGCTCTGCGGCTTTAGCTTCCTGTCAGCAAACACGGTCTCTGCCCTTAGGGCTCTCAGAGTCTGGGGGTGGCCAAGGTGCTGGCGTCCACCTGACTTTGCTCTTACCCCTCCTTCCCACTCTGGCCTTGCGTCCACCCCCTGGAAAGTGGGGGTCATGATTCCTGCCCTGCAGGAGCTCCAGGCCCAGTGAAAAGATGCAGACAGTAGGCTCCACAGGCCACCCTCCATGTCCCTCCCTGAGGTGACATTCCCATTTGAGGACCCTCAGGAGGCTGAGGGCCCAGATAGGTGGGACATGGGGGAGGAGCCTTCCTGGCATTCCAAGAGCTTCAAGGACATCCTGAAGGTCCTTGCTGCCCTCCCCCTGCCAGGGCTCCAGCAGAGGACTGCCTAACGCAGAGTTCCCCGCAGGATTGCGGGTGGAGGCAGAGCTGCCCCAGCCCAGGGCACAGGGCCCACCTTTACTCCTGGGTCACAGGCCCCCTGGCCCAGAGACAGCCTTCCCCACTCCCAGCTGGGACGCTGACCCGTCTGTGTCCTGTCTGCCGCCGCCTCTCCCCACCAGCTCCTTAGGGCACTCTGTTGGAAGCAAGCCTTCTCCCATCTGTCCACTTTCCCAGAGAGTGAGTTCCTGGAAAGCAGAGCCAGAGACCTGGGCTCCTGGCCCTGGGCCTGAGGCTTAGTGGAGCCTAGCACAGGCCTGCTTCTGAGTACCTGGATGTCGCTTCCCCTGAGCGTCCACCTGCAGGACTGTGAGGGCTGGCTCCCCTTGGGAAGCCTTGCTTCTCTGTGTCCTTATTTTGAATGCTCACTGCCCGGGGGCCCCGTCCAGCCCCAGCGTGGTTAGGATTTGTTTGCTTTCTGCGGCCTGCAGCGTGTGACGTGTTCTGGTCTCCTTGCTTGCCTTTGCCATTGGGGCAATTTGATGTAAAAATCAGGATTTCTGGCAGCTTTCCAGCAAAGTGCTGGTGGCCCTGGCGGTGGGGGAGGCTGCCAGAGCCCCCCGTCTGTGGGGACAGGTGGTCCCCGAGGGCTTGCTGCTGTGGCCATATGTACCTGTGGGAAACACGTCTACATTAGCCCCTTCACGGTTCTGCGTTTAACATCCACAGGCTTCTTTGGGATGCCTTTCTCCAGCAGAACCCTTGGGGCAGCAGTGTTCATGCGCTGTGTGCCCAAGGGAATCCTGCTGGCCTTAGAAGAGCTCTCTGCGCCATCCGGGTTCCCACGCACCCCTTCTTGTCAGGTGGGGGGTAAGGGGTTCAGTTGTCTGAAGGAAGCTCGTGAGTGGCTGGGGTCCAGGCCCAGCCTCTGGTTCCCTCCCTGAGTCTCTGGATCTTTCTCGAGTTTTTAGAAGAGAGGCAAGGGATGGCACTTGGGTGTAGAGCAGTGGTTCCCACTGGGGTGACTGCCTCCAGGGTCACTGGGTCATGTCTGGGAACATCTGTGGTTGTCATGACGGGGTGCTCCTGGTATTGAGAGGGTAGGGACCAGGGATGCTGCTCGAACTCCCGCAGTGCCCAGGACAGCCCCCCCCAGAGAGTGACATGACCCTAGTGTCCACTTGTTGAGGGGGCAGACCCTGGCCTGTCTGGAGCTTTCACAGGGTCACTGGGCACTTGGCATTCGTTCACTCCTTCTCCTGGCTGGCGTTCATCAAGAGCCCGTTGGGCCCGGAGTGGCCGTTGATGCTGGGTTGACACTGCAGTGAACGAGGTCCCTGTCCCTGGAACCCCAGTTTAGTTAGGGGAGTAGATAGCTGTAAACATCCCTGGTGGTGCTGAGGCTCCGGGGAAATGACGAAGGCCGTATTGGAGCAGTGGAGGTGGGGGGGGGAGGGTCCCTGGGCAGGAGGGCCATGGGACTCAGGTCAGTGGGGCCAGCGTTTGGGTTTGCCCCAGGGAGGCTGAGAGCCGTGGGAGCCTGTGGATTTGTCCAGGGGGAAGGGTCTCCGCTTTCATTCGGTTCTCAAAAGGCCCTGCGACTGTCCAGGGTTCAAGTGGGCCCTGCATTCGTGGACAGAGGGATGCTGGCCGTGGCAGGCACATGTTGGGGCGTTGGGCAGTAGGCTGGTGGGACCTGGGGGTTCCCGAGTTGGTCTGTGGGACGAGGTCTGCTGCTCCTCTGAAGGAAGCCCACCCCACCCCCGCAGGCACGCGGAACGCCGTGCTCAACACGGAGGCGCGCACCATGGATGCGGACGTGCTGAGCCGCCGCTGCGTGCTCATGAGACTGCTGGACTTCTCCTACGAGCGGTACCAGAAGGCCCTGCGGCAGTCAGCCGGCGCCGTGGTCATCATCCTGCCACGGGCCACAGCAGCCGTACCCCAGGACGTTATCCGGGTGAGACCCTGCCCCCACTTACCACGCAGGCTTAGGTCCAGAAGCTTCTGTGGGAAAAAGAACGCTGGGTTTGGAGTCAGCCGTGTGGCCTTCGGCCAGTCATGTCACCTCCCTGAGCCCTTGCCCTTTGTCAGTGGTCCCTGGGCCTCAGTGACTCCACCCCCAGGGGACACGGTGATATCTGGGGACATCTGTGGGTGTCACGACTGGGGGTGCTTCTGGCATCAGGTAGGTGGGGCAAGCCCCCCACAGTGCCCTGAATGGCCCCCCACAGGGAATGATCCTGCCCGATGTCACCAGTGCTGAGGGGGACAGATCGGCTTTGAATGAATGGGGGTCTGATGGGCTCCCCTCAGATCCTGCAGTGAAGATGGTTTTGTAGTGGAGAAGAGAGTGTGGGGAGCCCATGCTTACTGAAAGCTGGCTGTGCCAGGCAGTTCATGCCCTCTGTCTGTGTGGCAACCTGCGCCACCAGCTTGGGAAGCCAGTACCCACTGCCCACTTCGAGCTGAGGATGTGATGGCCAGTGGGCACAGGACTGGCCCACAGTGTCGCCACACCTTGCCCCAGCGTGGCCGGCTCCAGTGCCTGTTCCCAGCCCACTTCCTCTCTGCTGCGTATCGTCCGGGGTGGCCCCGGGCATCGCCACACCTCACCTGTCCCTCCGTTCCCCATCCCCCTTCTGCCTTGTCCTCTTCAGCAAAATCTTAGCCTTATTAGCTGCCTCAGGGGAGGTGTGCTTTCAGGTTCTGGCCTCCCTGCCCTCCAGGGACAGCCGTTGGGCATCCCCCCCCCCCATGCCACCTTAATGTGCGTCTGTTCCACAGCAATTCATGGAGATTGAGCCTGAGATGCTGGCCATGGAGACCATTGTCCCTGTGTACTTCGCTGTGGAAGACGAGGCCCTGCTCTCCATCTATGAGCAGACACAGGCCGCCTCCGCCTCCCAGGGCTCTGCCTCCGCCGCCGAAGGTGCGCTCTGGCCCTGCCCTGGACCTGCTGTGTCACAGGACTCTGCACTTTACGGCCCCACCCTGCCCCACCGCTGATTTCCAGGCAAACAAAAGCTTGAGAACCACTGATTTGGAGGGAGGTATTTCCTGTCTTCAGCCCTTGGCTGTTTATGGAAAACGTGGTGTTCTCTGTCCATTTTACCTGCTGCATGCTAGGATGGGGCGGGGGGCGGTCAGCAGAGTTCTTGGGGAGAGGAGAAAACCTGTTTCCTGCCACCCCACAGACTGGGGTCGCCGTAGTGAGCTGGGAGCAGGAGTGGGTCACTGTCAAAAGTTAGATAGCAAAATTAAAGAATTACAGCCTAAAGGAACCACCCAGTGCTGTGTTCTCACCTATAGAAACGGCAGATGTGACAGGAATTAAATATTCAGAGCGGACCCGAGTGGATTAGGCAGGCAGGCTTGTCCACACTGGTAGACTGAGCCCAGCTCCTTGGGGAAACAGTTTGGCGGTACGTGTTTCCGCTGTAGACAGAGATTCGATCCTCTTGGCTCGGTGGTTAGCTGCATGGGACGCTAGGTTTGGGGTTGGCAAACTATAGCCCTGAGCTATGGTTGTTAATAAAGTTTTATTGGCACACGACTGTGTCCATTCACTTACCTGTTGTCTGTGGCAGCTTTCATGCTACAGCAGCACTGGTGAGTGGTGGTGGCAGACCCTCTGGTCCTTCACAGAAAAAGTTTGTCAACCCCTGGTCTAGGTCAAAGTCGTGACAACAGCCATCTGCCTTGTGAGGTTTTGGAAAGACCTAAATTTCCAGTTAGAGCAGGAGAGAGGAGCAGTCTTCCACTTCGTGGGATATCATAAAGCCATTAAAAATGACATGGGGGTAGAATTTTGAGCAGTGTGGGATAATGCTTATTGTACGTCGGTAAGTGGAAAAAACAGGATATAAAATCGTAAATGTTGATCATCACTTAGAAACAACTTGTCTATTTTGGAGTAAAACGTAGAAGTTGCAAAACTATTACCGTTCCTGAGGGGCACGCTTCCTCGCAGCTTCCTCCGATGGTAATATCTTACGTAGCCCTTACAATGGTGTCTTTAAGTGTGGAAAGAACAAAAATGGACTCAAGACACCGAGAACTCACAGGCATTTTTAAAAGTCCCTGTCCCCAAATGACAAAGTGGCATCCACAGTGGTCTGTCTGCTTGCACTGAGCGAGGGGGGCTCTGCCTCCTGCCTGGTCACAAGTGGGTTACAAACCTTTGGGTGCCCACGCTGTTTTGGCCTTTGGGGCTGCGCTGGTGGATCGTGGCCCATCCGATGGGAAAATCCTGTTTCTGCATCACCTCTGGGATGACGGTCTGGTGGATGCGGAGTCGGTCCTTGGGAGGCTAGGTCAGAGGGCACGCACATGCCTGTGTAATTCTGCAATGGAGCCCTAAGGGCACCCCCTGCAGTCCCTGCCTGCCCAGGGTGACTGTCTCACCAGCTCTCATCGTGGATACCAGGTTCTTTCCTGTGTCCAGTCATCGCCTTGCTTTCTAGCCCTCGTGGTCAGTTCTGCACATGGCTTTGTGTGGACTGAACCCCTAGGGTCCGGGGTGCTGGCTCTGGTCGGAGAACTCCCGGGCTGACCCCCCTCCGCTCCTGTCCCCAGTGCTGCTGCACACAGCCACTGCCAATGGCTTCCAGATGGTCACCAGTGGGGTCCAGAGCAAGGCCGTGAGCGACTGGCTGATCACCAGCGTGGAGGTGAGTGCCGAGACCACTGTCGTCCTGCTGCCCAGAGGCCGTCAGTAAGAACCTACAGCCGAGCATGCTCGTCCCGCCCTGTGCTGGGGCCAGGCACTGCCTGCAGTATCAGTGGGGCGCCTGCGGGCCCAGACCTCCAGGGGCTACACCTGCTCCACAGCCCCCCTCTGCCCCGTGTCAGCTTGCAGGCTCGGGTAGAAGTTGGGGTGCAGCCACATTGTCAGCCGTCCCTTCCCCTCCAATACTAAGTGAGTCAGCCTCAGGGCTGTTACACAGAGTCAGTCGAGAATCCCATGCTTTTCTATGAGTACTTTTTGAGCCCCCACTGTGTGCAGGAGGCTGTGGTGAGCAAGATGCCATCCCTGCCTGAAAGAATTTCTCCCACGTGTTCAGAGGGACCTCAGGGCATCCAGGCTGAGAGGCTTGGAGCCGAGTGCAGGGGCAGCGAGGCGGGGACCAGGGCTCTGAGTGGAGCGGGCTGCCCTGCAGAGACCAGGCGGAGAAGACAGGCCGGGCAGGTTGATTCACATTCAGGGGAAGCCACTGTAGCCTCTGAGCAATCGATAACGATAATCAGATGAATACATCTTTTAAGACTGCATAAAAGATCGTAGTGATTGGGCAGAGAAAACCCACACTAGCCAGAGTCCCTGTTATCAGGCTTCCAGAAGTTGGGTTCAGCAGCAATTGGTCTGGTTTCCCAAGGGGTCACAGCAGACGGAGCCAGCAAGGGTCTTGTGGGCTCTTCTCACCATTTGGGGGTCTGTTACAACCTGTCAGCCCAGATACCATGGTCTTTGGTTCTAGAAATGTCTGTGCTGCTGTGAGCCCTCTGCCATCCCTGTAATTCACGTCGGAAGCAGGGGCCAGGGATGAAGTAGGGGTGCTCGGCTTCCCTCCCACGCTCCCCTGCCAGTGCTGGGATTGGACCCCATGGTGCTCTTGGGGCCCCATTCCCGATTGCACTATTTCTCCCCCCCAACAGAGTTCTGCCCTCCGAGATAGTGGCTTGGAGCTCAGCCTTTGAAGGATGGGTTTGTTTTCCAGGGGGAGAAGCACTCTGGAAGAAGAGTGAGCAGATTCTGGTAGCTAGACCTGTCCTTGGCCAAGGCCGGCCCTCGGCCTGTACCTGAAATAAAGTTTTATTGGCAGATGGCCACACCCATTCGTTCACATATCGTCCACGAGTGACTAGTCATGACAGACCGTAGAGCTAGCAGAGCTAAAAGTACACCCTTCCCCCTAGTGCTGGATGCCATCCCTGCCTTAAAGAATTTCTCCCACGTCTTCAGAGGGACCTCAGGGACATCCAGGGGGCTGCCTGGGCTATTTCTGGTGGTCAAGCCCCCAGGTGCTTCACAGGCTGTCTTTCCGCAGGGGCGGCTGACAGGGCTGGGAGGAGAGGACCTTCCCACCATCGTCATCGTGGCCCACTATGACGCCTTCGGAGTGGCCCCTGTACGTATGTGATTGTGTAGGAGAAGGGGGGTGGGCACGCTTCCGCCCACACTGCTCTGGCCCAGCGCAGTGGCAGAAGCATCTGTGTGGACAGTGGCTGCGGTCAGAACAGCAGCAGCCCCTCTGAGGTCTCCATGAGGACCCTGCAGGGTAGGTGTCCTCGTGGAGCTGAGACAGGCTAAGCTGGGGTGGGTGTTATAGCCAGCAGCTAGGTGGCTGGGCCAGGAATTGACCCAGGCTGTCTGTTAGGGTCTCCAAGATACTTGGTTGATAATTTGCCGGGAGGACCCCAGGACTCAGCCGGTAGTCATTCTCATGGCAAGCTTCCATTGTCCCCTCTTGGCAGAGTCCCACAGGATGCACTTAATTTCCCCAAAATGAGTTGTGACAAAGCGTGTGAGGTCCCCAGCAGGCTCACATAGACCCAGGCGGTGCCCAGGGTGCTCACTGGGGGCCCGTCACGTGGGACCCTCTGCTTGGCACATATGAAATCCCAGACTTCAGGAGAGGGGGTGCTCAGCGTGAACCACGTGTTTACACAGGCCGTTTAGGGACGGGGAGCCCCCAGAGTCCGGTTCCAGACACTGCTGAGGGCCAGCCTTGCGAGGCGGCCTGTCTGAGGATAGAAGTGGAGGCCCGCTGAGCCCCGCTGCAGGCTGCAGGCCTTCCCGAGGCTGTGCTCTCAGCCGCCCGGCCCAGTGAGGTGGGGCTCACGCCGGAGTGCAGATCCAGCTCCTCCTCCAAGAAAGTCTTGCTTTGAAAGAACAATCAGCTGAACCAAACAGGGTGCTGATGGTGGGTGGACCTGCAGCCTGGCATGAGCACCTGGCCATGCCACCAATGGGTGACAGCTGTTACTGGGCCACACCACCTGGAAGGCCAAGGCCATCCTTGAGCACGGCGGGCCCAGCTGGGGCCCAGAGACAGGCCCTGAACAGTCAGCTTGGAACACACTTCTCCATTGTTCATTCTTCCTTTTTAGACCTTTTTGGGCTTATTTCTTACTGTCTGTGAAATTAAAAAAATTTTTTTTGAAATATAATTCCTATAACATAGAATTCACTCTTTTAAAGCATATAATTCCGTGGTGATTATAGAACCATGTGGTATACTCACATGGTTGTATAATCATCATTAATTCCACAACGTTCCTTCACCCCAAAAAGAACCCTGGCCCCATTAGCAGTCACCTCCACCCCACCTCCCTCCCCCAGCCCCTGGCAACCAGTAACCCACTTCCTGTCTCTGGATTAGCCTGATCTGGACATTTCACATAAACGGAATCACTGTGTGGCCTTGTGTGTTTGGCTTCTCACTGAGTGTTACATTACCCCCTCCCTGTGATTTTTAATGCCATCGATACACTATATGTCAGTCTGTGGACTGTGACCTTCGGAGGGTCCCAAGCCAGTATGGAACCCAAGATTTTTTTCTTTCCCCAAGAACCAGTCGCCCCATTGGGAATACTGTTTCCAGTCAGAACCCAGATGGGGAGCTTTCACGGCGCAAAAGGCTGGTGGTCTGTGTGGAGGGAGCCTGCGCTGACACCCCCCACGGTGGGGGCATGCGGGTCCCCGTGCACATGCCGAGGCTGGACGCTGGCTGCCCTGGTGGCACAGCTAACTGCCGGGCACAGGGCAGAGTCAGCCAGGAGACCCAGAAGGGCCTCGAGTGTCCAGGGTCTCAGCCCTGTGGACATTGCGGTGCCATTAGTCTGGGGTTCTGAGCAGGGGGAGGGCAGCATTCCCAGCCATGCTCTAAATGTGGACAGGGGACAAGATTGGGGACAGAGTGCTGCTACTGCTGTGGTGGGCATTGCGAGGTGCTATGCGTGGCCGCGGGGGTGACTGCTGGCTTTGTCTTCCCCGCCTGCAGTGGCTGTCACATGGCGCTGACTCCAATGGGAGCGGCATCTCCGTGCTGCTGGAGCTCGCCCGCCTCTTCTCTAGGCTGTATACCTACAAACGCACTCACGCCGCGTAAGTGATGGCCAGGAGGGAGGAGCCACATGCTGATGGCGCCACACCAGTTACATTTGAGCCTTGTGGCCCAGGGGCGGTTCCAACCCCAGGAATAACGGTGTGTGGGTGTGTGTGTTGAGCGCTGTGGGGGCCAGGCCTCTCCCACATCCACTCCCTGGAACCCCACCCTGGAGGTCCTGATGCTGCTGGTCCCGAGAAGGGTTGGGATGCTTTCAGCTGCAAGTAATAGAAACAGTCACTTAAACTAGTTTCCCCATCTGGGCACTGTGGACACTGGGCCAGGTCATTCTCGGTTTGTTCCTCCACATCTCGCACTGCCCTGGGATGAGTGTCGGGCTCCCAGAGCTGCGTCACCAAGCCCCGACACGGGGTGGCTGAAAGCAGGTATTTCTGCTCCCACTTGTGGAGGCCAGAAGTCCAAGATCAAGGTGTCAGGTCTGGTGTCCCCCCTAAGATTCTGGGGCAGGGTCCCTCCTGCCTCCCTCAGCTTCTGGGGGCTACCTGCAGCCCTCGCAGTTCCTTGTGTCACTTGAGTGTCTGCCTCCTTCCTCACATGGTCCTCTCTCTAACTCTTTTCTCCTGTAAGGACCACTGTGGCCCTGGTGGGATGGGTGGGCTTGGGGGTAGGGGAGGCCCAGAGGTCTCATTCTTTGTGACAGCCCTGGCTTCGGTCCCAGAAACAGTCTGAATTCCTTTAATTCTCGATCCTCCTGGGTCTGTTTCCCGGTAGATTGAAACCAGGTCATCTCGATTTTGAGAGCTCAGAGAAGCCTCTGGAGCAGTCATCCAGGGGTGACTTTGCCCCCAGGGTGATGTCTGGGGACATCTTTGGTTGTCACAACTCGGGGAGCTCCTGGCATTGAGTGCGTGGGGCTGCTCAGCACCCACAGTGCCCAGGATGGCCCCCACAGAGGTGACCGGTTCTGTTGGAAACGGTGGGGCAGTGAGGAAGCCCTGTCCTACGGGGTGGTCACGATTTCGTACTTGAAGGAGACCACGCCTCTTTGTCGGGGACCTGGACATCCCGCCAACACTGACACCTTTGCTCCCCCCAGGTATAATCTCCTGTTCTTTGCCTCTGGTGGGGGAAAGTTTAACTACCAGGGGACCAAGCGCTGGTTGGAAGACAACCTAGATCACACAGGTTGGTGGCCCCCAGCTGGCCTGGGTCGCGGGGTCAGGGGCCCCAGAGGGGTGAGGGCCCCCGGTTTTTGCCCTCCCCTTGTCAGCTCCTGCTGCTCCCATAGATTCCAGCCTGCTCCAGGACAATGTGGCTTTCGTCCTCTGCCTGGACACCGTGGGCCGGGGGGACAGCCTGCACCTGCACGTGTCCAAGCCGCCCAGGGAGGGGACGCTGCAGCACACCTTCCTGCGGGAGCTGGAGATGGTAGGTGCTCCTGGGGACGAGGGAGCCTTTTGGGTAGCAGCTCGACCCAGTGCCAGGCCTATGCCCGTTTCACAGATGGGCCCCCTGAGGCTCTGGGACTTGGGGTGTGCTGGGACGTCTGCCCCAGTGTCCGTATGCTGGTGTTCACCATCGTCCAGGCGTCAGACCAGATGCTTTTCAAACCCCAGGGGCTTCAGTGAGCCTCGGTTGGGTTTCCAGGGGGCAAGTGGGTTTCTCCCCATTTCCAGATGCGGTGGTTCAGGGCGGGACTTGGGACCCTCTGTGCTCTCGGCCCTGCGTGGACATCTGTGGAGCGAGCTGGGTGGAGGAGGACCCTCTGCAGCCTGGCAGGGTATGGCCTGGCCCCCATAGCAGTGGGCGGGCTCTGACTGCGCCTTCCTCCGCAGGTGGCTGCTCACCAGTTCCCGGAGGTGCGCTTCTCTATGGTACACAAGAAGATCAACCTGGCGGAGGACATCCTGGCCTGGGAGCATGAGCGCTTTGCCATCCGCCGACTGCCCGCTTTCACCCTGTCCCATCTGGACAGCCACCGCGACGGCCAGCGCTGCAGCATCATGGATGTGCGGTGAGTGTGGCCCCGAGGCCCCCACAGCCCGCAGCCGTCTCCCCGTCTGCTGTGCCCTGTGAACAAGCCGTGTCCTAAATCGTTTCTTCCACAGTGGGGGCTAGCGGTGGGCACGGCGCCTGGAGGCAATGAAGCCGCTCTGTGGCTGGTGGGGGAGGGGTTGGAGCCAGCCTGGCAGCTTGAGAAACAAAGAAGGGTGGCTCACTTGGGCTCGCTCAACAAGGGGTGCTGGGGAAGGGAGGACATGGCAAGTGGCCTGGGGTCCCCGGTCCCTTTTCATGACCCCTAGACCCTGAGCACATCAGTTCACGTGTGGCTCCTGCTCCCAGGCCTTTGCACGGCCGTGTGCGGCCTGGAGAGCTGTGCCGTCTCCCTGGACCCTCGTGCCTCCTTGGGAGCCCTCCCCACCCACTCCATCCTCACTGTCTCTACGTAATGCTGGGAGTCTCTAGCCTCTGCTGTTTTAGGACCTCACGTCCCCTTGGTCTGCACTGGTGGCATGATAGCCCCAGCCATGGGACTGGGGTTTTATGGTGGTGTCAGCTACCAAAGCCTGAGCCTGGGACAGTATGCCTGTGCCCTCTCATTGGCCAACCATGGGCATCGGCCTGGCTACTGGACATGCATCTGCTGGGGAGATGAGTGAGAAGGTGATCCTGGAGGGGCCCAGTCTAGAGAGATAACAGGCACATCGGGGGACATTGGCTGGTACTGGGGCATCAGGGAGGCTTCCTGGAGGGGCCCAGTCTAGAGAGATAACGGCACATCGGGGGACATTGGCTGGTACTGGGGCATCAGGGAGGCTTCCTGGAGGGCTTCTTGGAGGAGGTGGCAGTGCGGCTGAGGTACCTGAGCTAGAAGGGCATTCTAGGTCAGAGGGATCTGAGAGCAAGGGAGAGTCGGTGAGAAGGAGGCACAGGGTCCAGAGAGTGAGCCCAGCCACCCCCCATACTCACCCCTACCCAGGAGGCCCCAGTACCTCACACTCACTTGGATCAGTGATGTTTTACCCCCAAAGTTTCTCCTTTTAGGTGTGTGTTGCCAGCAGTCCTTAGTGTCCCCTGGTGTGTGGCTGTATCACCTCAGTCTCTGCCTCTGTTGTCACATGATTATCTCTGTCCAGATTTCCTCCTTATAAGACCACCAAGCCATTGGATTAGGGCCATCCTACGCCAGTGTGACCTCATCCTAACTAATCACATCTGCAAAGATTGATTAGTTCCAAATCAGGTTACGTTTCCAGGTTTGGGTGGGTGTGAATTTGGGGGACATTCACCCTACTACTGGGTGTTACATTGACTGCCCTCAACAACCCAGGGAGGTAGGTGCCCTGACCATTCCCATCCCATGTTCCGGATGAGGAAACTGAGGCCTAGAGGGGCCCAGTCACTCTCACAGGGGCCGGGCCCACTTCCCCGTACCCCCGAGGAGGGCAGGGCCCCCATTTTAAAGCAGACTCCGAGATACAGAAAGGTGCCCACCCTGCCTGAGGAGGCTGCAGCGTTTCTTGTTTTCATTATTGGATGTGTGATTGCTCTTGCTTTGGTGATTATAAGTGATGCTGACTCCAAATACATATAGATTTCTTTCACATCTGCCCTTGAAGGTCCCGGGTTGACTCTAAAACCCTGACCCGCAACACGAGGCTCATCGCGGAGGCCCTGACGCGAGTCATCTACAACCTGACCGAGAAGGTGAGACACCCGCTGCGGTCGCAGCCCTGGGCTGCGTAGGCCATCCTGAGGTAGGACCCTGGGACCTGGTGAGCCAGGTGGGCCTGGACTCAGGACCCGTCCCTTCCTCTGTCTGCAGGGGACCCCCCCAGACATGCCGGTCTTCACGGAACAGATGGTAACGGCCGGGCCGGATGGGCAGGGGGCCCAGGGTCGTGGGGGGCAGGGCTCCTGTGACCACGGCCGCGTCCCTCGCAGCAGGTCCAGCAGGAACAGCTGGACTCAGTGATGGACTGGCTCACGCACCAGCCCCGTGCTGCCCAGCTGGTGGACAAGGACGGCACGTTCCTCAGCACCCTGGAGCACTACCTGAGCCGCTACCTGAAGGAGGTGAAGCAGCACCACATCAAGGCCGACAAGCGGTGAGGCGCACGCGTCCCCCGCCGGGCTCGGGCGGGACCGGAGCGGGCTCTCGGGGGCTGCCCCCACCCCGGGGGCCAGACGGGGCAAATACACAGCACTGGGCGGAAAGGAAAATGATCACGAGAAAGTGCAGGTCCCCAGTTAGATTTGAGTTCCAGGTAAGGAACAAATTGTCCTTTAGTATAAGTGTGTCCCATGCAATGTTTGGTGCACTGAGAGCCTATTCCTTGTTGGTATGAAATCCTCAGAGCACTGACGGCCTGGGTTTTATCTGGCAGCCCTGGGCCCCTCTGGTACTTGTCGCCCAGGTCCCTGTCTATTCTCCGGTGCTCCTCCCCACCGCCGGCCCCCTGGGTTTTGTCTTTTTTCTGCTCACAGCTCCCAAGCTCCCAGTTGGGCTCCATGTGGTAGGAGGGGCGCCTGCGGGCGTCTGGCTCGGTGCCCTCGCTCGGCCTCCACCTTCCTCCAAATTCGTGGTGCACCTGGGAGACAGTGCTTAGACAGAAGAAACCGAGGCTCAGAGTGGACCCACAGCCATGGAGCCTGGGTCTCTGATTCCCAGGCCATGGTCACCTTCCCTCTATAGAAATGTTTCCTAGACCAGTAAAATCTCTAGTCACTGTTTTATTTTTAAAGAGTATGTTTTAAACACCCAAAACAATAGGAAAGAAGTTAATTTCAGAAAAAAGGACAGTCCTTCTGCAGGAGGGACAGTGGCAGCCTTGAACAGACACACACGGGGTGCTCCCTGCCATGTCCCTGGCTGGTGGGACCTCCGGGTGGCCTGGTGTCTGGGGGCCAGACGTGGCCCAGCGTCAGGCCGAGCCCACTGAGAATGCACTCTCTCCCCAGGGACCCCGAGTTTGTCTTCTACGACCAGCTGAAGCAGGTGATGAATGCCTACAGGTGAGCTGCTGTGGTCCACAAGTGGGAGGCTGACATAGCCCCTCTGCTGGCTAACCCCAAAGCCTATGGCCTCCCCTGACCCCTGACCCCTGACCTTCCCTCCACCAGGGTCAAGCCAGCCATTTTCGACCTGCTCCTGGCCATCTGCATCACCGCCTACCTCGGGATGGCCTACACAGCGGTCCAGGTGAGCAGGCGGGGCTCAGGGGCAGGGGGCTGGCCAGACGAGTCCTGCCTAGATGCAGGGGACCCCACAGCTGGCCAGGGGGCCTTTCGCGGTGGGCTTTTCCCCGGCGCCGCTCATCCCCTCACTCGCACCCTCCCACTGTTCCCAGCACTTCAACCTCCTGTACAGAACAGTTCAGAGACTGCTCCTGAAGGCCAAGACGCAGTGACGGGGCCCCGCCAGCACCCGGGGCCCCGCCTGCTGCCCGCAACGCACGGCCGGCGGTGCTCGCTTGGCAGCGAAATCCCGAATTACAGAACTTTTCTGTGTTGCTCTTGAGGATTTCGGGGACTCTTGTTCTATGTCCTTCGAACTCCCTTGGAGGAGCGTTGGGTGGCACCCCAGGGCCAGGCCACGGACTTGGGAACAAGCCACGGATGAGCCCCTGGCCCAGGGGTCAGCCCTGCAGCCCGCAGGGTGCTAAGCCAGTGTGGAGGGAAGGCAACTCACCTGGCACAGCCCTGGGGTCTGTCCTCCACGCTGTCCGATCCCCCTCGGTGACTCAGATACTCTTCCTGTTTGTCTGAAGAGGGCAGCGCCAGCCTCTGGGTCCCAGGGTTGCAGCTTCTCCCTCGGAAGCCTCTGTCCCCCACTCAGGCCAAGGCTGCAGGGATGCGTCTCCCCTGAAGCCCCGTTGGATGGCTGGTGCCCTGAAGACCCAGCAGCCTCCCCCACTCCGCCTTCCCATCCGGCCCCTGCGTCGCTTCCCGTCACTGGACCCTCTGGCTCCTCTGCTTCTTTTCGCTGCTCCCCCAGGATGGCCAGCATCTCCCCAAGGATGTCTGCCCTGGGCTTCCAAGCCCCTAGAGGGGGCTCTGGAGGAGAGGCCCGCCACTGGCCTCAGTTCACTTGCTTCTTAGCCCAGCTCCCTGGGCCTGTTTCCTAATCTGTGAGGAGGAGGAGGTGTCCTGGGGGCGCGACATCCATGTTGGGGTATCAGGCGGGAGCTTGCTGGAGAGAGACGACTATGGGACCCAGAGGGGGACGATGTGGGCTCCGGAGGCCTTACCTAGCCGTCGCGCCACAAACTAGACGCCTTGTGGGGTGTGAGCTCAAGACGGGGGAGAAGGCCTCCAGTGCTGGGTGGGCCTCAGGGAGACCCGGGTGCACCGATTCATGAGCAATACAAGAGTGAAGTGTCACGTGCTAAGGGGAGGGCCAGCACGGAGGAGAAAGGGGCTCCAGGCGCCCGGACACCGAGCTGCCGGAAGGGACGGGGACTGACCCTCCCAGCCCCTGCCCAGCCTGCTTCCATCCCCTCCCTGAAGCCAGCTAGCTGGAGGGACTGGGCTCTTCTGGGGGCTGTCTCCGCCTTGCCAGGTGACTCCCCCAGAAACTTGACAGAGTGCTCGGCCAACCCTGGGGCCTCATGCCACAGGGACTGGGGAGGGTGACAGCAGTGGATGCGCCATCTGGGGTTGCCGCGCGAGCATCTTCCCTCCCCAGAGCAGCCCGTCAGGACCACTGACTGTTCAGGGCTCAGGCTGATTGTGGGACACAGTCGGACGATCAGAAAATAAAGCCATATCGAACAATCAGCTTCACGTGTCCTGTCCAGCGGCTCCTGGGTGTGTGGGCAGAGCCCTGGAAGGCTGTGGGCAGGGAGGGGTACAGCACCTCATGGGTGCTCATAGGTGCCCCCTGGTGGCTGCTGAGGGGAAGACACGGCACGAGACCGGTGAGCAGGGTGGAGGGGGCTGCTGGCACAGGTGTGATGATGGGGCCCATGGACCAGGTGGAGGCGAAGGGTTTGGGGGATGCAGTGGGCAGATTACTGAGGGCAGGGGTTGGGTTCCCAGAGCCCTGAGGCGGGGCTAGAAAGGTGATTGTGGAACCCATACGTGGGCTGGACCCAGAGGGGAGACTGCTCCCGGGTTTCCTTAGCCTGTTCCAGGGTCATGGCACCCTCTTGTCCCTTCTCTACTCTGCCTTGCCTCCCCCACCCCCTAACCTCCCACCCACCAGCTAAGGCGGGAAGGCATCTTTGGTCCCAGCATGGACTCAGGTAAAACTCCCCACGTGTCAGAGGAAAGGCCAGCCTGCCTTCTCATATTAACCTAGGCTGATAGCCCCTTTTTTACACAAAAAGTTCCATTGATTGTAACCAAGAAAACAAAAGCTACCAGGAACCCAGCTGGCAAAGACAGCGCCATCAACGCGTCCAAGTGTTTTCATCCTGTTTCCCAGTGTATGTGGATGTATGTACACGCAATCTCATTTTGAAAGTAGGACTCATAACATTTTTAAAGTATTTCTGTTTACACAGCTCCTTGTAGGCATGAGGGGCGTGCAGTGTGGCGCACCCCTGAAGCCGCCATCATACCGAGGTAGTGACCGTTTCCTCACTCCCCTTTGCAACCTCTCCCTGTGTCCTTGTCCCCAGGCAACTGCTGATCGTGCCACTACAGATTAGTCGCATTCAACTGTGAAGTCAACCAATATTTGCCCCCCTGCGATGTGCTGAAAATGAGAGATGCTGTCCCAGCCTGGGGCTCCCAGTCCACTGGGGAAGACAAATAAGTTGAAATAGCTGGGGGGTGGACAGTGATGGCTCCCCAGGGAATGGGCTTTTGAGTGAAATCAGAATGACAAGGAGTAAGCCACGGAATCCAGAACAGTGGTCCAGGCAGGGGCCACAGCCTGTGCAAAGGCCCTGGGGCAGGACGGTGCCTGTCATGGTGAAGGAGCAGTGAGGAGGCTGGAGCAGAGTGACGAGGGGGAGAGAGGGAGGTGGTGTCAGGCCGCTTGAAGGGGCCTTGGTGAGCTGTTTGCATTTTATTCTTAATGTGATGGGTAACTGGGCAAGGGGTGGCCCAAGGAGAAGAGGATGTGGCCTGACTTGCATTTGGAAAGGTCACTGGCTCTGCAGAGATGATTCTGAAGATGAAATAAAATCAGGCTGCCCATGCCGGACACATGAGGGCTCGTTCTGTGGGCTCCCTCGGGGATCATGAGCACCACCTGAGGCCCCCATCAGCCCTGGGTGGCAGGGAACAGTTTGGGCAAAGGCGTCCTCTAAAGGGTAGTGCATCCGCCCCCAGGACCCCAAAGGGGTCCCATCCCGTGGCTTTGACCTCTCCTAGGGAGAGGCCTTTGTTTGAAGGCAATAACACAAAAACTGCTGTCCCTTGTACCTACCTTGGTCTCTCCCCGTCTTGCCCAGAGGCAGCATCAACCACTTGTATCCTTTTCATTCTTTAAAATAATTGGGAGGGGCGTTCAGAGGGCTCAGGTGGTTAGAGCGCAAGCTCTGAACAACGGTTGCCGGTTCGATTCCCGCATGGGCCAGGGAGCTGCACCCTTCACAACTAGACTGAGGGACAATAACTTGGAGCTGATGGGCCCTGGAGAAACACACTGTTCCCCAATAAAAATTTTTTTAAAATAAATAATTTTTACACATACTTTTATACATAGATAATATTCAGCATTTTTTCCGTACAGCTTAAACGTAGGTAGCATCACACTGTCTTTACCTTGCGTTAACTCTTGCTTTTCTGTTTCATTTTCACTTCTGTATAGTACCCTCCTCAGAGAATACCTTGAGTTACCTGTCCAATCCTTCCTGAGGGACACAGCTTGTGCCCAACTTTCCGTCATCACAAACTCTTGTAGGTGCCTTTTGGCACGTTGGAAGGGAGTGTGGATTTGGCTAGAGGTCAGCAAACTGCCACCCATGACTTGGTCCGGCCCGCTGCCTGTTGTAAATAAAATTTTATTGGCACGTGGCCACGCCCACTGTTGTGTATCTTCTGCGGCTGCTTTCACACTGCAAGAGCAAAGCTGAGCAGCTGCAGCAGGGACCGTGTGTCCCACCAAACCTGAGATGTTTACACACGCACCCCCACACACACCCGCCGCTGTTTACAGGAAAATTCTATGCTGTTCTTTCTTCTTTCGTAGTGGAAAAGCTTTGGCCCCTACCAGACAGCAGAACAGATCCATTTTGCAATGGACACACACTGGTGACTTCTTTAAACATTTCAATCTCAGTTCTGAGAGTTACTAATGACCCTAAACATCCTAAACACCTACAAAAGGCCCAGAGCAAATTGAGCAGGAGCGCTGGGTGGAGCGCTAAGAGAAATATGGTTCCGAGGGGCTGCTCAAGCTTCACCGTTGGCCCAAGTCACGTGGCATCCTTAATCCACGCCTGGTGCCTGCCCGGGAGGAGGGAAGCAACCATGATGCTTTGCAGCTGGGGCCCAAGACAGATGCCAGCCCACAGCTGGGCTGGGTGGGTGGGCTGTGGGCCAATTTACCTGTGTGGCTTTAAAGGGAGAAATTGGGTATATTGCCTAGCATTCCACAAACAACATTTCTATTTTCTAAATTTTCATTTTGACACGATGTCAGAAATAGGAATAGTACACAGAACTTCCTAAACCCTTCATATCTCCTGTAAATGTTAACATTTTACCACCTTTGTTTTATCCTTCTGTCTGTCTGTCTCTGTCTCTGTCTCTGTCTCTCTCCACCCCCTTCACTCCTAAAAACGCCAAAGTGTATTTTCTGAAATCCAGGGCATTCTTCTCCCTCATAGAACAATCACCCAGGTCAGAAAATTGACACCAGTTCAATAGTGTTAACAGATTACGGGCCTTAATGCTGGCTCTTGTCCCCAACAGTATCCTTCACAGTGAAGAACACTCCGGATCATGCATTGCATCCCGCGTCCTGTCTCTCTAGCTGCCTTTACCCTGAATGGTCCCCGTCTTCGTGTCTCACTGTCATGACGTTCGTTACGAGTCCTGAGCAGGCTTTCTGGGATGCCCAGCACTTTGGGTTTCCTAGTATTTCCATAGGATTGGGGTCAGCTTGCATTTGGGGGTGGGGTGGGCAAATCACAGAGTGAAGTGAAAGTGGTGATGATGTGTCCTCGGTATGCATTCCTGGGCTGTGAGCGCTGGTTGTGTGGAGAACGTGTCTCCCGGCTCTCTCCTCTGGTGATTAAGAAGCAAATTGTGGGCAGATACTTTGTTACTCCTCAAACATCCCCCCAATGTTTTCCACATCCCCCCAATGAGTCCTGCCCGAATCCGTGATCACTCTGGAGGTCACCACGTGGGGGTTTTTCTCATTCCATCCCTCCCTGTACATCTATTCATTGGGATTACACTCCTGCTTTTATTTCCAATTTACAGAAGATGAAAGGGAAATTCAGACAGGTGAACTATCTTGCCTTGAGGTCTTGTGGCAAAAGGGAGGCAGAAGTGTCATTCACAGTGTTTTTGTTAAAAACAAATACCAAACAACTTTGTTGCGATATATTCCCATACCGTGAAATTAACCCTTTTAGTTGTACCACTCAGTGGTTTTTAGGCTATTCACAGTTGTGCAACTGTCACGTCTGTCAAGTTCCATCACTCCAAAAAGAAGCCCCGTCCCAATTAGTAGTCACTCCCCATCCGCCTCGCCTCCCCAGCTCCCAGCACCCACTGACCCACTTCTTGTCTCTCGATTTGCCTGTTCTGGACCTTTCATGTGAATGGAATCATACGATATATGAGCCCATGCAGCTTTGATCACGTTACAGGAACCCACTAGGGCTGGCTCACTTAGAAACGAGAATGTGTTTCTTTCTCCCCCTAACTTTGGAAACAAACCTACCGAACCCCCCCCCCCCAAGTTCAATATGATGCACACTCAGCCCCACAGAGAGTAGGTGTCACTCCTCTGTTCCCAGGGAAAGCATTCATCAGCCCTTCAGGGCAGGGGTCCACTCCTGGTCTGGGGGGCGGAGCCATGTCAAAGGAGGGATGGAAGGAGAAGAGGCCGCGACCCCTGGGGGAGGGGTGTGGGCTGGATCTCCTCTCCTCTTTCCATCCCCTCCCTCACTTCCTTTTCCTAACCCTCAGGCTGGCTTAGGGGTGGCCAAGCTGTGCCTCAGACCTCATACCCCCACACCGTGTCCAGGGAGTGGAGTTTGTTGAGAGAGGGACTGGTGAGGGCTTGGCCCAATGAGGAATCCTTTCCCATCCCTGAAGCCAAATGGTGGGGCTGGGAACCTGGGAGAATCTGCAGGAGGGTGAATAGGCAGCTCCTTCCGAGTTGGGGGGAGGCAGTAGAATTAGGGGTGTGTCCACTGGAGGTCTCTGCTTTCTGTCTGTAGATGTGTGAGGACAGGAGGCTTCTGGGATGGGTAGGGACTTCGACGTAGTATTCCCAGGAGACACATCCTGAGCCCCTAGGCCCTGGTAGGGTGGGGGTGCTTCAACTCCTGGGAACGTGCTAGAAGAGCCGTAGAAAGCCTGGGCAGCAAGGGACTTGGGGGCACAGAAGGAGCAAGGCTAAAGGGTTGAGGGGACAGGGTGAGGGTGACCATCACTCAGGCTGGCTGTACAGAGACCCCCAGAGGGCAGAGGCCCCGGCAAGGGCAGCTCCAGGCTGGGCCTATACCCGTTGACCCTGCCCCCCCAGATGACCCTGAGCTCCGCTGACCCTGCGACCTCCCTCCCAAGCAGAAAGCCAGGGTGTTGGCAGAGGGGAACAAGGTTTGGGAGGTCCCAGAAAGGACCAGGAACCATTTCTCACTCCTCTATGTGGGGCTCAGCCCTTTTCACACCCATAATCTATGAAACGAGTCTTGCTGTGAAAAGTTGGGATTGAGACACAGCAGACATCTCCCCAGAACTTTGCTGCTCGTCGCCTGGAGGCTTGTGAGAAAATGCAGAGTCCAAGTCCTAGTCTTGGACCTATTGGATCAGATTCTGCATTCTTAGCAGGATACCCAGGCTGGCACATGCATATGTGAGAAGTGTAAGGGGACCCTGCCCCTGTCCCCAACTCAGCCCCTCTGCTGAGGTAAGCGCCTTACCTGTCCACATCAGCAGTTGTTACCTGGGGTGCTTCTGCCCCTCAAGGGATACTGGGCGATGTCTGGGGACATCTGTGGTTGTCACAGCTGGAGCTGCGCCTGGCACCAAGTAGGTGGAGCCAGGGATACAGCTCAACCTCTACAGTGCCCAGGGTGCCCCCACAGAGAACAATAGGACCCCCCAAATGTCCAGTTTTCCTTTAAGATTATGTAAGTTTCTATAAGTATTTTGAGAAACCCCATTCTGGGAGATGAACACTGAGGTGCAAGGGCCCTGGGGCAGTTTAATGAGGAACTGGGTTCAGAGAGCCAAGCAATTTTTGACCCGGCACCCCCTACAGGCTCTGCTCCTACCCTCACTGCTTCTTTAGTAACAGCTCAAACTGTGGACCTCCTACGATGATGCTGACGTGACCAGGTGTTCTCTGGCTAATAATAATGCAGAGAATCGGCCTCCTGGGCTCCAAATACTGTCAGGCACGCAGCCTCCCTTTTCTCTACCCTGACCCATTCCGTGATACTGCTGAGTTGTGTCAGCTGGGTCAGGGAATAAACTCCAGAGATGAGTACTGTTCAGGAGGTAGGATGCTGAATTTAAGTTCCTGGAGGTCACACTTGAGCTAGACTAGGCTCCTCCCTGCCCCTTTCCCCCAGTTTGTTTTGGGTGGAAGAAAGAGGCTAAGGAAATTCATCTTTGGCTCACAGGAGGGCTGGTGGGTTTTTATTTTTATTCTTTTTAACGACTCTCCAGCACATCAAAAGCCCACAAGTCTTTGAGCATCCTGATTGGGTCTCCATGGAGACGGAGCCTTTCTCCGGCTCAGCTCTGCCAGCTCAGCCTGGGGCCGCTAGCTGAGAACCAGGGACCAGGGGTGGAGCGCTGTTGGGGGGCCATGACCCCTCACCCTGGCTCTGCTCCTCACCTAACCCTGATACCCTGCCCCTGTCTGGAGGTGGAGTCAGGTGGCTGCCTGTAACAGTCATGACAATAGACATTTATTGACCGCTAAGGATGTCCCAGGCACTATGCTAAGGGTACCCATTATCTCACTGGATCCATGCCGAAAGCTTCACCCTAGTCTCTCTTTAGTCCCACTTGACAGATAAGGAAACCGCGGCTTGGCTGCCTAAAGTGGAAGGCGGTGCATTGGGGAAGACAGTGTGCGGTGCTGGGAAGTGTGTGGACTCCAGAGTCAGGCTTGGCTGGGTTCAAATCCCAGAACTCTCACTGTGTGAACTCACACAGGTGACTTGGGCCTCAGTTTGCGCCTCTGCAAAACAGTATAGGAACAGACTTATCTCTTAATGGTTGATTGAGGAAGGGCCAGGGACCGGGCTGAGCTTTCCTGGGGAGCAAAGTTTAAGGGGGCGCCAAAAAACTCGGTCATCAAGACAAATAATATTTTACTGCAATACGTTTTTAAAATTAAAATTAACACAATAAAGAATACTTTAGTGCAACATTTTTTAAATTAAAATTAATGCCAAAAAATCCATGATGAGGAAAATGTCAACATTTTCAATAGAATTCAGTCTTACTGAGGTTTTCTTTGGTCAACACAGCATTGTTATGGATTTTGTCTTTGTTTTAAAATAAAGAAAATAAATTAGAAATTAAGATAAAGTCAGGATTGGTAGATTGCTCCTCCCCACCGCTCCGTGCGGGCCTCTCCCTAATTTAGTATCCTCACTGTTTCTCCAGCTTGCCAGGACGCTTCCTGCCTGTACACTTGCTGCTCCATTCTCACCAGCTCAAAGTTCCCTCTGTAAGCAGCCTTCCCTGAATTTTCCTGTTGAAGGCTTCCCTCCACTCACCGAGCTCTGTTTCCTTCATTACATTTATCATAGTCTAAAAGTATCTTGTTTATTTACTTGTAATCAGCCCAGGAGTTTGTCGTGTGCGTTGAGTTTGTGTAAGTCAAGCACTTAGCACAGATCCTGGCGCCTAGAAAGATTTCCCTGCTTTATCAGTCATCCGTGAATATACAGCATATTAGAATTATATTAAAATGGGTGTAAACGCTATGGAGGGAAAAGAAAGGCTGAGAAAGGAGGTAGTAATGGTGGCTGAACGAGTTTAGAGAGGGTGGACAGAGAAAGTGATGGGGCTTGGAGAACGAGCCATGCACCATTTGAGAGGGCATTCCGAGCAGAGGGCACAGCCCGTGCAAAGGCCCTGAGGCAGGACCATGCCTGGTGTGTTGGAGGAACAGTGAGGAGGCCCGTGCAGTGTGAGGACAGAGTGAGCGAGGAGGAGAGAGGAAGGAGGTGAGGGCAGGTCGTGTAGGACCTTGAAGACTGCACAGAGGACAGAGCTTTAATTTTAGGACAATTTTGGAGTTTTATGCAGGGGCGATATGATACTCATAGGGCAGTTGGCCCAAATGTGTCAGTATCCTTTGAAATATTTTGAACAGTGTGTGCACATAGTGTTACTGGTTGCTGTTGCTATAACACAATGATTTCTATTTCTATTCTGTAAGTTATAAACTTAGAAGTGCTGAGCTCAGTGCCTGGCACATAGTATTATCAAAGTGTTCTTTCTTGTTGCTATTATTATTGTTTTTTTTAATTATTATTATTATTATTATTATTATTATTATTGTTGTTGTTGTTGTTATTGATGAGCTGTATACTTAAAAGTGCCAAGGGCAGCCCGGTAAATGCCTTCTACGCATCCTACAGGACTTTGCACTGCTTTTATTAATTTTCCTGTTGTTATCAGTGGGAGGAGCCAGTGCCACCGGGAAGCCAGGTCTGTCCTGCCTGAAGCTCCGCCGTCACTCACCCAGAAGGCGGGGGGTGCGGACCCGCCGGCTTCAGTTTCCCTGCCTGGACTGGGCGCCAGGACGCGGATGTGGATTGAGGGCTGAGGAGAAGAGGCTGCGCGCGGGAGGTGGGAGGCGGGATGGCGATGCGCGCGCCAGCCGCCAG
This sequence comes from Rhinolophus hipposideros, assembly GCF_964194185.1. NCBI lineage: Eukaryota > Metazoa > Chordata > Mammalia > Chiroptera > Rhinolophidae > Rhinolophus > Rhinolophus hipposideros. The sequence continues at coordinate 59,037,113 of NC_138062.1, read as the reverse complement.
GGGCCGCTGCGGAGCCGTCCTTTTGTGGTCCTGATGCTGGAGCGAGCGGGCGTACTCAGGAGGGAGGAGGGCGCGGGGACGGGGCGGGAGGGAGGCGGGAGGCGGCGTCCGTCGCTCCAGCTGCGAGTCCGCCCGCCGCCCGCCGCCGCCGGCTCGGTCCCTCGCCCGCCGCCCGCCTTCGCCCGCCATGGCCCGCCTGACGGAGAGCGAGGCGCGCCGGCAGCAGCAGCAGCTCTTGCAGCCTCGTCCCTCGCCTGTGGGCAGCAGTGGGCCGGAGCCCCCCGGGGGGCAGCCCGACGGCATGAAGGACCTGGACGCCATCAAGCTCTTCGTGGGCCAGATCCCACGCAACCTGGACGAGAAGGACCTTAAGCCGCTCTTCGAGCAGTTCGGCCGCATCTATGAGCTCACGGTGCTCAAAGACCCCTACACGGGCATGCACAAAGGTGGGCGCCCCCCTCCCCTCCTCCCCACCCTACCTTCCGGCATCTTCTCTCCCCCAAGCCTCCTCTCCTCACCTCCTCCCGCTGCTTGCCTCTGCCACAGCATCATTCCTCCCCCCTGCCACCCACCCCTCCTCCCCTCTCTGGGGGTGCAGCTGACAGATCTGAGCTGGCCCCCTCCCCTCCTCCGCCCCCTCTCCCTCCCTCCCCACCTTCCGGCATCCTCTCTCCCTCTCTCTCTCTTTCCTTTTCTCTACTCTCCCATCTCCCTTTACCTCCCATTCTCCCCCCCTGACATCCTTCTCTCTCTCTCTCTCTCTCTCTCTCTCTCTCTCTCTCTCTCTCTCTCTCTCTCTCTCTCCTCTCTTCTATTCCCCCAGACCCCCACCCCTTCCTCCCTCCCTCACCCCTCTTTCCTGCCCCTTTGCTGGGGGAGCTGCCTGAAAGCCACCCTCCCCCCCCCCATTCATTCGGCCTCCCCAGGCCCGTCGGGGAACTTTGCACCTCTGGACTCCATTGCTTTGGTCATTTTCACAAAGCCAGGCTGGTGGGGCAGGTCCGGCTGGCCTCGGGGGACACACGGATGCCCAGGACCCCAGGCTAATCGGTAACTACAAAGAAAACAGGAGGGGTTGGGGGGCACAGGGAGCTGAGCCAGGCTGGGGGCACTGCCAGCCTTGGGTGGTTCAAATGCTACCGTTCGCCCTCCCCCCTGCCCACCCTCTCTGTTTGGATGAGCATGCCCCCTCCATTTCTCTGCCCTCCGGCTCCCTGCCTCCACCTTTGGCTCAAGTTAAAACTGGCCAAGCCTGTTAGCAATGTGTTGAGGTCTGAGGCCAATGATGATGAGCCTGGACCGTCCATCTGGTACAGTCAGGTCCTGGGGTGGACAGGGGAGGCGTGGGAGGCCTGCGAGCCAGTGGGGGAGGCAGAGGGCTGGGGAGGCCTGCCTGCCTCCCTCCCACCCGATTCTGTCTCTGATGGTATGCTGGGAGCAGGTGCCCAAGGACTGTGGCCCCAGCCCTGGGCTCAGATCGGGGAACAGTCTGAATTGGGGTGGCTTTGACAGCTCTCCTGTTGGGTGTTGGAGACTGGGGCTGGGGATGGTGGAGGCTTTGTGGCAGGTCCGGCTGGCCTCGGGGGCCTTCGGGGTGGACCAGGGCCTATGACCTAGTTCAGATCCATTTATCCCTATCCTCCCCTCAGTGTTGCAGGCATGGTAATCATGAATACATGTTTGTTGAATGAATGAATGAATGAATGAATGAATGAATGAATGAATGAGTGATGGGTGGGAGCAGACCCTAGGGAGAGTCTGGTAGGACAGAACCCAGGCCTTTCATTTCAACTAGACCCTCAGCTGGTACCCTGGGGAGAAAAGAAACACCTCCCATCCCCCACCTTTTTTCAAATCCAACCATCACTAAAAAAAAAAAAAAAAAAAAAAGGCTTGGAAAATCTAACTCCTCCATGTGGTCCAGGAGGGCAGAGGGCTCACTCTAGCCCACATGTCCATCTCAGGGGTCCACACACCCTCACCCCCTGGTATATCGGAAGGGCCTATTTCTAGAAAGATTTTGATGGGAGTGGGGGGGGTTGTCCACATGGCCCCCCAAATGTTGAAAGGCTGCTGGAGAGCTCTGGGTCAGGGAAACAGATGGGTTATAGAGGTACCCCCTTTCTCATTTTTAAATCTCCCCTGGAAAGACACCCCCCCCAAGCAAGGAGAGGTGGGGGGGCTGTGGTTGAATGTTTACCTTGGCCAGAGCCCTTCCCCTGCCCCTTCTGTCAGCAGAGCAGACATGCAAAATAAGCCATGAATGTGGGCTTATTTTTTTTCTGGCTGGAAAATGTTGGGTTGGGGGGGATGTCTCAGGGTCTTTCCCATTCTTTCTTTGGAGGCTGAACATTTAGGAAGCAGGCTGTCCATGACAGCTAGTTCTCACCCTCCTCTTCACAGGGGCCCTGGGCTGGTCTGAGTCCTGGATGCAGGGCCTGAGGGTAGCAAGGAGGGGGAGGCTTCCCCTGCTGTCCACCCCGATACCCTCAGGTCAAGAATAGATCCCCCTCCTCGGCCCACCCATGCTGGGCCTGGGGGAACCTCACTGTGGGAGGCAAGCTGAAGGTGGGGGCGTCTTGAAGTGCAACTGGAATGGAGGCCTGTGTTTGGGGCTCAGCTGTGTGACTTCTGGCTAGTGGCTGCCCCTCTCTGGGCCTCAGGCAAAGAGAGGTGGAATGATGAATGGGAAATCTGAGGGGTCCCTGGACCTCCCCCACCAATACTTATCTGGTGTAGTTTCTGGGGAGCCAACCGACCAGAGTGCCCACTGTTAGTACTGGCAGAGAGCAGCAGGTGTGGAGGTTGTGGACCTCGGGGGGTGGAGATAAATCCCCCCAGAGCCTTCTGGGCCACCGAATGCTGGGAGATCCCATGAAACTCGGCACCAGGGCAGCTGAAAGGGCCAAAGTGGGTGGAGTGAAAACATCCACTGTGGTCACGGCGACCTCCCAGGGCCGTCATTATCCTCGTGACCACATCATCCTCGATTTCCAAATCCAGGGGCCTGTTTGATCCCCCACCCAAGGGATAGCCACTGAGGAGGGCTTGCAAACATCAGCACGTTCCGTACAAAAGGGAAACTGAGACCCAGAGGGGAAAACTACTGGGTCCCAAGGACCAACCAGAAATGCCCTCCCCGCTGTCACCCATCTGTCTCCCTCGCAGACCAGGGGAAGCAGAAGTAAATGTGTGTGAGGAAGGGTTCCACCAAGCAGAGAGTGAGGCTCCTCAAGGATGGTGTGGGAGAGGGGACTGTGACATCTGAAAGCCACAGCCAAGAGTGGGGCAGGCACCCCAATTCCTAAGGGCCTGTGCAGTGGGGGTCTTGCTGGCACCAAGAGAAAGGCAAGGGAGCTAGCGGAGGCCCTGAGATCTGGGGATTGGACAGCGAGGGGTTGGGGGAGACAGCAGGAAGTGAGGGATCCTCTGAAAGAGAGCAGGCCCCTTGGTGCTGACTTTTTTTGTTTTTAAGAGAGATAGATGGAGACAGAGACAGAGGGAGCAAGAAAGGGAGGGAGAGACAGAGGGAGTCCCCCCTCCTCACATATACAGGGAGAGGCAGAGAGAGGATGGGGGTAAGGAAGAGAGATGGAGAAGGGGGAGCAGGGAGGCCCAGGCCCACTCCCATCCCCTAGATCTGTGCTTCCTCCAGAGGAAGGGGACCGCCCCCAGTTCCCCCAGTTCAGCGAGGGGCTCAGGCCAGGAATTGGGGGCTGGGATAGGGCTCCCAGTGGCTGGTATCCAGTCATCATCCCCCTCTGGCCCCCGACAGGCCCCCTCCAGGACTCTCCCTCCAAGGGGGCTGGGTGCCTGTAGGGACCCTGAGGTGCCCCTCTCCCCTGATCAGAGCTGAATATTAATGCCCACCCTGGCGATAGGGCTCGCTGGCCGCTGCCGCTGCCCCTGCCCCCCATTTATGGTAATCGCATATGCATTTGCATGTTAATGACAATATTTGTCTTAAAGCGGAGGTTGTAAGGGGGGCTGGTGAAGGTGGGGAGGTCTGGGGGGGCCTGTGGTTTCCATGGGAGCACCAGCTGCTCTGCTCAGTGGCAGGAGGGGAGGCTGGAGCACGCTGAGCTCTGAGGCGTGAGATTCCGAGTGTGACGTGTCAGCCCCAGGGAGACGGTGGGCTAGGCTGCTGGCAGGGGCTGCCTGGCGGGGGACCCAGGAAGGCGTCGCTCTCCCGGAGGCAGCACAGGGGATAGTGGCTGGGGAGGGGGGTGGGTGTGAGCCACAGGAGCTGGCTGTATGGCTTTGAGCCAGGCACACCCCACTCTGTGCCTCAGTTTCCCCAGCCTCTCATTCTTCATTGATTTAACAGGCTTTTATGAGGCCCCCGAGGCCTTACAAGTGACAGTGACATTGTTTCTGCCCTCCGTCAGGCAGAGGACATTGATTGAGCACATACTGTGTGCCTGCATTTGTGTGGAGCGAGGATTCCATGCACACAGGAATTTCTGTGGGAGTAAGCAAGATATGAATCCATCTACCCACATGACCAACATTTACTGAGCACTTGCTGTGTACCAGGCCCTGTACTAGACCCAGGATACAATGTTGGACACCCACCAGACCCCTCCTCAGCCCAGAACCGGTCTGGTGAGGGGACACAGTGAGGAGCCAGCAGGTTGCAAGGTGATGATGTCAAGGTATGATGGTGGAAACACACACACATCGTCAGGGACAACCCAGAGGAAGCCCTGCCCCTGCAGGTGTGGAGGCCAAGAGGGCTTCCTGGAGGAGGTAGTCATTGTGGGAGAGACATTAAGAGCTTGGTGTTTCTCTGCATCTTACCGGCTATGTGGACTTGGGCAGGCATCTATGTCTCTTCAACCTCAGTGTTGTCACTATAGAATGGAGAGATCATTGGGGCCTCCCATCTCAGAGGGTGTTGGGAAGGTGAGGATGGGAACGGCAGTTAAGGTTTTAGCATGCTTGGTTCAGGCTTGGTCGGAAGGAGTTAGGCATGTTATGTGACTCAGCTGAGAAGGATCTGTTGATGGGAAAAGGTGTTTCTGACAGAGAGAACAGCATGTGTAAAGGCCCAGAGGAGCACTAACTGGAAGCTTCAGGTGGGGGTAAGATGGAGCTTTTTCTCTGGTGTGAAAGAAGAAAAGGGTCTTGGGAACCCTAGGGTCCCCTTCTGGTGTGGGGCTTATATGGCAGGGCTCTTCTGAGAGGTTCTGGCATTGGGAGTGGACGCAGGAGCTATCCCTGAAATAGGTTCCTATCTCTCTTACCCCTGATATTGGCAGATGAGAACCTAGCTAGCCATCATGAACATGTAGTGGGACCACACTCAATCACTCATTCATTCATTCACTCACTCACTCACTCAGCACTTTCTGAAAGCCGTTTGGAGACTTGCCTTATACTGGGCAAAAGAGGTCCAAGGGTCCTCTGATAGAGAGACAGAGCTAGACATTGGCACCTACAGCCACAGTGGTCAGGGCTGGGTCTGAGGCAGGGATGCAAGGTTGAGGGATCTGGATAGGGAATCAGGGACTCTGCCTGGAGAATCCAGTTGCATGGAGGAGGGGCATTAGAACTGGGCTTTGAAGGATGAATAGGAGTTTTCCAGGAGGAGAAAGCATTTCGTTTATTTAGTCACAGAAGCACTTATTATGTTTCAGGCCCTATGATAGGTGTGAAACACAGCAGTGAGTCAGCTAGGTGGATGTATCTGTCTATTTGGAAATGGGCAGAAGGAACTGGGTTTGCAAAGCCCTGGAGGTATGAAGGGGCACAGCTGGAGTAGAGGAGGAATTAGGTGAGGCATAGGAGATGAGGCCAGAAAGTCAGCATGAGCTGGACCCTGAAGAGCCTCTGATGCTGCACTGAGCTTGGACTCTTTCCTGAGGCCACTAGGGAGCCATGGAAGAATTTAGAGCAGGGGAGGATCTGAGACCTGCATGGAAAGGGAGTTTCATGTCCTGTCACCTGCCACTGCCACCACCAGCCTCTCTCCAGCCTCCTAACCTTATTCAGGAGATGTCCACTTCCTACACATCTGGATGGATAAAATGAAAGCTTCTCCTCCGGGCAAGGCTCACAGTGTGGGAAAAGAGGACTGCAAAAGAGCAGATGTGTTCAGGTGGCAATGGTTCTTAAAGAACCAGGTTCCCCTCTGCCACATGGATCAGATAATCAGTTGGAGCTTAGAGCAGGCCAACACCCAGCCCCAAATCACACAGCAGTATTGCTAGACATCACACTTCCCAGCCTGAGCCTTGACCCACTTCGGAAGAATAATAGAGGAGGCAGAAAAAGAGATTGTGGAGATGTATACTCAGGGTGAAAGCCATCCAGGGAATCTGGCTGTCCTCGGACTGAAGGTGACCAAGGCCAAAGGGAGGGGCTGCTAGACGTGGAAGACACTGACCTAGCAACAGTCTTGTTTGTCAGGGGTCATGGAGATCGTCGCTTAGACGTAAGCTCTCTGAGGGTAGGGACTGCGTCTTGTTTGCAATTTGGAAGTGGAGCATGTGTGAATGGCATGAGGGAATGAGAGGATGGAAGGATGGAGGAGAGGTGGGATGCGGGAAGGTGGGCTGGCTAAGAGAGAAGAGATGAATAAGTGAGTCGATGAATGTAGGCATGAATGGATGAATGCATGACGGTGATCAGTAGACGTATCAATGGATCGGTGGATGACAGAGTCGGTAGATGGATGGAAGGCTGAATGGACGGATGGATGGGTGGGTGAATGGATGGATGGATGGGTGGGTGAATGGATGGATGGATGGGTGGGTGAATG